>NC_136484.1:98083399-98115899 GCF_053919585.1 Euprymna scolopes
GCAGAACGGTGGTTCATTAAAATTGTGGGGTCTGCGTTCGCGCCTGGTCCACAAAGTATGGAAATTTGAAAAATTAGAAATTAAAAAAAAGTTTACAAGTATTTTCGATATAGATTTACTTTGATAAATATGTTTTTACTTAAATAGGGATGGTATAATAACATTGTGGGATCTGCGTTCGCACCTGGCCCCCATAGAATGGAAATAGGCACACACTTTAATAAAGACTTTTCATATCTATCTGCGTAAGTATACTTTGATAATTATGTTTCAGTTTGAAGAAATATGATATAATAAAATTATGGGGTGTTCGTCCGCGCCTGACTTCCATAGAATGGAAATATGTCACAAAGTTTAACAATGTTGTTTAATATAGCTCCACAGAATATTGTGATAAGTGTTTCAGTGTTAACAGGTATGGTATAATAAATTATGGGGGTTATCTATTTTATTTTTACTTCCATCATATTTTGCTTTGGTGTTGATACCCTCAAATTCAACCCAAATTTAAAACCCTTCCTTTTCATAACGTATCATACTTTCATAAATCAGAGTCCATTTTCTGTAGGCTGTTTATGAACCCAGTCAACGACAGATACTTTTGCTAGCATATATATATATATATATATATATATATATATATTTAACTTATTATAGATTGACATCGTATTCTCAGTCAAATTAGTCGAGATGGAAATGACTAAAAATGTTTCTTTTAAATTTAAAAAAAAACAAACATTATGTTCTAAGTTTTTTTAAATTTTCCAAACAATTTGTGGCATAACGGATACTTTCTCCATAATAATCAGATCTAAGAAACGGTCTTCTCGAATTTGAAGGCTTATTCCTCAATATGGCTGATACTAAGAATGCAATAACGAATTTCATAAAACTTCTGCCCGGTCATGTCATTAATCCAATAAACCAATGTGGATTGACACTGTTCTGTATCATTCATTTATTTTCGTATTAAGCAGCTTATTTTAGTTTGCATTCATTACCCATCAGTCTATTTTGTTAGAATTCATTGTAGAAACTCATTAGAGAATGACGGGTAATATCACAGGCAGGTTGCCAACATCCCAAAGTAAAAATAAGCTGTAGAACGAACTGGATTCGAACTTGGACCAACCAGGCAGTTAGAATTCTTTTCAGAAACACACCTGAAACTGACGGGAGGGGCGACGTGAAAGTTGCCAACATCCTTAGGTGAAAGTAATTCTGTAGAACGAACTGGTTTCGAACTTGGGCCAGCCAGGTCGTAAGTCAGTGTCGTCTCCCTACCACCGTAGATAAAATATAGGAGTCAGCTCGAAGTTTCATAATAATTCCCGAGCTCGCTAAGATACATTTGAAAACGGTGTAAGGTTACATCGGCCGAAACGTTGTGAAAGTAACATCCAAGATGAGAACTCTACTCCGAACAGATCTTAAATAATATTAAAAGAAAATTATTTAAATGATCGATTACACCCGTTTTGCGCGTGTTTTGCTTTTTTTTTTTTTACTCTTTTCTCTGTATTTTTTATTTAATTATGTTTAATCGACGCAAGAGTTGCGAAACAATATTGAAGTGCGTTTTCTTTAGTTGTACGTATTTATTTCTTGTTTCCAAAAAAAAAAGTCTGATTAGATTGAAATTACAGATCTTATTCAGTTCATACGTAATCATCCTAAGAAGAATACAAAAAAAAAAACGTTAAAAAACTACATCTTAATGTAATTTATTTTCGTCAAACAAAACTGATTAAATTAATCCTACAAATCTCGTTAAATGCCAATGGAAGTGCTCTATTTATAATACTGTTTGAAACTAAGTATTAAATTGATCAATGTAAAAAATATTTATCAAATAAAAAAGCTATGTATCGATTTATCGAATGTTCTGTTGCGAAAGTGTCGCATTAATCAGTGTATGTAAAAAGTATTTGTTCATTCGAAAAAAAAAGGGAAAACACATGATTGAATAAAAAGTAACAAATTTATATACTTTTATCAATCCAAAAAAATAAACGTTTATATCGTAAAACTTTCGATGTAGCCGTTAATCTCTCGTGATGCATATCATCAAATACGACAAGTGTCTTTCAAAATTACTCATCCGTAATCAGATGTTCAAGTCCACGATAGTCAGATTGTTACTTGGCCCAAATTATCTGATAGTCAGACCAAAATACTATTAGAGTTTTTTTTATTTGGGGTTCTTGATCCAATTTCCGGGAACTTTGCGTCGACATATTACGTAACCTGCAGTTAGATGTCGGATCAGGTTACATAACCAGCAGATAGATGTCAAATCATGTTACGTAACCAACAGGTCGATGCCGAAGCGATGAGCAAATCAGTTGTCTGAGGAAGATTTTCTATGAAAGCCGTAAGTTTATGAAACCAATCCTTTTTTTTTCAAAACTTAAAGTGACTTTCAACACGCTATGTCAACATGGAATCAATTCTTCTTCAATTTAATAATGGCTTTCGGAATATAAATCAATTCTTAATGTGAGGAATGTGGTGCTACTTTTTTAATTAGCTGTCTGGGAGTTTTCGCTTTGCCATCTTCCAGCTATTTATGTACCGCAAGATGCAGACACGGATCTGCCGGAGATCGGTTCGTAAACTGGATGATTACAGTATTTGGATTATCCGGACTATTGTTCTTATTTTGGATGTTATTCAACAGCATGTTTCAAACATGTAACTTTCAACTATTTTAGATGTGCTTTGTCTAACCAAAACGCTGCCCCGAATTTAGAATACACCTTTTATTTAATCCATTAACAATGAGTAAATAGAAGCCTTAAGTTATAATTATATTCTTAGTATCGTCTGTAGTGAGGATTGTAACACTGTGTGTGCATATGAATGTATTCCAAAAGGACGTACATGTTGAATAGTGGGGTTTATATTGTATCTGTTTATTCATGTACGTGTAAATGCGTGTATGTATATACGTTGTATAATTTAGTTGATCGTGCAATGGTTCTCAACCGGAGTCCATGTGGACCCACATGGTACATGTAACGTTAATATCGGTTCAGTCTTCCTTCAAGATAAACGGTTGACATATGTTCTTTGGTTTTCTTTACATTACTGAAAAATAAAATAAGCTTTAAGGGTTCACCAAAATACATTAAAAAGAAAAGAAAGTCATGATTAAAAAAAAAGTTGAGAACCATTGGAACGTTAATGCAACAGTTCTAACAGGAACGATTGACGTGGACGTATCGAAACAGTTGTAGGGAAACAGTTATTTTAACAGCTGTAAATAACACAACACATACTTGGATTATATACGAATATTTATTTCATGATTCCGGCCGGCATCTTCAGAGATTACAACGTCTTCACATCTTGGCTGCCTGAGAAAACGCCGCTCCCTGCGCAATGGATAGACCCCCCCTTGAGTCGTCCGATCTCTCTGATGTTCAGCTATCGACTCTCGTATCTACCCAAATCTACATATCATTACGTGTCTAAGACCCACCTGACGTAACATAAATCTGATTATTTCTTTATCCAAACCAAAAATTCTATTTTTCTGTATTTTAAAAAATCACAATCATTTTTGTAGTTGTCTATTATATTAGTTGTCAATCACTTTTCCTAATCTAATTCTTTGCTTGTAGTCATAATAATCGATCAAGCGACTTACCGTCGTTCAAATCAATTAATAATAATAATAATAATAATAATAATAATAATAATAATAATATTAATAATGTGTTGGCCCTGCCTGCCACAGTTAACACAAATACTACGCTATGATCACAGCAAAAGGGTCACAACATTACACGATTACACATTCAACCCCAGAAGTGACGTAAAACTTATTATTACATAGCATTATATTCAATGCGTCATGGTATACAGTGATCCTTTATGCAACGGGTTCCTGAGTTGGACATGTCCCACTTCAAAGGGATCGGACATTATACCGGACGGATGTTGTAAGAACAATACACACAATGTTAACAATAGCCTTAAAAAAGTAAACTACGCATTTATCGTGGTAAAATGTTCTTTAACATAAATGCATACTGCTAACTCTTAAAAAAAGCTTCAATATTTAAAATTTGATTTTAATTTAATTAAAAAAGAAACGTACAAATAAGATTAAAATCTTCGCTGCAATTTTATCTTGTATGCAAGTATGTGTCAGAGATTTTGCAATGGCGATTTATCATTTGTTTAATTTGTACTATAATTTGCCGCTTTATGTTTTGCAAAAATGTCTTGCTTGTTGAATATAAATGTGTTTAGCTGTACTCAAGAATCTGTCAGAAACTTCGAACTTTATTTATTCCACATGGTTAGATTGCTTCGTCAACTTTGAATCGGTCCAAGTCTTGGGCTTTTTTTTTACAATACACATCTATAATATAAATCGCACCAGTCTGTTTAAATATATGTATGTATGTATATTTGTATGTCTACCAAAATATTTCGACAAAGGCGAAAGATTTTCACAAGATCGGTACTGGTTTTGACTCCCGGCCCTTCGGCAACAAATATCGAAAAATTACCTTAAAACATTAATTCCTTCACCCTCAACTGGGCACTTTTCTACGGGAAGGGGTCGATATTTCCAAAAGTAATCCCTCTTTTTTCAATTGACTAGCATTCATTTAAACCTACACCACTTCCGGTTTGGCGATGGGTGCAACATCAAAGACGTCACGTTTTTTTCACGTTCTCTTCCTTCTTCGCGGTACGAGTTCGAGCCTAGTTGCCTACTACAATTTTGTTTTTTGCTCAGCACACACATCAAAACAAATGAGCAACTCCGGGAACCCAGGCTAGTCTATAATAAAAATCTCAGATGTCTGTTTAAATGTATGTATGTATGTATGCCTAAAACTCTCGACAGAGGAAAACAATTTTCTTAAAATCAGTATTGTTTTGTAGAACGACTCTTTGGACGACAAATATCGAACAATTGGCTAAAAACATTTATCACTTCATCCTAAACTGGGCACTTTTCTACGCGGAGAGGTCGCTTTTTTTCGCCGATATTTTTGAAAGTCATCCCCATTTTTCGATTAACTGGGGTTAATTAAAACCTTCTCCATTTCAGGTTTGGCGATAGACGATACGGCAAAAATTTTACGTTTTTTCGCGTTCTTTTCTTCCTTCGCGCCACGGGATCGAGCCTGCCTACCTACAACATATTTTTTTTTTGCTCAACACTCATCCTTACACCCGGGCAACGCAGGGTACCCGGACTAGTCTATAACATAAATCTCACCTGTCTGTTAGATGTATGTACGTACGTATGTACGAATTATGTATGTATGTCTGTCTCTTCTACGAGCTGTGTGTACTGGATTGGTTTTCTTTTTTTAGTCATGTTAAATTAATTTATTTGTACCAACCATCATCATCGTCGTCATGGACATTGAGGATTTCTGCCGCTGTGGACGCATTTAATTTTAAAAGTTGTACAAGCGCTACAGCGAATGACTGTTATTTCTACGAGCTTTGATTTCTGAGTTAATTTATTTATGCTGAATTCATTTTTTTCGTAACAACCATCATCATTGTCGTCATGAACGCTCCTTCATGTATATTATATATGCACGTGTATGTGTACCTGTGTACATGCATATGTATGTGCAACATGCGCATATATATATGCGTGTATGTGCATGTTGGCATGTGTGCATGTGTGTGTACATGCGTATGTATGTTTGCGTGCATGTGTATGTATGCATGTATGTGTGCGTTCATATGTTTATTTCCATGCATATGTGCGGTGAAGAAGGCTCCTGTAAGCCGTGGTGAAGGGAACCTCTTTAAGAGAAGCAAATCTTTGATTTAAAAGACCATAAAGCGGGAGACCAGTACCCGCATTAAGCTGGTCTGCAGTTTAACTTGTTGCTGGCTATCTTGTTCTTGCTTGTTGCTGGATCTCAACATTTTGAACCGAGAGAGAGAGAGACTTAGCTGTCGTACAAAGCTAAAACTCTGTAACATCATCTTTGTATAGATACTCACTCAGGTATTTGGGCTCATTGCCTTTAAGTGTCTGAGGGAGTGGGACTCGTGTGTATATATGTTTATGTGTGTTTATGTATATATGTATTATATGTTTATGTGTATATGTATGTGCATATATGCACATATATATGTGTATGTATACGTAGGCATGTGTGTATGTATGTACACAGCGGCAAAAAGAAAGTAAGCACTTGTAAATTTTTCAAAAACTGCAAATTTAAGCTAAATTGAATGTAACTGTTTCAACAAACTGTACCTCACGTGATTTACCTTTTATTTCTGTATGATTTTACTTTTTCATATTTGATTTTAATTGAACTGTTCTAGTGTTTACGTCAATTTAAAAAAAAAAAAATACCAACAAAAAAATTCCAATTGCGGAGGCAAAATGGAAGTCAGCACAATGGGAAATCGTAATTTTAATTTAAATTTAGGACATTAAGGCAACACAAATACAACAGTGACACAATGACGTAATTAATGTCTAGTAATGCACTTTTCTTTCATTTTTGTCCAAATTTCTTCCAAATTAGAAATTTTATCATTGTGTAGCTGTTGCTTGATGTAATGCCATACGTTTTTGATAGGATTGAGGTCTGGAGATTGTGCAGGCCAATCCAAACACGGAATATCATGCTCTTCCATGAACCACATGACATTGCCAGCTGTGTGAATAGGAGCATTACCCGTATGAAGATGAGATTATCATCCAAATTCCGACAAAAGTAGGATAGAAAATGCTCAGTCAACATATTAATGTACTTGCTCGAATTAATTCGACTTTGCAAGCGAAATATAGGCCCTGGACCATTGGTACTTATAATGCCCGCCACCAAAACTAAATATCCACCACCTTGGGGCGTTGAAACTGCGCACTAAGGATTAAATTATTGGTCTTTCCTTCGAGGGACCTACTACTTATCATCACTGTCTAGCCTATGGAACTTGCTTTCGTCGCTAAAAAGCGTTTTTGATCAAAAGGAATAGTTATGATCTTTCATTGCATCTGACGAAGTCCAAACAGCGCTTTCTGTTTTTTACAGAAATCATTAGCTTGCGTCTTGCAGCATATCCTCGCAAATTAAATTCCTTTAATCTGTTTTTGACAGTAGAAAGAGAGCAGTTTTTTACAAGATTGCACTGTTGTTGGATTTGGGGAGCCGTTTCAAATCTGTTTCTTAGGCTGCAGATCTCGATAGCATTGTATTCTCTGTTAGAAGTAACTCTAGTACTACCAGATTTACGGGTATCACGAACACTGTCGATGTTTTCGTGCATTTACACAGTCTTTCATGCCGTTTTCTTATCACATTTAAATCTACGGCTGATTTCTTGATTGGATAAACCAGAAAGGTTGAGCTCCTTACGATCCCTAAGAGAAAGTCGTGGTATATAGACAAATTTTTTAGTTTTATAACATGGAACAACAACAATTACGATTAAAGATGCTTTGTTGCCGGTTGATTGGTATTTTAAACTGATTTAGAGGGGATAATTTAAGCTGGTTTTAGCGAATTCGTTGCTGCGGACTTTCCTTGGCCTCAGCAATTTGAAGTTATTTCTTTAAATTGACGTGAACACTAGAATAGTTCGATTAAAAGTCAAATATAAACAGGTAAAATTATAGAGGGATAAAAGGCCAACCAAATGAGATATATGTTATTTAAACAGTTAGATTCAATATAGCGTAAATTTGCAGTTTTTGAAAAAAAATACAAATGCGGACTTTCTTTGTGCCGGCGTTGTATATATGTGTATTTTTGTACGTATATGTATGTGTATATGCATTTGCATGTACGTGTGTATGTATATATGTGTATGTATATGTACAGGGTGAACAGAAAGTCCTTGGACCAATTCAAAAGTGGTTTATTAATAGAAAATTACAAAAATATAAATTAAACATAAATGAAAATTATAAGTTAGGAAACCAAGAATAAATTCAAATTATTTATTTTCAATGTGATGTACCTTCCTTTCGATTAGACGTTCAATTCTCTGTCTGAAGTTACAAACCAAGGCACGCAGCGTTTCCTGGGGTATTTTAGCCCATTCAATCAGAAGAGATGTCTTCAAAGCATCAACACTTGGATGAGCAACAGAACAGACCTTTGCCTCCAACAAAGACCACACCGAAAAATCCATGGGATTCAAATCAGGCGATGCAGGAGGCCACATCTCTTTACTCCAGAATCTTGGAAAATGACGTTGGCACCAGTCCTGAGTTTTTCTGAAGGTGTGGGATGGTGCTCCATCTTGTTGGAAGGTAAAAGGCTGATCTTTGAAGTGTTTCTTCATCTCTTCAAATGCTGGAACCAAAATATCGTTAATGTAGCGATCTGTGTTGATCTTAACCCCCTGCTCTACGAAAATCAGAGGCGACTTCCAAGATTTGGAGACTGCAGCCCACACTATGAGTGAAGACGGCTTTTGTCGGCGGAAAACTATTCTCATGGAGTCATCAATGTCTGCTGAAGATTTTGCGTAAACTCTGTCGTTCTGATTGTTAACAGTCGCATCAATTGTGAAGAGTTTTTCATCAGAAAAAACGATCTCTCGCGCTGCCGTGCCAGCCTTCAGTTCTCCAAGAAGAAGCTTTGCTCTTTGAAGTCTCTTGTGCTTTTGGGCAGGTGTGAGGTACTGTCTCTTTCTTATCTTGTAGGGGGACAACTGGAGATCGTTTTTTACGATGGTTCTCATCGAGGTCACGCTCAGATTCATGTCTTTAGCCATTTGTCTTGCAGATCTCTTCGGGTTCCTCCTTACCCCCTCTCGGACAGCTTTAATCACCTTCTTTGTTCGAGCAGTGCGAGGTTTTCCACTCCTAGGACGGTCTTCAGATGTAACAAGTTCCTTAAATCTGTTCACAGCAAGGTACACGATGGATTTAGCCACTTTCAAGAGCTTAATAATCTCTGAGTTTGTCCTTCCCGCGCAATGAAGCTGAACTATGGCCTCTCGTTTGCTCATTTTTCTTAAAGTTGTAACAAAATTATTTTAATATTTTTGTTGAAAATAATTAGATCAATAGTTGGACTAAATACTTACTTTATTCGGAAAGAGAAAAATTGATTTTAACAATATTTAATTTTAAAACTAAAAATGGTCCAAGGACTTTCTGTTCACCCTGTATGTGTATTTATGCATGTGTCTATGTATATGTATGCATGCGTATGTATGTGTATTGTGTATGTATGTATCTATATATGTATATATGAGTGTTTGTTTATAGATATGCATGTATGTGTATATATGTATGTATGCGGGTAATGTGCACCAATGACCGTCTTCAGTGTCATGTCTGCTTGAGGGGATGAATTCGTTGGCGGGACTAAAAAGTCTTCTTCATGGACTTTCAGTGACTGAGGGAGTGGCACTCGTCTGACAGGACGTTGCAATCATCAGGATGTATGTCTGCCTAAAAGCTTCGACAGTGGCGACAAATTTTCACGAAATCAGTATCGTTTTGACGTTCGACTCTTCGGATAACAAATATCAAACAATCGGCTAAGAACATTAATCACTTCGCCCTCAACTGGCCACTTTCCTACACGGGGGGGGCGCTTTTTTTCGCTGATATTTTCGAAAGTAATCCTTTATTTTCGATTAATTGGCCTTAATTTAAACTTTCGTCTCTTCAGGTTTGGCGATGGACGCAATGGCGAAGATGTTACGTTTTTATTTTTTGCGTTTTTTTCCTCCTTCGCAGTACAGGTTCGAGCCGACTACCACTTTTTTGTTGTTGCTTAACGCATACCTTCAAGCACACGGGCAACTCAGCGCCCCTAGGCTAATTCAAAATGAAAGAATACTGTTAGAAACCCGTTCAACATGTTATCTTGACATATATTGGGTGGGCTTTTAACAGTATTTCGTTTATTTTTACTTTTACGTCAGTATCGTAACTTCAAATTAGTGTTGTGCCGATGAATCGGAATCGGAATCGGGAATCGGTTAAATCGGTAATTTTCGGGGAATCGGAATCGGCATCGGAATCGGAAAAATTTGTGTATAATTTCCGATTCCAAAATCGATTCTTTGAATATTTTTCAAAAGTTAATTTTCAATTACACATGTTTACAATTGTACCGATTATAAATATTTATTTCCTTTAAACTATTTGTAAAACTAAACTCTATAGATTTACGTGCTCGTTGTAGAATGAAGTTCTCATAACAAAATCACGTAATTTCATTAAATAGTTTTTCTTTTACGCTCCCTTGACTAATTATCGCAGTTTTTTTAGGAAGATTCCGAATTTCCCAAATCGTTTTTACGGCATAAAATAAAAACTATTTGATGAAATTACGTGATTTTTTTATGAGAACTTCATTCCATAACGAGTACGTAGAATATATATATTTTTTTATTTTTCGTTTTTTAACATAGTGTAAACTGCACAAGCACCCTTTTTTAATACGTGAAGACAGTTTAGAGCTTCATCCTAGATCTAAAAATAATTTGGTTTTTAGTGGGTTTACAAATATCGTCCAAAAGTAGAATTTCAATGAGGGGGGACTTTTAAATGTAAATATAATTTCTTTTTCAATCTGAAAAATTTCTAAATGTTTTCTCTTTATCTATTTTATCCAGACTTTGATAAATTCATTGTGAGATATTCAGTTATATTTTTAACTTTTCCGAAACCCGAGAAAAATGCGACGGTGTCAGACAATGTAGCTCCAGGAAAATAAAATAAAACTCTATTCGTTTGAAATCTTTTCATATTAAACTCCTTGAGAAATTTGGCAAGTGGGTGTGAAAAAGTATTGTTGTCGAAACCAACGGCATCGAAGGTGTTAATTACCCCATAATACTTTCAACTCAACTTTTGAGTGAGATTGGCGGGCTTCAGCGAGGCCTCCGTGATATATATATATCTCACGGAGGCCTCGGCTTCAGACGGCATTGGCGCCGTCGTAGCAATCCTTAAGTATAAACATAAACAATACCGGCAGAATCAAAGAAAATCACAGTGGAAGCATATTTCAAATTAAATCGAAGGCCAAGCGTTTTCACAATTTTGCTCATTCCTTGTTGGTCCCCCCCCGATTTATCTGAGAGGGACTATAGTTTTCAGTGGCGTTCGTCCGTTCGTTCGTCCGTTCGTCCGGATGATTCCCGGATAACCGTCCATTACTTTTTTTCTGAAATTTTGCCACAAGTTGTACTCCAATATGTAGATGTGCACAACATCGAGTTTTTTTTAAGAAAACTCTCGTTGCTCCCCCAGGGGCTGAAAAGGGGTCAGAAATGCCCAAATTGCAAAAATGCCACTTTTGGCCCCATAACTTTTTTCCCGTCCATTAGATTTTACTGAAACTTGTCCAAAATGTAAAGGCAATTGTTGCAAATGTAAATTCAGTATCACTGACCCTGGCAAAACTCTGGTTTGCGCCCCCCCCCGGGAACTTTTAGGGCTAAAAACCACCCCTTTTTTAGGCTCTTTTTTTCATATTTGTCTAAACACTCATGATTATAATATATATATATATATATATATATATATATATATATATATATATATATATATATATATATATATAAAACGATTAGGAATTTAAAATAGACGGTCAGTTTCACAAATAAATATAACGTAACATGAGCTGTAGTGTGTTACCAATTTTAAATTATGTGCGCTTATTGGGGATAGGGTGTCTACTTTTTAAGCGATTACACATGGTTTTACAACGTTGCAAACCGAACTTAATTTAGTGGGAAACACTTTAGTTAATATCCATAAAGAATTAGGATGGCCAGAAATGATGATCATTTTACGTTAAATTTATATTCGAAACTGATCTTACACTCTAAATTCTAAATGATCGCTTTTCTTTCCGCCAATTAAAAAAATGTTCTAACACGTAATCTATAAAAAGTAATATTTCATTTTGGAATAGGGATTTAGCTGCGAGAGAAAGCACAGAAAGCTCACGCAATCTCACGTTAAAAATGGTTTTCATAATAGTAATATTATTATTTAGAAATTCGTTCGTAACAATGAGATGTGGCTTTGCTAAGTGGCGTTGTTAAATATATTGTTCTTACATCGTTTTCTTATTTTGCCTACCAATCTTCGAATATTTTCCACTATTCATGTAAGTAGCATGTTATACAGTAAATACGAACTGGTACAATATAGCTTTGTTTTAAAATCAAAATAAATGTTTTGTTGTGTTACAATTTTTAATCAATTACAAGGCAAACATTTGAGATAAAATATACGCGGACATTAACCAGGGGTTTATGTAATAATTTGAAAATTTACGAAAAAACAAACAAAAAAAATCTCTAATTAAATATGTATAAATTTTACAAGAATCGGAATCGGAATCGGGAATCGGATCGGAATCGGAAATTTTTAACGGAATCGGAATCGGAATCGGAATCGGGAAAAATTTTGGCATCGTCCCATCACTACTTCAAATATTTAAGTGTTATTTCGCGGCCATTTTCCCCCTCGTAACTATACTAGACATTCTTTGTTCTTTTTTTAACCGAAGAAATATTTTAAAGTTGTTAAACTACTAAACATCTTTTTCAGATAGGTAGAAGAGTAACTAATCTTGCATTTGATAGCATTTATTTTACATATACTTGTTTTTGACCACTTCATCATACCAATGTGTATTGTAAAACAACCCGAAGTCATAAGTAATTCTTAAGTGTGAGGAGGATATTGTAGTTTGCTTTGTAATGTTTTTCTACTATTTTTTCCGCCGCTTGTACGCTTTTACAAGTATTTAAAAATATCGAATAACAAATTACACCCTGTACACCCAACAGATGATAAAGAAAATTATGTAAAAACAATTGTTATTCAATATTTTTCAATACTTACAAAAACATACAAGCGACGGAGAAAAAAATTACATTGTATTGTCTTAAATATAAATCATTTAGTTTTTCAGTATATTCTTAGTATTGTATGGTGTGATAATGTAATTTTACACCGGCAGACATCTCTCACGTTGCGCTATGTATATAGCAGCACAAGTCTATGAATAATTTGAACGTAATTAATTATCACTATTTATTTGCCTCCCCAAGAGGGTACACTTAAACCCTCGGTTAATTTGTAATTTTGGTAAATTTAACTGGTCTAAAAGAGACACTATGTTTTTAGACTAAAAATGGAGAAAAAAAGTCAATCTAGACAAATCAGACCTTTACTGACCTTACATAGTGTAGTATTAAAAAAATATTACATATTGCTCCTAGCGGAAATCAATCCACACGTAGTTATAGGAGTATCGAACAATTTACACTACTATACATGGAAAATTACTCAAACAAACTCGACCTATCTATATATCTATAAAACTGAAAATGTCTGTCTGTGTACATTTCTTTGGACTTTGATCTAACTTTATAATTTGATTTGAACCCAAAACAATAAATCCTAAAGGATTAAAGTTGGGGGCTCTACCAAATTACTCAGTCAATTTTTGGTCTAAATGTTTGACATTTTACATAAAGTGTATTCAGACCTAGGACATGCGTTTTAAGTGGTTCTTTGGCCGATAATTTGGTGGCCAAGCGGTCAAAGTTCAAAAGATTAAGCTAATTGTGGGTCTAAACATTTGGCATTATACATAAACAGTATTCAGACATGCAGCAAGCATTTAATCAGTTTTGGGGCGAATGCTTTGCTGCCATGAGGTCAAGGTTGAAAGAGTTGTCCTTTGCAGATTCTGCCAAACTCCTCCATAAATTTTCTGTCCAAACACTTGAAATTTTAGATGTAGGTTACATGAACATGGGCCCAAGATTTTAACTTGATTTGAGCCTAAAACAAATGTTAAGGGGTCACAATTGGGGTAAAAGTTAAAAAAAAATTACCTCTGCGGTCCTTACCTACTTTTCGCTATGGTAGTTAAGGAGATACATTATACAGAAAGCCATTACCGTACATATGCACACATTTTAATATATACATATACATATTAAGTTATGAACATGTACTATCTGAGTGGAATTTAACACAGAAGATATTTATCTGCTTCCCATGACAGGGTGATATGACATGGAGGTCGGATAAAGAATCTCAAGAGGCAGCGCTTTAGAAAAAGAGAACACTTGCCTGCAAAAATACCTTAGCAGTCTTCTCGGCATTCTCGGGCAGAGGCGCTTAAAGCGAGTTATCATACTTAACCCCTTTCTAAAAATGAGAAAGAAAACTTGGAATGGTAACCATCCTAGAACTGCGCAGTGGCAGAGTCAACAGGGAATAAGTCCTCTAAAAATGCCCTAGACTCTGTTGGTAATAGTGTTGAGAGAATATTTGGACGAGAAGCCAAACCCGTTAATGACTTTACATTGATCCGATCAGTATATACATATATGAATTAAAAATAAATAACGATTCGTTTAGGGTCAAATAGATCCGATTTCCTTCAGTTTTTCACAATTTAATATACTAATTTGGAAGGAAAATGGCAACTAATCCCTTATGAATTTATTATGTAAAGGAGATTATATGCATTCAACAAGAAAGGAATGGGCTGGGGGATGAGAAAGAGATAGTTGTGTAGAGGGCGAAGGGAATCAATGGAGATAGGAAGATAGATAGCCGGAGAGAGGATGTTTTAGGTTGTTTTAATGCGCAGTAAAGTTAGACACAAGATAGGTCTTTAATATATGGAAAATCCAGCTACTTCAACAGTAGCATTCTGAATTCAGACAAAATAAAAATTACCTCAATCAAGAAGGGATTCTTCACTGAACGAAAAAGAAGATAGGCTATATGTAGCATCAGAAGTGATACTACATCTAGTCTCTAATCAAAACACTAATGAACGCTGTTATTTTGATTTTATTAGACTTCTCGTCAGGGTTGATAATTAATAGAAACATACTTTGTGACATTAGTGAAATTGTGTCAGGCGTTAGTATATACAATATATGTACTTATTTCTTCAGGTATAAACAATTGTTAAAAGACTATAGATAATAGGATTCTGTCTGATTCACGGCATTGAATACGATGTAAGTTGAATCCCCGCGGACTATGTTTGTGTTCTGTATAATGAACAGGTGCGACTTTCCTGTTTTCTCCTACATTTTGAATTCTAATTTCAAATAGTAGATTTAACTAGTTAACATACTATTACAGTAATAAATGGTATAGATTAACTATTTCATCGTTCTCTTTCTATTATACGCTTAAGAATTCCGTGTGAATATTAAAGAAAATAACTAAAACAGAATTACAATTCATGACATTACTTTCGCAACCTCATGAATAATTTTAGTAATATCACAGTGTGACATCCGTGTATATATATATATATATATATATATATATATATATATATATATATATATAGCTATATATATATATATGTGTGTGTGTGTGTGTGAGTTTCATGAGTTGAAAAGCGACAATAAACATCCATATGAATGCTTTGACCTTAATTACTGATTTCAAACGGCGAAGAATGAAAAGATACATCTGCCTTACTTCTAATTCTAGCGTTATTTATGGTGTCTTTTACAAATATTAAAAACCATTCCCAATACTGTGCTGATGAGGAAACTTTTTTTTTTTTTTTTTAAATACTATATGTAAAAATTATTGTCCGTGGCTTAATGTCTACCACAATAAAAACATTGTTTTCCGAAACGATTGCACAAATTATTGATTTTGTTGTTGTTCCTTCTTGTGAAACGGATTTTTAATTCAATTCTAATTTGAATTTTTAATTACTGAATATATATATATATATATATATATATATATATATATATATATATATCTGATATGTGTATATATATATATATATCTGATATGTGTATATATATATATATATATCTGATATGTGTATATATATATATATATATCTGATATGTATATATATATATATCTGATATGTGTGTATATATATATATCTGATATGTGTGTATATATATATATATCTGATATGTATATATATATATCTGATATGTGTGTATATATATATATATATCTGATATGTATATATATATATATATCTGATATGTGTGTATATATATATATATCTGATATGTATATATATATATATCTGATATGTATATATATATATATATATCTGATATGTATATATATATATCTGATATGTATGTATATATATATATATATGATATGTATATATATATATATATCTGATATGTATATATATATATATATATCTGATATGTATATATATATATATCTGATATGTGTATATATATATATCTGATATGTATATATATATATATATATATCTGATATGTATATATATATATATATATATATCTGATATATATTGATTAAAATGTTGTAATTTCATTAGGGCAAATTATGTATATTTGTAATCTTACGCAATAGCGTGCAGTGGCTTTTTCGATAAGTTTTAATTTCTAAAAGATTACAGAGTGCAACTTTGTACAACTTATTCTTTTATTTGTGTCGGCATTCAATGATATGTGGATCTAAATTTACATAATATATTTTTCTGTCTCTAATAGAATGTAAAGCGCATAAGATGAATTGATTGATAGATAATATACATGTGCACCACCCTCATATATATATATATATATATATATATATATATATATATATATATATATATACTAGCAGTTCAGCCCGGCTTCACTTGAACGCTATGTACTATTAAAAACTGGCCCTACGTGTGAATACACTTAATGTAAGATTTCAAATGTTTAGACCAAAAATCGTCGGAGTCATTTCGTAGACGCCGCAGAGGTAAATTTTCTAAAATTTGACCTGAATTTGGACCACTTAACATTTATTATTTCGATCTCAAATGAAAATACAAAGTTTTACTTATATAAAACATCTAAAATTTCGAGTCATTAGAACCAAAATTGGCGGAGGAATTTGGTAGAATCTGCAAAGGTTAACTCTTTCAACTTTGACCTTTTGGCAGCCGAATTTTCTCCCTAAAACTGATTAAAATACTTGCCTCATATCTGATTAACTATTATGTATAAATTGCAAATGTTTAGACCAAAATTTGGCTGTGGCTTTGCTAGACACCGCAATGGTTAAATCGTTTGAACTTTGACCATTTTGCAGCAAAAATTTGACCCAAACCGATTAAAAAATTTGACCTATCTCTGAATAGCTTTTATGTAAAATTTCAAATGTTTAGAGCAGAAATTGGCTGAGTAATTTTGTAGAGACCGCTGGGATCAATTTTTAAAAACAACTTTTGACCCCTTACAATCTATTGTTTAAGCTCAAATCAAATTAAAAGGTTTGATCCATGTCAAAATAAATTATATTTTAATTTTCAAGTGTTCCGACAAAAATTTGACTGAGGAGTTTAGTAGAGTTTTCAAAGGTCAGATCGTTGACCTTTGAACCTTTTGACAGCGAACTTTTTGTCCAAAAACTGATTATTAAAAATTTCCCAAACCTCAATACCCTTCATGTCAAATCTCGAGTCTCTAGACCGAAAATTGACAGATTTATTTGGTAAAAAAATGTACAGACACACACAGACATTGTAGCTCATATATATATATATATATATATATATATATATATATATATATATATATATATATATATATATCGTATTTATTTGCTTTCCCACCAACGCAAATTAGGCACAAGGCTTTTTTAATGTGGGGTAAAACCAGCTCCCCTAAAAGTAGAGTAAAAAGAGGGCACTCTGGTTCTGACCAAAAATAATAATTGTCCCAGTACAGATGGTTTCCCCTCCATTGACTAGTACAAATTATCTTAAGTGCAGCATCTGAAGAACAGATACTACACTTTGAGGTATTTATTTGCTCCCACACTGAGCAAATTAAGCACAAGGCCGATTTTTAAAGTGAGGAGTGAAGGGGAAATGGGGACCAACTCCCCGGGGAGTAGGGGCGCTGGATAGTAACAATTGGTATGAAGGGTTGCCCCTTCATTTACCAAGGTCTTATCTGTGGGGTCGCCCTCACATATGGTCTTTGCTTGCAGTATCTGCCGGAACAGATGGTATTTATTTGCTCCCCCACCGAGCAAATTAGGCACAAGGCCAATTTTTAATGTGAGGAGTGAAGGGAGGGGGAAGGGAAAAGGGGACCAGCTCCCAAGAGGTGGGAAATGGGAGCTGGTTAAAGGTCAGGTGTGTGGGGTTGCCCCCACATCTGGTCTTTGCTTGCAGTATCTGCCGGAACAGATACTGCACTTTGATCTTGGCCCGAAGGCCAGGAACAACAGAAAAAAGGCAAGCCTCTTATATATATATATATATATATATATATATATATATATATATATATATATATATAATCATATTAAAATATAATATGATTGATTTGAACAATGCAACTATTATGTTCATGTGAATTGTCTATTCGACGACATGTACGGCATTGTTCCCGGGTAATTGTAAAACTTTATGAGAGGGACATTACAGTAAAATGCTGTTTTGTAAACTGGTAGGACGAAATCTGATACAAAAAATAGACATCAGTAAGCGGACAAAACGGACACCGTTGTGGATAGCTATAGGAAAGACATTTTAAGCCTTTGTGTGTAATGTTGTTAAAACTGGCGTTTAATTGTTCAACCATTTGTAAACGTTTGTGCAACTTCAGTAAACAAAGACGCTCATTCGACCTCGTAATATATGTAGGTATAAATTTCTTACATAGACGTAATAGTTGCTTTGTTTCTTATGCGTTTTTATCTATACGTTGGATTTAGCCCACATCTTTTTTAATCTCTTTCTTTAAAACAAATATGCACATATTTGTACCAATGAATTTGGAATAGATTTCTTAAATATACTGAAATTATATATATGAATAACAAACCTCCCATGAGGCTTCCACGACGTTTTATTCTTAAAATCTATGGTCAGCTCGATTAAATACCAACTGGCATGCTATTGACATCGCTATGATTGCCTGCTGCAGTTAAAAAAAAAACAGTTTGGATGTTGATCGTACATAGATTATATGAAAAAAAAAACTCACATATGAGAATATTGACTGTTTGTTTATATCCTGCATTCCATGTATTTTTTCAAGTATGTAATACTCAGATTGTCTAAAAGATTCCATACTTCTTTTCTGCGGGTCCCGGAATTTCCTTCATAAATCCGTGGTTACCTTTTTCTGTTGAAAAACAGATGCAAAGAGGTGAGTCGAGTACTAGATATGTTGGGTTACGTGCGCTTGAATTACCTTTCGTGTTTCTATTGTCTTGTGCGCTTTTGCACTGTAAAACCAACCACTCAACGAATGGCACTCTTCAAATCAACGATTGTCCTGGTATTCAATTACCTTTACTTCCATTTTCACAAGTGCTTGTCTCGGATGTCATTGCTATAAGCACAACTTCTGAAGAGCTGCTCATTCTCTGCATCGACCCAGCCTGATAAATTGCCATTTAATTTAACGGTACTTACCTGCTATATGTTAAATATATTTACATATATTATTTACACTTGAATATTTGTTATAAACTATTATAATCAGTAAACTAAGGTAAGCTTTACAATTTCCATACATTTTTAATCAATGTGGAAGAGGAAAGAAACTTGCCGCTGTAATGACTTCATTACATATGCATTGATGCATAAAAAAAACAGCCGCATTTTTAACTTACATTTAAAAACAAATTCATCTAAATCATTTTGGCATTGCTTTTCTTATTATATTCCATGCAGCGCAACGCATGCGATTACTGATTGTTTTGACATATTTAAAAGAAAGTTAACTAAATAAAAAAACAATTGGACCGAATGGAATGCAAATAACTACCTTATAGCAACTAATTGTGGCGGCAGGAAACATGGATGTACCTATTTACTATGCCTCCCCACGAGACAGAGTTAGACACCAGGGTCGTTTTTTAACGTGGAGAAAAGGTACAAAAATAAAAAAATTGTCTCAGTCGTGAAGGATTTCTCCTCCACTGAAAGAGAACAAGAAATAGAAGTGCAGCATCTGAAGAACAGATACTACACTTTGATCTTGACCAAAAGGCCAAGGAAACATGGATTTAATACTGCAGCATCTACAATATATCTTCGGCGAAATGCATGCGTAATTCATTAATTGTACGTTTAAAAATAGTAATATCTATTATTGTATAAACTTTGTTGTTAAAAATGAAATAGTATCTATCTATCTATCTATCTATCTATCTATATATATATATATATATATATATATATATATATATATATACATAATATTATATTATATTTTAAACTTTTAACCAGGAACTTACTCATTCAGTTTCGGTATGTTCAAAAAGACGCAGAGGTCAGTTCCGCTGCTTGTAAATCACAAATGACGTGTGCTTTTATATATGTATTGTTTTGGACTTTGTGGCGAAGATTAGCTATTTTGGAATATCTTTTAATGAGACACAGTTGACGTTTGTCTGAATCGTTATGAAACAAGTGTTGCATCAATGAGATATATTTTGATATATGGCCGTCTTGGTTATTGTAGATTTATAATAATATACGTACATATAGTAATGCCGGTTTCTCATATTTACTCCTGTGATAAATAGTTTCTTTTACTATAAACAACGTAAAATGTTTCCTTTTTGATTTACGGAAAACATTGATCAGTGTTCTTAAAAAACAAAATATTATTATAAATCGATTAAAATATATAATATTTCTGAGTATTTTCATACGTAAAAAGGGAAAGACAACTTCGCACACTCACAGTATGAAGTACTATGCCTTTTACTCTAATCCATTATCATTAAATAACATTGGTTAGCGATATTGATAACGATGGTTTTAACTGCGTAAAATCTTATTAAAGTAAACAACATTAATCATATTTCCTTGTGTACTCGTTTCCATGAAACAGATAAAAGCGTTGGATTTGTAGACTGGTCTGTATTCAACGTTAGTGAAAGAGAATCTTCTGGATGATGGACTTGAAAAGGCATTCGCGAGAGAACTGCTAAATATACGTTTATGTAATTGTCTTAATGTTAAGATGAGAGGATCAACTCCGAAGACAGGTACGAATAATCCCCAAAACTCTGAAACTCTCTGACCTGGGAATTGTTGGGAAAGCATTACCCTTTAATACCATATAAGACAGATGCGTAATAGAGAATTCACTACAGTGATTTCGCTGCGACAGACGAAACGAATGAGCTGGTGGTTATTGGGCTATGTCACGGAGGTGAAGGATCGTATTACCTCTGAGCAGTCTCTATCCCTAAACCTATCGCACGTAATCGATAGTATCAAGCCGACATAAGGTAGAGATAATATATGGTGTTTCTGGCGGTTATAGCTGTATTTATCTTAGTAGGTCACCTTCCCTTATCGAAATCTATCCCTCGATTTTCTTTTCTCTTCAAATTAGATCCCACTTCCATTTAGAGTACGACCGTATTTTCGGTTCTGAACAAACCGCAAAACAGATTATTTAGTTACGGTTATGACGGTCTTACTAAACATTTTTTGCCTATGCCTCTTGTCTTACGTAGGACGACCTCTAGTGCAAATTTTGCATTTTAATGAATAATATGATTCGTGTAACAGTAGGAGATGCATTTCTTTTTCATTTTTGACCAAGAATGAACATTGCCATCTATTTTGCCCATTTTTTAAGGCCTTGTTTCTTATTTACTTTAAATGTGTTTTTCTACAAATAAATTAAAGAGTAGTGTACTGCAAACGCTGTAAACTGAATGCTGGGCATTTATAAATGTAAGTACATGTAAATGTCATGCTGCTTCCTCATTGTTCAAACTTCAGAGCTTGAGCTTCCGTTTCTTTGAACTCCTAGAATACTCAGCGGCAGTGTAGGGGTCTTTGTTCTTATTCCATCAGTAGTAACCCATCATAACTACGTCACAGTTACACTGATATCTGGTTTCCATATTTTTCATTGCTTGACGGAATCTCTCCTCCTGCTCGTCACTCATTGAACCCAGAAATTCAGGAAAACGTTCTATATGTGTAAATAGGTAGTGCATTTTGATGCTCATGTTGCAGCCTAGGCTTCGGAAATGAGTCAGCATGTTGTCGACAAGTTCTGGGTAGTTTCTGGCCTTATTGTTGCCAAGAAAGTTCTTCACGACCAGATCACAGATGCCTTGCTCGATTACAGGTCATGTGATCTGTTTATTTATAGGTCAGTGAATGGAGGTATTTTCTAAATAAAACAAGTTTTACTTTTATCGCAATCCAGACTTCCTTCTAAGGTAAAGATAGCGAAATTTTTTTACAAATAAAAACAATGCCCTTGTGTCTTACTATTTTTGGAGGGTAATGAAATACAGCCGCAATATCTGTAAGGTTCTGTCGACAAATGTATGTGAATCAATTCGGAACCGATGTTAAATTCTCAGTGTATTATGTCACTTGAAACTTCTTTGTTTATATTGTTAATAGTTGTGTAAATGAACGCCATCTCCCTTACCCTATTCTATCACTCAATCTGTTTTACTCCCTTTTGATTTCTGTTCTTCTCCCTTCAAACAGATGTCGTCTTGAATACCGATGCCTCGAATTGGGATTCATACTGAGATATTATCGTGGTTTTATTTCCCGCCCTGCAGACATTGTAAACAAATTGTCGTCAAAAAGTGGGCAGGCTGGACGTCAGCTTGAAAGAGAAGAAAAAAGTTTGAAAATGTTTACATTCATTCAAGAATCGTCTTGATCACTATGGGATTTTACGGTTGCTTGGGAGTGTCTATTGGCATTCCTATTTCACCGTGGGAGAGTAAATTTAATAAGAGCTATCTACTTCCCCCTACATACTTATGGCAATCACTTAACAGTATAATTGTTGCCGATGTTGATACGGAAGCGGCAATAAAAAATCAAGCACAGTTCGTTCTATAACGGTTGCCAATGCTTTCTGGTGCATTTAGGTTGGTATGGACCTCTCTTCTAACCGAATATCTTCAATAAAGTTATTATTTACGCCATCGTTTGCGAGAAATTATTCAAAATAATTATTAATGTATTAGCTTGTGATTTATACACATAAAAATACACAGATTCTCTATATACGTTGTATGTTTGAACAGCAACGGGACTAAATGTGAAATGTGATCTATAGCTACAACATGGATAGAGCGGCTATTATAATCTAACATGGTATATAAATATACTTCAATTGCGTTTTTGCGTGCTTTGACGAGCTGTTAAACATAAATAATCAGGTGATCTTTCGGGATACACAGGCAACATTTAGAATTAAAAGACCAAAAAAAGAAGGCTAAAACCTAGGGAAAAGATGACCTCGATCATCAAAATATTCTCATATCGCCACGCTACACTACAGACGAAGCACAATGGTAGAAAATTTATGATTGGTTCCTCCCCTAGGAGTTATCATAAACCCCGATTATATACAGGGTGGTTTAAAAATACCCTCTATTTTGTTGATTTTTATTCTTAATTTCTTTTTACCACTTTCCCCCATGTTACCCAGATTGTCTAGACAGCAAGTATATAGGATTCCTTTGACACCAATGTGGACACAACTGGACGCTATATTACGTAGCCACGGATAAAATTCATTGGGGCAAATTTTGACATAAAATCAGCTCTCTTGTTACAGCGGCATGCAGAAAGATGCTGGCAGAAACAATGTACCTTATAAATGGGGCGATTAATCGGAATCGGAATCGGGAATCGGAAAAATCAAAGTATTTTGGGGTATCGGAATCGATACCTTTGATTTCAATTCATCTATATCGAGAAATATATTTCTATATTTAAAACTTTTCTGATTGGACGATCTTATTTTTTTAAATAGGGCCCACCACTGAAACACACATTGTCTTAACAGACGACTCCGTATAAAGGGAAACGAAAACAAAAGATGGGGTAATGGGGCATACTGCCCGCATAGCCAAACCGAAGGGGCGACAACTCCAAAAAGCCTTTAGAATCCCCAAGAAAATGACTCTCCCAAAACGTGGGAACTAACAAGAAATACGAAGTGGCATACCGCCCGGACCCTCCAAACCTGGAAGTGACAACTGCCCCAAGAACAATTAAGGGGAGTGTATCCGAAAAGGATCATTCTACCAAGGGGGGCAACTAGAGAAAAGAGGAGGCATACCGCCCAGATCCCAAGAACTCGAAAGAGACAACTGCCCTCAAGGACAATACAGGGGGCAAAGGGCAACATTCCCCAAAGTGGAGCCTATCCCAGTATAAGTAAAATAAAGGTGAGCCGCCCCCAAAGGATGTTGAAAAATGTTGATTCCCCCCAAAAAGGCACCCCCTCCAAAAAATGGCGGCCTCCGCAAAAGAACAAAACATACGGCCCAATCCCACCTAAAACCCAACATCATTACCACAGAATGGGTCGGTGTGAGGAAAACTGTGGAAAAACAACTGTCACCTCAGAAATAAAGAGAACTGTACCTAACCAAGTACAGACAATACATTGAGGAGGCCGAAATAAAGCCAGCCCAAGTTGTGTCCTTCGTCACTTCGAGCATACCCGAAAACCGCTTTCCAGGGCTGAAAAAGGAAGATATGGCGGGCTCCTCTACAAACTAAACACTCCAATACTATACTTGTACCAGAGGAGTTTCGCCATGTTAGACATCCTCTTACCCACCAAAGATGATGCGGAGAGACTCTTCCTTTATGACATGAAGTGTGGGAGAGTAAATCTAATGCTTTAATAATAGGGCAAGGGAAAAGGGTCGGGTACAAGTATTCAACGTACCATTCGAGGTGCCTGCAGAATTCCTGGGAGATCTCTTCATCCAGTTTGGCGAGGTGGAGCAAGTGATCGCGGTATGGTCAAAAACAGGCCTTCACCTGGGCTGCTACACAGTGGCGATGACGCTTAAAAAAGAAGGCTTGTGAAGATAATGGCGGTGATGACATTCAGGGGCACTAGCATGACGGAAGTGGTGGAGGGCCATCGTCCGCATTGCTGCTTCTGGCAAAGATAAGATATCCAACGAAGCCGTGAACACCGACGCGAACGAGCTTCGTGACGCCGCTAGGCGCGATTCGGACAAGTACATCGCAATCGTCAAACACCCGTATGGACGAAGTCTTACATCGACTTGGGAGATCTGCGAGCTGTTTCGGAAACATTTCGAGGAATGTTTTTTTTACGCAAGAGCCCTGTTTACAAGACAGGAATTCAGCGAATATTTGGCCGATTCCCCCCCCCGCCTCGAGGCGGCTACAGCGACTATTTGCGAAGGTAGGATGACCCATCATGAGGTCCTGGCTGCGATGAAGCAGGTCAGCTACAACAGATCATCGAGGCTCGATGATCTGCCTTACGAATTCTATTTGAGGCTGTCTCATATGTTTATACCGATTCTGACAGATGTGTTTAACTACTAGTTTTATTCGAGATCAATCCCGGGTCAAGTCACCATATTGCTGAGGAAGAGAGACAGTATGGCGGGAAATAATTAAAAGCATAACTCTGCTAAACACAGAGTTTAAGATTTTTCCGAGGATCTTAGCCAATCGGCTGCAGGTTGTTATAGGCGATCTGGCTGAACCCGAGCAGAACTACGCTGTGAAAGGGGAGATCGATCCAAAACAATCTGCACCTGATCCGTACGATCTTAAAAGGAGGGATAGAAGACAACATGGAAGCCGCACTGTTAATTTGAATCCGTCCAAATCTTTCGATAAGGTCGTCCATCGCGTCCAGGCATCTATTATAGAGACCTCCAGATTATATAGAGACCCCCATCTGTTATAGAGGCCCCGCGCTTAAGAACGTAGCTATATAAGGAATAAATCTGGGGGGGCACCAATGACCCGCTCTACGAGCGTCTAAGCATGTTGGTGGAAGAGATCCGCCCCTAGTGCAGCTGGGCGAAGACACAGTAATAATGACCAGCTCCGAATTCTCCCTTACCTGGCGAATATCCCAAAACGTGTTGCCTCTCAACACCATACAACGCAGTGCCAAACTAGTGAATTCGCCTGAGTGACCCCGCTGCGGCCATCATCAAGAGATACACTGTAATACACTTTAACACGAACTATTATGATATTTCGATCGTAGCGAACTCCGTTAGTACTGGGGGTATGTTAACTAGATGATTGCTCATGTCAGTCCTGGGCATCTTTGCCCGCTATACGTGTCTCTGGTTGTGCATAATGCCAGGTCGCCGTGGAACGGGGAGAAACAAATGGTATTTCTCGCGATTCTGGTGGTGTTGACGTCGAGAATGAATGACAAGTGTGCGGTTGAGGCTTCGGAAGATCAGGATCTTGTCGCGTTCTTCGACAGATAAGAATATAATCCATCGTCTTTCGAAACGCGGGATGTAATAAGGTAACGACCTAGAGCGTACGAAAAGGGGCCAAGTTAGAGTACGTGTTCCTTGCTCAGGCATGGCGCGATCTGCTCCTTGCCGGACCCCACCCCCAGTAAGGTAGACCTTATTTCCCTTAGCTAACCGTGTGGATGTTTTCCTCTCCTCTCTCGATAAAGAACGAGTTGCACACCCCTGACCCTATTTTTTTCGTCCGCGGTTCTTTTTCCCCAAACTAGGAGTGAACCACTCCCACTTCTATCTTTTATTTTATCTTAAACCCAGTTTTTGAAACCTCTTAAAGATCGACCTTCTTGTTTTCGACCTTTATTAAGCTGGAAAACAGCTGCGGTCTACCATATAGCGATGATTGAAAGAGCCTTACTAAAAGAAAATTCTACTGTTGTTGAATTTGTTTTGTTGTAAATAAACCGGTCAATCTCTTCTGTTATATAAATATTTAATAATATATAAAATAAAAATAAATACAAACATGTAAAAAAAAATCAATTTGACTTGTGAACAGTAAGTAGAACAAACAGCCCATGGAGTAATTGTTGCGAGTGAAAGCTTTAGCAAGGAATACTGCTTAGACAAGTTAAAAAGTAGAGTGACAAAGATGACTACAACCGCCTTCCTCATTTTTTTGAGTTGACCTTATTTCTAATAGATTTTTTTTATCAATATTTGTAACTTTTTACATTTACAGAAAATAAATGATAACAAACCTTAGTAAACAAATAAAATATATGTTCTGCTGAGCTAATATTTGATAAAAATTCATCGTGAAAGCGGAACGGACATTAGTTTCTTTGTTTTTTTTTCTTTTAAGAAATGGAAGTTTCTCATGAAATATTTAAACAAAATGTAAAACATCCTAGATTTATTAATAGGAAGTAATAAATTACTAAGAAAAATACGTGAAATTGAGCCGTCATCTTACATGATCTAGCCTTACCCAATTTCAACCATGACTGATCCCGTTGTCTCTCCATCTATCTTACGCTTAACCTTTATCTTGAAGTGACCTCTGGGTCTTGATACGTGGTGACCTCCCAACTAAAAAAAAATACTGAAAAGTAAATAGATACGTGTTTTAAGACAACTTTCGCATATATCTTTGGTTTATTTGCTATTACACTGTTTCGGTTTATTCCTCATTATTTTTTTTTTATTACATTTTCACCCCAAATTGACACTTTGTTGTAGGAGGCTACTATCAGGGACATAGGCATCAGGGGTACTGTGTAGGGAGTTGGGCAGCAATATGTCGGTTCACGTTGCACTTGAACTTCTGCATGTCAGTACAGTTGGGGAAGCAGGAACTCGGCAGGGAATTCCAAAGTCTAGCTGTCCTGGGGAAGAAACTACTGGAGTAGAAGGCTCTCTTACATCTAGGGATCTCTACTGTGTAGGGGTGGGATTTAGCTGCTTGCTGGGTTTGTCCGGGGTATTTACGTTGAGGGGGAACAAGTGCTTGTAGTTCGTCAGAGCATTCACCGTTAAAGTACTTGTAGAAAAGGCAGAAAGATGCAACATTTCGTCGATGGGACAGGGGCTGAAGTTTAGATGCTAGTTCTGGACCTATCAGATTGGCGACATATATACACATCTCAGAGGTAATTTTGTCAGGGAGGTCATTTATGAATATTAGGAATAACAGAGGTTCTAGGATAGACCCCTGAGGCACTCCCGCATTTATATCGTATTGTTTAGATGTACGACCGTCGAGGAAAACCTGGATTTTTCTCTTATCTAAGAAGGATTTAATTATGCCATGTATTCTTCCAGTTATACCATATGATCTGATTTTCTTTAGAAGACCTTCATGCCATACCCTGTCAAAAGCCTTAGATATATCTAGAGCTACACATTTTATTTTATTTTTGGATTCACACACAATACCATATGCTTTTTCAACTTTCTTCTTTAAGTATTATCTGTTTTGACACCTAAATGTGTAAGCGTTTTTGTCTATGTATAGACAAACACACACAAACCCGTGTGTGTCTCTATGCGTTTGCTATTTGTTATATAAAAAAATAATTTGTAAAATAAGTAATAAATTAAATTCGCCATTATATTGGAGTCTTAAATGTCAGCGCTGTCTATCTCATAAAATGATCATTACTACATGCCACGTCTAGTGAAGCACGCAGTCAGGCATAAACCTGATATTTAATAACACGTCGCCAGTATCGCGATATAGTCTATTTATTTCAAGTTGTAAATTTAATTCGTCGGGTGAAACTCTAATCGAGTTTCCCGATTGATGATATCACGGTAAATGGTATTATCTTTCAAAACTCCAAGAAATAAGAATGAACTGATTCGTTAAGAACACACATCATTCTTCCATGACACGTGTATTATATAAAATTAAAGTTACCCCTCCCCCCGTTAAAAACGGCAAACGTTATAGCATACCGAGACAGAATGGGAGCATTATGCAAAATTGATGCTTAAATATTATTAAATCTGTGCTCATATTGGCATTAACTGCTAATTCCTATTAATTCTTATCCGTCTCGAAAACAATGCTTAATTCGCTGCCCTTATCATAGCAAAACTCAGTACAAAATTTCAGCTAGTTCGACCAAGCAGTCTCCGAGAATATGTGGAACCTAAATACAAATCCCTGCTAACCCTTAACTAGGCATCGTACATATAACATATTTAATTCGCTAATGTTTATTATAATAACCCCATAGAAAATTTCATTCAATAATTCACGAGAACATTTCTACAGTAAATGTAATATTGTGTAAACTAATCGTTCTTAATCCTTATCAATTCTTAACTACTGATGCCATACTACTTAGCTCACTGCACCTTATCATAAAGCTCCATACAAAATTTTAAACTTGATCAGATCATTAGTTTCTGATAAATCATCTCGATTAAATTGTTATTATGGAGTCTAATCCATATAAATCCATAACTATACATCGAATGGATACGTTAATTGTTAGTTCGTTGCACTTTAAAAACGTTCATAAAATTTTTAACCAGATCGGCGGGTCTATAGTTTCCAAGAAAAGATGAACAGACAGTGTAAGACAGACTAAGAGGAATATAATATAAACCGGTCATGCCCCAAGGCATTTTCAACAATGTTGACGTAAGATCATCTCTTATCTGACAGTTAAATTACTTGTTCTTTTAATTATGAAAACTCGATAAGACGAACGTTTTGTTTATGATTATTCATATACTAATCTAAATTAAACATATATATATAAATATTATATCTATTAAGTTAACAGTATTTTCCTGTTATGTTAATGGAACGGATATGGTGTTTATTTCGACAACGGCAACAAAATTTTGTTCATAACATCCTATCCGAGTTTGGAACAATAAATTTGAAAATATAAACTTTTTAGCACTAGCTACTTACTATATTTTTTAATTGATTTCCTTTTATCTATATAATAATAAATTGTGAGGATTGTCCGGCTGCCTCTTTTTGCTTGCTTGAATCTTGTCTTCAACGATCGAGTGATTACTTCTTTTAAAATAGGGATGACAATTGAATATATATATATATATATATATATATATATATATATATATATATATATATATATATATATACGCATGCGTATGGGCACGGTTCATTAGCTAGGTATTGAGGATGGACAGTTATATGCTTTTTGTTTTGATTTTAGCTAATGGCACACAGGTGATAAATATATACAAATGAATGTGGTGCAGAGGCTATATAATGAGGATGGAGCGTTGTAGAATATGGATTTTATTCTAACTGATGGTCACTCACTTTTATATATTAGGTTCAATAGAATAAACGATCGATAATTGCTTCTTTAGTTACAAATGCGTAATCGACATGAATTAAAATATCATATTTTAACGTATTTTAAGATCGAGCAACGCCAGGACACATACTAGCATTTCTTATATCGCTTTCAGAGACACTATTAAACTAATTATGCATACAGTATTAGACATTAATGCAACATATCGATTTTTAACATTAGGAACTCCAGCATGAATATATAAACTATTTTCATCTGTTATGGACTAATTAAACATAAATTATTCCCATTCAGTTTGTCTTACTAGTGTTTCGCATGATAGACATGTATGCAATAAAAAGTTTGTTTCACTACAGACGTTCACAGGACAATATACACATCAAGAGGCATGAAGAGTACTCTCTAATGAATTCAAGTTGAGACTATCAACTTCTTTGATGTTAGGTGGAAAAATCCAATAAAAAAACGTGGACGGCCCTCATCGATGAAAAATATTTTTGAAAGAAACATTGTGCACATTCAACCAATCATCTTACAAAGTAGGATATCAGGACAGATGGATTTGCCCATCTACCAGAAGTGGTCGACGAAAGGGTTACTTGCAAGTTTTAAAGATGTAAAGGAAATATTCTCATGTTCTGCACTAAATGTAAAGTTCATTTGTGATGTGAAAAGAACCGTAATTTTTTGGTAGGTTTCATACTGAATAAATTGTTTTTTTTTTTATATAGTAAGTTAATGTTGTTTCTGCATTGTTTAAACTGGATTGCTCGAATCATTTTCAAGTCTAATCTTTTGTATGTTGAATATCAACACTGAAATAATTTTTAGTTAGGGAAATTATAGTTAGTTTATATTGTAAACCGTACTCATTTCCTATTGTGGCTCATGCCCAAATAGACCATTGGTCCTGTTTCATTTTTTTTTGTCATATGACGGGTAGGACGATAGTCATTTTTCATTATTATTGTTACTAATAAAATTTTTAGTAAAAGTTGTGTTCAGGTTATTTTTATAATTTCTTTTTTTTACATGAGGGGCACAACTTATCAAGGCCTGAAGGCCACTCAGGAATAAGGGTTATTGCGTGTACAGTAATTAGTGAGATAGTATTGTAGTAATCATTAGTATTGGGGGTTTTGATAGAGTGTCTTACTTAACGGCACGGTTTGTCAGGAGTTTGTGTATGTTGGACTTGAAGACGTCCAAGTTGTAGTCAGGTGGGAAACAGGCAAGCGGCAGAGAGTTCCACTGGCGTGCAGTTCTAAGAAAGAAGCTTTGCTCATGGAATCTACGTTTGGATTTAGGCACAGATAAAGAGTGGGGAAATTATTGATAGTAGTTTCAGCCAACGGGTGTTTCTCCTGAAAGATTGGCGAGGGGGGACGAGGGATTGGAGCTCAGACGAGCACCTGCCATGGAAATAACGACAAAACAACGACTGGCTCGCAACGTCTCTTCTATGGGAGAGAGGTTGCAGGGAAGAGAAAAGGGCATCCCCCACTAAACCATGAAGTATATTTTGTACTCTGTCAAGGCAGGATAGGCTGTTTTTAGCAGCTCCTGTCCAGATGTTGCAGCAGTACTCTATCCTTGGACGTACTTGGATTTTATACTGATAGAGAATTGCATCAGTAGTGAGATATCCTCTGTAGCGGTAGAAGGATCCCACCATTTTTTCCAGCGTCTCTGGCAACAGATTTGATGTACGAGTTCCATTTCAGATCAGGAGTAAAGGTCAAGCCCAGAAGCTTGTCAAAACATGAATCCTCCCCAAGACGAGAGCCATCGATTTTAATTGATGCCAGATGGGGATCAGGGCGTTGATGATGTAAAGATAGAAGCTTGGTTTTGGAAGTATTAAAAGTAATCATCCACCTCTTCTCCCATTGTACCACACGCTCAAGATCAGAGGAGAGAGAATTAGAGAGAACTTTGTCATTTACGGCCTTTGATGTGTTGCCATAGATGGTCGTGTCATCAGCATAGATGTCAACGAAGTATTTAAGTATGTGTTTTGGGAGATCATTGATGTAGATCAAGAAGACAGTTGGGCCCAGGATGGACCCCTGGGGGACTCAAGCTTTAACACTGTAGGCCTCTGATTTCTGCCCATCAACCACTACTCTTATGAACCTATCAGAGAGGAATGATTTAATGATTGAGAAAACATTTCCAGTAATACCATAGCTTGAAATGTTGTGAAATAGGCCCGTATGCCATACTTTATCGAAGGCCTTTGATATGTCAGGAACAATTGCCCTGGAAAGGAAGCCTTTGTCAAGAGATTCACTAATCCTATGTGATATAACCGTTAGCACATCTTCTGTAGATCTTGCAGAGTTAAAACCATATTGCATGTCACTAAGTAGGTTGTTTCTGTTGAGGTGGTTGACTACTTCTTTATTTAATATGGATTCTAATAACTTACTTATGACGCACAGGAGACTTATTGGTCTGTACTGAGAGGGAG
>NC_136484.1:98123399-98165899 GCF_053919585.1 Euprymna scolopes
CCACTTTGATAAAATCGGCTAGTTGTAAATAAATGAATACGAAAATCTTTCTGTGTTACTAAAACCAACTTGTTAGTGGAAAAAAAAACCATCTTACTAAACTATAAATGGCAAAAGGGAAACCATTGTCAGAGTTTGAGAGAGGAAGGATCTTAGATCTTAATAGGGGTGTACTCTCCCATAGATCCATTGTAAACGAAGTGAATCGTAGTAAAACTGTCATCAGAATTTTTTTAGGAAATCCAGATCAATATGGGCAGAAAAAGAGTCCAGGTCGAGCAAAAAAAAATAATCCCATCACTGGATCGCCGTATCAGAAGTTAAAAAAAAAATCCAGTATGAGCTCAAGTCGATTGAAAAGCAAAACAGCAGCAGTATGTAGTCCTTAAACCATCATCAGGCATCTGAAAATGAAGGGTTTCAATCATTTAAAGCAACTACGGAAACCACGTCTTCTTGAACAGCACAAAACTAACCGACTTAAATATGCCACCAAATACCCGACTTGGGATGAGGACAAGTGGGAAAATGTAATTTTCTTCGATGAGAAAAAGTTTCATCTAGATGGTCCAGATGAATTTCAACACTATTGGCATGATAAAAATTTGCCCAAAGAGACTTATTCAACTCGGCATAGTGGAGGAGGGTTTTAATGATCTGGGGTGCTTTCTCATCAGCTGGGACCCTAAAGTTGCAAGTAGTAAAAGGCTGGCAAACATCATTGAAGTACATTTAAATGCTTGAAAATGCTTCTATCAGGAGTGAAACTCCACGTCTCTGTGGAAGAAATTGGATTTTCCAGCAAGACAACGCTGCGATACACATTTCTCGACAAGCACAAGAATACTTTTCTTTAAATAATATAGAATTGTTAGATCATCCTGCATGTTTTCCGAACCTCAATCCCATTGAAAATCTTTGAGGATGGATGGCAAAAGAAGTGTTCAAGGATGGAACCCAGTATGGTTCGATAAAGGAAATTTCTGATTCAGTTTTCAGTACAGGGGATAAAATTCCTTCGGACTTGATAAAAAAACTTTGTCGCAAGCATGCCAAAGAGAATTTTTGAAGTAATTCGCCATAATGGAGACTATACTAAATACTGAGGCCCTTTTTATTAATTAATAATCGCATTTTGTTAGATATATTATCAGTGGTCTTATCATCTTGACCAGGTGAACATGTTTGTATTTTTTAAAATAATTATTAGATCAGGGTTAAGGTTTCGAATGAAACAGATTTCCACCTCTAACCAAGAATCACGAGGTTGTCTTCTTAGCAACCGAGAAGGCTAACATGCTTGCCAGTCGGTTTGCCTCAAACTCCACACTGGACCCTTCCAACCACCTCCTACCTGACTTTCCTATGCGGACAGACGCCACGCTAAACGATCTGAAAATCACCCCCTGCTCAGGTGCATGCTATCATAAAAAAACCTTGACACTTCAAATGCATGTGGACCTGATTTTATCCCAGCTGTGCTATTAAAAAAATGCTCAGCCAAAGTAGCTCCAGTTCTCTCCAAATTCTACAACAAATGACTTATTGAAACTTGCTTTCCGGGCTGTTGGAAAACTGCTTCTGTTGTACCAGCATTCAAGAATTCTGGCGAAATGACTGACCCATTAAATTATCGCCTCATTAGCCTCCTCCCACTTTTTGCCAAAATATTTGAGACCTTAAATGACCATGCTCTAGTCCATCACCTTACAGATGCTAAACCTCTGACTGACAAGCAATATCGATTTAGACAAGCCCGTTCTACAGCAGACATCCTAACTGTAATCTCTGAACGTATATACCATTCACTGGACAAATCGGGGGAGGGCAGAGCGGTAGCTCTAGATATATCTAAGGCTTTAGACAAGGTAAGTCATGCGGGTCTCCTCAGGAAAATTAGATCATACGGTATCACCGGTAGAATACTTAACATAATTACATACTTCTTAGATAAAAGAAAAATTCAGGTTGTCCTCGACGGTCGTACATCTAAACAATATGATATAAATGCGGGAGTGCCCCAGGGGTCTATCCTTGGACCTCTATTGTTCCTGATATTCATAAATTACCTCCCCGACAAAATTGCCTCTGAGATGAGTATATATGCTGATGACACTACACTCTATAACAGGCACGACAGGAAGATGGATTAACACATTTCTAAAGAAATGGCAGAAAACTAGAGGAAGACCTTCAGTCTAGTTGAATGGGGACAAAAATGGGTGGTCACGTTCAATGCCGCCAAGACTAAACTAGTTTCATTCAATAATTACAAGAAACCCTCTCTAACGCCTATATCAATGACTAACGACTCTTTATCTGAGAGTACATTTTTCAAACTGCTTGGCCTAACGTTCACAGGAAACATGAGTTAGAGCAATTACATTGAAAGCATTGCCAGGGTCGCTCCAAGAAAGGTGGGCTCTCTCTACCGTGTTAGACAACTACTTATACCCGAAAGTATCCTGTACCTCAATCAGGCGACAATTCGCCCATGTATGGAGTATTGCTGTCACATTTGGGCTGGTGCATCTGCTATTAGTCTCTCGCTCCTTGACAGGGTTCACAAGAGAGTCGCAAACTAGATAGGCCCTGAACTTGCATTTAAGCTTCAGCCTCTGTCCAATCGACGAAATGTTCCATCCCTCTGCCTGTTCTACAAGTATTTTAGTGGTGAATGCTCTGATGAACTGCAGCCACTTGTGCCCCTATGACGTGAGCACCCTCGACAAACCCGACAGGCTGCTTAATCCCACCCCCACACTGTAGAGATCCCTAGATGTAAAAGATCTTTCTACTCCAATAATTTCTTCCCCAGAACCGCCAGACTTTGGAATTCGTTTCCAGGTCCCTGCTTCCCCAACAGTACTGACGTGTAGAAGTTCAAGTGTAACGTGAACCGACATCTTGTTACCCAAATCCCTACATAGTACCCCGGTAGTTGTTGCCCCTGATAGTAGCCCCCTACACCAAAGTGGCAATTTGCCTTGTTTGGGGTGAAAATGTAATTAAAAAAAAAATCATTTTTTTCCCATTATATTTTCGCTTTTGGCAAGTGTTTCAACCATTTGTTTGATTAAAAATTCGATAATATGCGTAAACGCTTACTTTATTAAGTGGTCTTATGACTTTGATCAGGACTGTATATACATGTATATATATTTTGATGTATGCACACACATATATATATCATTATGTATATACATGTTGATGTGTGTATGCAGATATATATATATGTTTGTGTGTGTGTATACATATATATATATATATATATATATATAAAATATATATATAATGTCAAGGATTCCTTCAGTCTTGACAGACTATGGATACCCCACTGTAGGGGCGCCTGCACGTGAATTTTTGTGGCGTAAGTTGCGCAATCTCTCCGACCACATTTTTCCTGAGTCAACATCGTTGAATACCAGTGGCAAGTGGAGGTTCAGGACGACTGGAAACAATGCGGAAATAAGCGAAAAGCACATACAGCGCCTAGAATTCACAAATGGTCACAATTTAGTACAATCAGGCTCAACGTTTCTTAACTTCGGTGATCTGACGGGAACCGGTGTGTCAACGTGATTATGCCGTATATATGCATATACATATAAACATACATATACTTGTATATGGTCTTTTTATCGCGGTGTATTTTAATTATAGAGGATACTAGCATGGGTGCCGGCCATTGCCCGGGTGCTTGGAGGTGTATGTTGAGCAACAAAAATAAAGGGTCAATTATTTAAACTTTGACCTCTATTATGACCCCTTAACATTTATCATTTTGGACTCAAATCAAGTTATTAAGTTAGATCCATGTTCAAGGTACGTATATCTAAAATTTCCAGTGTTTAGACCCCAAATTGTCAGAGGAGTTTGGTAGAGTTCTCAAAGGACAACTCGTTGCACTTTGACTCCTTAGCAGCAAAATTTCTGGTCGAAATGCGATCACGTAGATTCTTCAAAATCTCAGTACTCTGTGTATAAAATTTCGAGTCTGTAGACTAAAAATTGACGGAGTTATTGTGTAGGGAAATATATACAGACAGACACACACAGAGACGTTTCATAGATATATAGATAGATAATTCAGATGCGCTAATTTAATTTGTGTTAGTTCAACATATTTACTTCGCTGTCTTTGTCTTTCCTTGTTACTCATTTTATTAAGTCAGAAAGTTTCGTATAAGAAGTAAATAACTAGCTATAAGTATCTATTGTTATTGGATTTTAGTAATGGCATATCACATGTACGGTTGCTATGAATACGCAAAAAACCTCACAGCGTTTATCTATTGACATACCATAAAGACGGCAGCTACTGTTAGTGAATAAACTTATTAGACGACACTGGAGTGCATTGAGGTCGAAACGTGCCTTCTTTATACTGATAACTAATGTAGCTACGCTAAGAAAATAGTCAGAATTCATACATCAAAGGATGACTTCGGTGCGATTTTCATACCAACCTATTAAATCTTCTTACCTTTCTTTCTTTATTTGGCCTTCATTTAAAGACGTCTGGCGATGAAGGCGTCCCTAGTATATACAAACCAACATGATTTTTATATGTACGAATACATTTAATAAAACAAAGATATTAGTTCATGTTAAAATATATTAAAATGAACACTGCGCACTGTTAAGCGTATCCAGTTTAAAAAGTAGAATGTCATATTCACTTTATTTCTATCAAATTATATGTTGGATATATTCCAGAAAACTTCACGAATATTAAGATGCAAATTAAAAGAAACCATAAATTGTAATGATTTTGCTTTCGCTAGAGATAATTTTTCAATTTCAAATTTGAAGAAATTCATTATTTTTAAGAAAATATTTAGATTACAAAAAACGCATGCCTGAATACATCTTGTCATCATCATTAATTTTAACCCATATATATATATATATATATATATATATATATATATATATATATATATATATATATTGCTCAACAGATCTCCAAACACCTGGGCAACGTTTGGCGTCTGGGCTAGTCTATAAAATAAATCTCAACTGTCTGTTTCAATGTATTATGTATGTATGTATGTATGTATGTATGCATGTATGTATGTCTGCCTAAAACTTTTGACAAAGGGGACGGAATTTCACGAGACCGGTATAATTTTTAAGCTCTCTCTCATATATATATATGGAACTATGTTTTTTCAATTCTATTTCACTTTTTATTTATAACTATGTTTTAATTCAGGAAGATCAATTTAATTACAGAACATATAACAAATAAATGACAAAACTTTATATTCCAAATTTCAAGATATTAACCATCTTAAAATTTATTCCTTTATGTACACTGACATGCACAATTGTGCATGTAAGTGTACTGGATTGAATAAACTGTAATATGATCCACATCTTGAAATTTGGAATATAAAATTTTGTCATTAATTTGTTATATATATTTATGCATGTATGGAGTAAGTTTTAAAAATATACTAGACCACCCGTAACCCGTTGGGTCAGTACGTTATATTAGCTATGGAATTCATGTATGAGCGTGACACTTGTGGCATAAAGAAAATAGTTTTTTTTTACATAACAGAAGCATTTCTATGAAAGTATATTAAAATGAAAAAAGAATATAGATAGATTTCTATGAGTCGTTCTGTTTATTATAATTGTTATTTTTTTTTAAATTACAGTCACTGAATTATAAGTGGTTGGTCATACTTATGCACTGAACAGGTATCATAATCCTTATTATAGTTAAATTCAAATTTTGATATATCATCTTTTAAATGAAATTGTTAGTTGAAAGTACAGAATAATAAAAAAAACACTCTCCACATGTTAATAATGGCTTTTTAAATAGAAAATGAAAATAAAATGTAACTTTTTTCATTTAATTTAAGCAAACATTCAGTACCCATTGTGTAAAGGAAAACACTATTTAATGTAATAGAAATGTGTGCATTTACCGATTCAGCTTTCCGTTTGGAAATGTAAGCAGACGACTTTAAAAAACATGGGAAGAAGAAAAAGAAATATTTTTGTAATAACGCCCTCTAGTAAAAAGGTCTGCATTAGTTAAGGGGGATAACTCTATCCAGTTTTACATCGGTTACCTTTTTCTCTCTCTCACACATACACGTAACTATTTCTCGCGTACGTAACGAAAACAGAGGGAGTAGGAGTGTTGAAATCTATGAGAGTGAAAGTGAGAGGTGTTTTCTTTGAAACTGCGACAGACTTCACGAAGTTGAATGTTTTTAGCCGTTAAAAAAAAAACAAAAAAACTACGGTTGATTTTATAAAATTATTTATTTATAATGACATGAATTAAAGATTTCTCGCGTACGTAACGAAAACAGAGGGAGTAGGAGTGTTGAAAAAAAACAAAAAACTATTTGATCAAATTAAATGAAATTGTTTGTATTAAAAGCGATATAAAAATTCCGGAATTGGAATAACGGATTGAAGACGTTGCTATTTACGCATGCGCAACCGGATGTTGAAAACCGGAAATCTGATTGCAAACATACAAGACCCATAGACTTTTAGTATTATATAGATTTGAAAATGAAGCTTCTATTATAAACTAGCAGGGGGTGTCGCTCGTCTTGTCCCGGGAGTAAAATATGCTGTAATATATACAATATATATTTTAATTTGTCCAGATTTCGTACATATCATTGTAAAAGGTTATTTTAAAAGTAAACAAAAAATGTTTTGTGAGCTATCAGCTAAAATCGAAACCGGAAACAAAACTGTAGCACTCAAAGATGGTGACGTTACCACTGTATCAACGTCACATATGAACTGATTAAAAATGAAAAATTTTAAATTAACTAAAATTTATCCGCAAAATGTATAAAGATTTTTTCAACTTTGGCCCCTTTTTATCCCTTTAAAACTATTTTAACCGGCTAAAGACCCATAAAAGAACAGTCCATACAAATCCCTGCGACCCTCTACCCCGTTAATTTCGTAGAGATAGAGTTTGAAAATATAGAGACAGACAGACACGTGAGTTTTATTAATTATTTTATCGATCTCGACATACATGCAAACACACATACATTCACACGGATATACATACTCATATATATATATATATATATATATATATATATATATATATATATAAATATATATATACATATATATATATATATATATATATATATATATATATATAGTTTTAAAAATAATAGGCGGAAGTTTCTCGAGAGCTGTTTCGGCTACCATCTCGTCAGGAGAAAATCGATAGCGAACAAAATAATATTGTGTCGAAAAATAAAGAGTTCTAATGGGGAACTTATTAAATGTGCCAAAAGTACGGGGACACTAAAATAAATTTATTAACGTTTAAAAACGATTAAAATATTGGCACAACGAGGGAGGAAAAAAAGCGGGAGAAAAGATTCAAAGTTCCCCAAAGAGAAATAATGCGTTGGATGTTTCTTTTTGCCGGCACAAAGAAGGTTGACGCACCGCGATAGAGACGGCCTTCAAAATCTTTAAATGGTTTTTGGAGTCCGCTCGATGTAGTACCTCGAACCAATCTATTTTATATCTATCGGCACAGCACGAGTTGTAAACCAAATGCTGGCCAGTAGCAGAGTCTAAGGTTGCAGAAGGAGGGAGACCACCAGACCTTATCCTCCCTTGTCTGATCCTCGATGGAACATGCTGGTTTATACGAGTCAAAAGGTGCAATGATGTTCGTCCAACATAACCAGCATCGCACTGGCATTTAAATTGATATACAATATTACTATTTTGGATGTAACGCAAACTATCCTTGCGAAAAAACGGAAAAGCAGGTCTCGTAGTATATACCAAACGCAAGGACACAGAATTAAAGCAGTCGTAAATACTTCTGCGAATCTGTTTGGAAAGTCTATTACTCCCCTCCCAAATCTACGGTAATTTCAAATAAACCGGGCATTTCAAGGGACCAAACTTTTTAGGGGATTAAAATCCGCAACCTTTTTGAAAATACAATCATCAATAAGGTCAACAGGATAACCATTATTGATGAATATTTCCCTGATCTGATCGAGTTCGGCGTCTAATCTGTTAGGCGAACAAATCATGAGGGCTCTATGTACCAAAGTATTAATTAGGCCGACCTTACGTGATTTTGGTACAAAAGACAACCAGTTCACGTATAGGCCAGTAAATGTCGGCTTTCTATAAATTGTAGTGAGAAAGCCCCCCCATGAGCGTTCGACAAGAACATCCGAGAAAGGAAGCGAATTGTCCTTCTCACTTTCCATAGTGAACTTAAGAGCCCCATGTAAGGAATTCAACCTATTAAAAATATCGACGCTTCACTTTGCGATGGAAAAATAGCAAAAGTGTCGTCAACATATCTGAAATATGCAGTGGGTTTAGTTGTAGAATTAAACATAACGGATTCATGGTACCCGACGAAAATATCCGCTAAAGTTGGGGCCAACGGACTCCTCATTGAAACCCCGTTAACCTGACAGTACATGATATCAAAAAAACTAAACTCCACGGATTTAGGCACATTAAAATGAGTTCAATAAGAATCTCTTTAGAAAACCGTGGAGCAGTCAGGCGACCATCATAGAGAGCGTCGGTACATATGCGTATAGTCTCACGCAACGGTATGTTGGTAAAGAGACTAGAGACATCAAATGAGCACATAAAAGACGTCTCTGCATTTGAATCCAACCCACGTGCACAATCAACGAACCGAAAAGAATCTGGGATACAATGCGTGGTGTATAACTCGCGCACAGGTTGCAGAATTCCCACAAGCAACTGAGCCAAAGAATGTTGTGCTGAACCAACCATTGATAAAATAGGTCTCAGTGGAACATCTTGCTTATGGATTTTGGGGAAACCACACATTCTGTTACCTTGTGACACAGAGGGCCTGATCCTGTCATATACGTCCTTGCAAAAAACCTTCTTGTTAAATAATGCAAGTAGACGTCTTTGCATTTTAGTCTCGTTCTTGCAAATATTATCCGTCAACTCGACGGAGCCGACTTTACGGAATTTCGAAACATCATTGAGAATAACTGCCATTTTCTCAACGTAGTCCGATTTGTCCAAAATCACCACTCCTGCACCTTTGTCTGGTTTGCACGAGTTGACGGATAATAATTTTGATTTCTTTTAATCCTTCATATTTCTACCGCCGTTTGTTGTTATTGTTTTTATTTTTACATACCTGTCGTTTATTTTTTCATTCTTTACTTTTTATCTTTATATAAATATGCCTGTGTATTAAGTACTAGTCTTTAGAGTCGTTATTTTATAGAATAGTCTATCTGACTGTGAAGCGTAGGTACCCACGACAACAGTACCTTGGACGTTTCTCTATATACATTCAAGCTTCATAATTACCATTCTAGGTTGTTATTGTGATGTATGTTTATTGATTATTACATTACAAACATTAATGGAATAGAAAAATTGCTATACAATGGATATCAGTGGACACTGAGTAATAAATAGGCTTACCGATTTTAATAGGTTTTTCTGAATTTCTTAGCTAAAGTAAGGTTAATTCCCTTATTGTAAGGAATTTACTTATAAGTCAGACAAGCTGCATTATTAAAATAATGCAAAACTTTACTATAACTAACTTATCTCCTAGGCGATTCTGTTTAAACAATCTACGTGTCTTCTGCTATATATTGACGGGAAAATACGCTGCAATCAACAGAAAACAGATCAGGTAATTTGTGAAGGATGCTTATCTTTCTTACTTCAAAGTAATGCTGGGTGATCGAAATAAAGCATGGATACACCATATTGTATGCAAGCAATGTGTTGAGCAGCTTAGACAGTTGACAAAAAACGATAGAAAGTTACTCCGCTTCGGTATTCCAATGGTGTGTCGTGGAGCGAAAATCCATTTCGATGACTGCTATTTTTGTGTAATCAAAGCGAAGGAAACAGGAAGCACAGGAATTTGTTGGGTTATCCAAACCTCAAGTCTGCAATCAAGCCAATTCCACATTGCAATGACATTCCCGTTTAAGTGCTTAAAGGGTTGCTCGAATTGGAATTGCCTGGTTCTGAAGAAGACTAAGCCTCTTTTTTGTTCACTGACAGTAATGAAACACTTGTTTCAGGTGGCAGTTTTCCTTCTTCACTAGCAATACATTTTTCTTAAGAAGGACTTAGTGGACTGACTAGAGATCTCAACCTTCCGAAGAATATTCGAAACTTTTAGTTTCAATATTCAAAGAAAAATCTACTTCAGCCTGGCACTCACATAATCTTCTATAGAAAACGTCATATTGAGTTTTACAATATTTTAATCGGGAAAAGACGTTGCGAGCCTGATGACCAACAATATCATTCCCAGGGTTAGCGCCGTTTTTATAGACAGTTTCAAAAGAAGTTTAAAATGTGTTCTTCCTCACAATAGAAACTTATGTGGATCAGTCCCTCCAGATCATTAAATGACTCTCAAAGAAAAATATGATGAAATAAAATTTGTTCTGGAAAAAAAAATCATACAGACGGCACTAATGGATGATTTGTGTCGACTTGAAAATTGTTAGATTTCTCCTCGGGTTACAAGATGGCTACACAAAATTCCCTTGGTTTCTGTGTTTGTGGGATAACAGGGCAAGAACAGACCACTGGATAAAAATATTGACCTGTGCGTAGTGAAATGATCCATGCCTCTCTCAATGTTTTTCTCTTTTGGTGAAGCTTTCCAAAATTGTTTCCTTCTCTTCACATAAAGCTGTGCATCATGAACCAGTTTGTAAAGGCTATTAAGAATGATGGCAACTGTTTCAAATATATTTGCATGACATTTCCAGGCCTAACAATAAAAAAATTAAAACCTGGATTTTATTATTGACCCAAATTCGAAATTTAATGAATGACTCAAATTTCTGTAATTTTATGAATCCTACAGAATTAAGTGCCTGGACGCAGTTTACGAATGTAGTAAATTTTTTTTCTTGCGAAAAATAAAGGTGCCCCACCACAAAGAGCTTGTTGGAACATTACTCCAAAGTCTCCATCAACTCGGTTCAAATATGAGCATCAAATTATATTTTTTGCACAGTCATCTTGATCTTTTCCAGAAAATCTAGCTTAGTTGAGCGACGAGCAAGGGGTCGCCTCCATCAAGATATAAGCGTCATGAAGGTTCGTTATCAAGGTCGATGCGATGCCACTATGCTTGAAAACTACTGTTACCCTATCAAGTGTGATGACGCCGGATACCCCCCCCATTATAGAAAATCAGTAAAACGTATAATTATGCATGATGATGCCTATGCTTAGCATATTTGTACAATTTCAAACTTTAATTGTAAATAGTTTGGTGTGATTTTACGAATATTTGTTTAAAACCCAGATGAAAATATCGTTTCTTAAATTTGCCTGTTTTTATCGTAGGGATCGCCTTCTTACAGAGGAGGGAATGCCCAAGCATAAAAACTGGACGTCATAGAAAAATGTGACAGCATTTCTGGGATCAAATTAGGTAAAAAGAGTCCATGACCATTTTCTGTTGACCAGTGTAATCAAGTTTAACTAATAAAATTTCTATTGCTTAATGGTGTCGTCTCTGTTGTTCTGGCATGTGCTCGTCGTTCATCATTTTTCTTTTCTTTTACTCTGAGAATGTTATTATTTCATCACTATATTTCAGTGTCATTTTTTTCCATCTAAATAAAAGAATAAATATAATATTGGGTGATATAATATATTTTGTATAGATTTAAAGTATTTATTTTAAAACTGCTCAGTCTGTTAGAGCTTATAACCAGTATGGAACTACATTCATAGAAAATAAGCAAAGCAAAAACGTATAACTTCCTCGACGTAAATCTTCAGACTTACTTCAGGGATTTTTTTTTTTACTGATAACGGACGTCTATCAACTTATCTTGACGATTTTCTGTGAGCAGGAAATATGGTGTCATCTTTATAACTTAATTGACAGAAATATGTTTGTACACTATATATATATATATATATATATATATATGAAAAACACTCCGTCCTTAAATTCACTCATGAACCAAACATAAATAATAAAATACCATTTTTCGACATATTAGTTAATCCAAGCAACGCCACTAAATACACAGCTTCGACATACAAATAAATCTACCAACAATAACGCATAACTCCTAAATTACCATAGTGAATACGCAGAAAATATAAAGTTGCCCTTCGAAATAATTTGATCCACCGCTCATACAATATAGCAACCCGACAAATACTTAACAAAGAACTAAAAAAAACATAAAACAAACCCTAATAAACAATAATGTCACCAATGAAATCGTCGATAAACTCATAAAACTCTATATAAACTCACTCTACAATAAGAACATACACCCTAACAAAAACGACACCATCAAAATATTCTATAAAAACCAATTGCACTGCAACACCGACGAAAAAATAACACACCTAATTAAAAAGAAAAAGATCAAGCTAATAATATACTATATCAAATTTAAAACTTTTTATTTAATAAATTAAAACATGAACAATACTAACACCACACTAAACTAAACTAATGTAGTGTATGAATTTATTTGCCCCTTCGAAGAATATCTCTGAAACCGTTCTAGAAACTCATACAACGCATACATAGGCCACACAACATCACTCTCCTGACGACTAAACTATCATTTAGCTGACAATAGCACCATAAACGAAAACCTAACATCCCACGAATAACAACTTACAGTCGTCCGACATTAGAAATATCTTAACTAAAAATACGAAAATTCGATATCTTAACAACTGCACTCGATGACTAAAATTACTTTAAACCGTATTATAAAAAAAACTACAGCCCTTTTAAAACCGGGTCCCATTTAACAACGTATGTATATGCGCGCGCGCACACACACACACACACACACACACAAAAAAAAAAAGAATATATATATATATATATATATATATATATATATATATATAAACCATGTATTGATCTCCTTTTTTGGTCAAATTTTTTGTATTAGAAACCGAAGGCACCATGTTATCGATCTTTGGTAATATATATATATATATATATATATATATATATATATATATATATATATATATATATATATATATAACCAGTAGAGTTTAGTTTCCTAGAAGTACATCCAATAAAACAACTTGCGTCTACCAAAAGAGTGCTCAATGAGTGAACAAAGCACGTATATTAAATTTATTTATACAAACATTAATGGCTACATATGTGCATACATGTTTCTGTAATCACCCGCGTTGGGGGATTACGTCTTCAGGCCAAGAATTACCGTCGAAACCCAACGCGGGTGATTACTGAAACATGTATGCACATATGTGGCCATTAATGTTTGTATAAATAAATTTAATATATATATGTATGTATATATATATATATATATATATATATATATATATATATATATATATATATATATATGGGATGTTAATATATAGGATTCATAATGAACGACCAGATCCAATCTATAGTGATACTTCTATAATCCTAATAATAAAACTTCGTCTAATTACAACGTTTCTTCATTTTTTGTATTTGAATTAAATTCGCACGAGCAAAGTTTCTTTCCTAGAATATCTACGCTACACAATACCGCCAAGTTACTTCCTAGTTGACAACAACGTTCTCGTCCGCAAGTCCAATTCTAACAACATTTTGTTTAGCTACCCTCTAAAATAATCGGAATCTTCCAAACCTACACTATCATTACTGATCATCACCGTGTTGTTTCACCGTCCACATGGCATTTGTTAATACTTATCCTCGAGCGTTTTTTTGTTGTTTTTGTTTTTCTTTTCGCATTTGCAAGTATAAACCGTGTTAAAAATATCTTTAAGTAAGTATATTGGCATATTTTCAATGATTATTTCCGTGATTTAAAATTTTATTTCATAAAAAATAAATAAAAATGAAGCGCCAATGTCTGGTTAGCTGCGTTCTACAGAATATTCCAAACAGATAGGCAGACATATATACGGGCGTTATGATTTTAATTATTTCGGCCATTAAATATGAAATTACCGCGCAATGAGTGTAACCAGCGCTCCAGACATTTGGGTGTTCATTGTTATCACAAACCGTCGACTACGCGGGGTGGAGTTTTAAAGTGGTGACCCGGCAATTAATGCCGGAAAGGCGAGTGGGATGATGGGAAAACCCAGACGTCGACTTTTGTGGTCTTTGTAATTGAGAAAACAGACACAGGCAGACAGATACGCCCGCCCGCACATATTCATTTACACAAACTATCCGCCCGAACCGCATCCTTACCCTCAGACAATCAGCATTTGTAAGTAAGATAGACTACTTATCTACATAAGTATGCATAGTATTTAGCTATCATTGATTGTATACAAGTTTTTCTAAGAGAATACAAGTGTCATCTAATAAATAGGGATAACTTTTTCCTTTCCATTTAATTCTTTATTCATACCTAACACGACTTATTGCCATTGGAGCGTAATGAGTTAGCGATAAAGGTCGGAGTTTTAAGTGTAAAACTGGGTAGCTAGAAGTTGGTTCACTTTACATTTAAATATCTGCATGTTTGTGCGGTCGGAAAGCAACGAGCAAGAAAAGAATTCCCTCCACAAAGAAATGAGGAAAAGAAGGTTCCAGTGTAGAAAATATTCGGGCTACTAGCAACTTATAGAATAAAGGAGGATTTTTTTCTGTTGGTAACATGTCTTGGTTTATTTATATTGATGACTCCTATAAGCTTTTTTTCTATGAACTAGCGAGTACAATAAACTGGACGCAAAAGCGTTGTAAGACAAATACAATGAAAACTGCTAAAAACACCCTGGCTTACCTGAGTATGTGCAGTCACTTCATTGGAGCAAAACAAAAACTTGCATGAAATAGGGACTGGGGATTAACAGGCAATGCGGTACCTACTTATTACTAGGGATGTGACAAGTGAAACTTCTTATTGTCTTGACTCTCGAGTACATATCCAGCACAGTTAGACAATGTTAATCAATCGAGAACCACATCACTCTATCCAAAACAAAAAAGAAATTAACTGATATATATTCGACCGTCAAAATAAGGAAAATAATATTCTCTTGCCATAACCCTACTAATTACATGAAATTCGATGGTGTGTTTGTTTTGTTTTACCGCATATCAACCCTTTTCAAGTTATTTAATGCCGAATCCAAAGATTTAAGAAAAATGTTTAATAGAATATAGTTGGTGTTTTCAAGTCAGTTTCTATTTAACCCATAGTTGGGACCCTAACAGGTACTACCTCTCCGGGTCAGAGTGGACCTGGGAGCAATGCCAATTAAAGGGTGGCTCCACATTCCCTAAACACCCCAATCTGGAGCCTCCCCACTGGATATAGTTTAAGGTCATATCCAGGATCATACGATTTGACAGACATGGGATAACAACAAATGTACACATATCAAAGGCAACAGTAGAAACCCTAGAAAACCACCTTTAGTCTGTAGTAGAATTGGGCCGTACGTGGATGATAACATTTAATATAACAAAGACTAAGCTTCTACTCTTTAACAATTAAAAAAAAACATTCTTGGAGTAATGATTGCGATGACAAATAACTCCATACTTGAGAGGCAGCTTTAAAGCTCCTCGGCTGCACATCCACAGGCAACATAAATTGGAACAAATATAGTGAATATATTTCAAAGACTGTTGCAAAGAAGTTATGCTCTCCTTACTGTGCTAGAAAATTACTCAAACCAAAGAGTATCATATATCTTTAAAAAGCCACCATTCGCATTTGGGTATTGCTAAAAAATCTTGGTTAATGCATCAAGGACTGGCCTCTCACTCATAAACAAAGTAAAAAATAAAGAGTTTCAGGTCTAATAGATCCGCACTATCGGCCAAGCTCCAACCGCTGTCCTATCACCAAAATATTTCAGCTATGTGCTTATTTTACAAGTACTGGAATGGAATGTGCTCTGGCGAATTCTTAGCACTTGTACACCCTCGACGTAAATACACTCGACTAAACTTATAATTAGCAAAATGCCACTCTTTAATTAGAAATCTCCAGATGCTAAAACACCTTCTACCTTAAGACCGGTTAGACGTTGGAATTCTCTCCCTGTTTCCTGCTTCCTTGATTGCATTAACATGTAGAAGTAAAAATGGAATGTAAACATACAACTCGTTGTTCATTCTTCCACAATTCCCTGTTACACACGATTTTACAAGTAGCCCGTTACACTACAAGTGGTGATATTCCTTACGTGTGCGTGAACAAGCGTAATAAATGCAACTTTTTCAAGTTGGAGATGCTGATGACTGGTACGCTAGCCAGATATGAAAACAATACTCAATTTACAGAGCGAATGGTGGCTTCCAAGAGATACAGAATATTAGCAAAAGTAACAAGTTTTCCAGCTCGATAAAGAGATCCCATCTTCTTTGAAAGAGAATTGGGAACATATAACGAACAAAAAGGAAAAGTATAATTGTTTCGAATTGATTAATAGTGAATGGTTGTCGTAGAAATATGGGCTTGGAAACTTCAAATTAAAATGGTGAGTTTGAAAATAGATTGGTGATCAAATATTTAGTATATGAGAAATACAAATCATGTTTAATTCACAGAGGAATGTGTTATTTGCACAACACTTCTTTTTTAATAAATACTCTTTTATAATTTAGTGATTTTTCAAAGAAGGCCGAAATACGAGGGAGGTTCGAAAAGTAATGCCTCCTCTTTTTATTATTTCACCCGAATAACTCAAAGGGGATTGCAAATTGCATTGTTATGATGCCTGAACTTTCGCATTCATAAACTAAAAATCATCACACTGTTGCAGATATTGACGGTGTTAGACTGTAAAACATCAACCTCTGTTATGGACGTGCGTCAGCAGCAGAGATGCGTCATTGAATTCCTCCTGCAGAAAAGATTGATTCACCATGCAGCGGTATTGTTGAACGTTCATGACACAGATACACTGTTAGGAGATGAGTTCGTAGATTTCGTAATGGTGACAAAGCGCACTCCAGACTTTTACGGCGGAGGCATAAAAAGGGATAGCAAAAAGAGCATTGAGAATGGTGGGGACTGTGTTGAAAAAAAATTCTGGAGCACAAAAGATCGCTTGTTTAAATAGTATTTTCCTGTCCTTGTAGCTCTTTAATGTTTTAGCGTTTAAGCTAAAAGTAAGAGGCCTAAATTTTGGAACGAACCTCGTAGTGTTTTGCATGAAAATGGCATAATAATGTCGAACACGTGAACTGATACAGTAAGTCAATGTTCCCATTTGTAACAGAAACGTGTTACCATAGAGGACACACGGTAATACTGCTGTCTTACACGCTGTGCTAACTGTTCTAAACACTCAGCCGAAGCATTTTATACCGATTTAATATAAAGGCTTATTTTTCTATGAAGCTAATATATTTAAAAATAGGAATTATATTGAGTGATAAAGCAAAATTCTGGGAGAAGTTTGGGCTTTTTTATTATAGAATTCACATTATGATAAATATTAGTCTCTGATAAAAAAAATACTCCAACGATTACTTTGTTGACTTCAAGATAGGGGTATGCTCTGTCAAGTCCAATTTATTGTACTAGGCGTTATATGCTATAGGAAAAAAAGAGTTATTTTCGTGTGAAAGGTATCTATCAAGGAATGCTGACGGAGCTGTTCAGACATTCTTAAAACATTGTTGCGCTTATTCCAGTACTCAAAACAACACTCAACATTATATCTAACATCCAGTAAAGAAGGACAATATGAATGACTCTTATGTACTTACCCCAACAACTCAATTATTTACAAAAAGTGATAATGCTCCCTCCCGTGCAAAAAGTAAGTTCGGTTTTTAAATAATTAACCCTTATCCCTGAGTGGCTTCCGGGCCTTGATAAGTGGTGATCACTGTGTAAAAAAAAAAATAGACCTTTGTGTTTAGTATTTTGCGCTGTCTATTCGTCGCTTCCTACGACTTGTTCCTCCATTAAAAAAATGACCGGTGGTGATCAGGTGGATAAACGATGCATACAACTACGCCTGCGTTTCTTTATTATGTTATATCTAATATATAAAAAAGCTATATGTCTGTCTCTCCGTCTGTTTCCATATTTTCAAACTCTATCTCTGCTGACACTAAAAGTCGCGGAGCGGCATTCAGGGCCTCAGATGATTTTTTATTAACTGTTCTTTTATGGGTCTTTAGTCAGTTAAAACAGTTTTAAACGATTCACGAAAGGGGTCAAAATTGACAAAATCGTTACACATTTTGTACATTAATCTGAATTTATTTTTCCTTATTAATTTTTAGTCAGTTCATATGCGTGTCACGTTTGAACATTTGTAACGTCACCAGCTTCAAATGCTACAGTTTTTCTTTCGGTTTCGATTCTAGCTGATGGCACCAACATATATTTTTTAATATATTTTTTTGAAATCAGGACTCTATAATAATGTATACGAAATCTGGATAAATAAAAATATCATATTTAAGCGAGCAAAGCTGGGCGCCCCCTACCCCCGCTCGTCTAATATATAAAAAGCTATACCTCCGCCTGTCTGTCTGTCTGTCTGCCTCCCTATTCTCACTCTCTATCTCTTCGATACTAAAAGTTGCAGAACGGCGTTAGAGGCGTCAACTGGTTAGACATTTTATGAACCGTTTTTTTATTGGTCTTTAGTCGGTTACATTACTTTTAAAGGGATCGAAAATGGGTCAAAACGAAAAAAAAATGGTTAAACATCTTGCACATTCATCTTAGTTTATTTTTAGTTTTTAATTAGTTCATATTCCTATCACATTGCTATAGTGGTAACGTTACCAGCTTTGAATGCTACAGTTTGCTCTTAGTTTTGTATTCTAACTGATATCGGCTTCATTCATTTTTTTATGATATCACGATTCGATAATAATATATACGAAATGGGGACAAATTAAAATGTTCTATTTTAACGAATTTTACGTGTGAGCAAATCCGGGCGCCCCCCCCCGCTAATATATATATATATATATATATATATATATATATATATATATATATGTGAATAAACAAGAAAAAAACCTATTGATTTACAGATATTTATTTGTCTATGTAATTGAGAAAAGCTATAAATGCGGACTGGCTCATGTGTGTGTGTATATATATATATAATATGTGTGTGTGTGTGTGTGCGTGTATATATAAAAAATATATATGTGCGTGTATATAAATGTGTGTTTGTGTATATATAAAATATATATATATATGTACATATATATATAATGTATATGCATATATATATCTATATGTATGCATTCACATATGTAGTACTTTAATAAGCTATGTGTCTTTCCATTGTTTCATACTCTTTCGGATAATCAGTCAGACGACGTGAGACCACGGTTTAAGTTAATCCATAAAAAAGAAGGAAATTTTCATATTAATCCAGTTGCCATAGAATATAAATCGAAAAGTTGAAAAAAGAAACAATTCTCAGTTTTTTTTATACACACACACACACGTGTGTGTGTGTGTGTGTGTGTGTGTGTATGTGTGTGTGTGTGTGTGTGTGTGTGTGTGTGTGTGTTTGTGTGTACCGCGTTTCGGGCACCCGAGCGTACGTCGGTTTCCTAACTTTGACCTAAACCTTGAAAAATATTGTGCATTTTCCCTAGGTCAGAGACTATCATCAAGTAAGGTTTGGTCATGATCGGTTCAGTGGTGTAGTCTGTAGGAGACTTACACACGCACACACACATACACACACAAGAACGCTACTACTTATATACATATATATATATATATATATATATATTAATTATTTACTATAATAATTATTAAATACCTGTAGACACTAGAGTTTCATCCTTTCGGAAATCACCAGTGCAAGGTATCACGATTAACACTGGTCGATAGATTCAAACCCAGCAACAGATGCCATCTCTGACTCCATTCGGCTACAGTTTACCGCGAGAGATACTGTTGAAATTTAAACATTTATTTTTAAATGTTGTTAACATCTGTCAGAGTGATATGGACATATGAGCTAAATTGACCGACTTTATTTCAACTGAAAGGGTTCACCGATAAGAAACCACTTTCTTAAAAGGTCTGACGTAATTATTTATTATAATTATTATTAAATAGTTACATACACTAGTGATTAAGTTTTCGGGAATCACCCCCCTCCCATATATATATATATATATATATATATATATATATATATATATATATATATATATATATGCATACATACATATGTGTGTGTGCTCCCCCGTCGTTCTTCCTCTAAAATTCATCACAAGGAGTATTTGCAGTCAAACAGAAGAATTTAGGAAACTGGCCTTCATCGTAGGGAGATGCGTTTGCAGCATATTTCTTAAAGACAGCATTACTTTATCAGATGCTCAAAAAAAATATCGAACAGTTTATGATGGCTTTAACTGTCATTTCACACCTTTTCAAAACACTTGTTATTTCCGAAACTCGCGAAAAACAAGCCACTGCCTAGGAATTCTGGCGTTAGAGAATGTAATACCTGTTCACTGTTAACGATTAATTGATTGCAAATTGCTATTTTATAAAAAAAGCTGTAAAAAACACACACTAGCTTTAATAAAATGTGAAAATGAATTAGGTAATTTCGTCCGTAGCCATGAGCTAGAATATCAAGATTAAAAACGGAATATGAACTCGACACTATGATGTGATTAATGTAGCCAGATAGGTATTCGACGGTCTGTTCAGCTATCGGACCGTCCGGTCGCGTGTTAAGCACAAGAATAGAAAGCATTAAAGCAAGAAATTAACAGTTTATTTTCTTACTAAGGGAGAAAGTAAACTATTTATGAATAGATGCTACCTTTTATGGTGAAATGACAAGATGAAAAGATAGCGTGAGAAATGTTTTGTGTACGTAAAAGCAACACTCTGTCTTTTAGGTCAGATTAATTTTTAGTGAAAAGAATAAACGCCCACACAACAAGGATATGTTTTGTTTTGGTATGTTCAACATTTAGTAACGTAAGTTATGTTGTCCCACCCAAAATAACCATATATTTATTTACCTAGACACAGTTTTACAGGTGCATACATTTGTAAATTTTAGCAGGAAGTTGTAATTCAAACACATCTGATTTAACGACGTAGTTATTCATTTTCCCAATCTTTGTAGCTATTTTTTCAATTTGCCGAGCGGTTTCTTTAGTCATGTTATATAAAATGCCGCCCAAAAGTTGTTGTTCGATAATTATCTCATATTGTTCTCAAGCGCTCTCTCTCAGTGCATTCGATTATCATCAGGAGTGATTGTTGTTTTCTTTTTCTTTTTTTGAGGTTTGGTCCATTTATTTATTTTTTTTAAAAATTGGTTATAAAGATGGGTGCAGGAGGGTTTGGACCGAATTCTTTTTCTTTTCTTTTTCCTTTTTAATTTCGATTTTCCTAGTTCATATAACATGTCTGTGGAAATTCAAAAACCGCTCGGCAAATCGAAAATATATTTAGAAAGATAGGAGAAAAAGAATAACTCCGTCCTGTTCAATCAGATGTGCTTGAATATATATATATATATATATATATATATATATATATATATATATATATATATACATATATATATATATATATATATATATATATATATATATAAATTATTTATTATCATAATTAATAAATACCTACAGATACTAGTGTTAAATCCTTTCCGGAATCATCAGTACTGGGTGTCACTATTAACCCAGCAACGTGGCCACCTCTGACTTCAGTCGCTAAGACCAAATCAATTCGGCCACCGTTAACCGCGAGAAATATCGTGGAAATTTAAACATTTATTTATTAAGTATTTTTAACGTCTGTCAGAGTGATATAATCATTATTTGATGATCTGGGCATGCGAGCTAAAGTGACCGACTTTATTTCAAGTGTGAAGTGCTCAACTATAAGAAGTGAGTTTCTTAAAATGGTTGGCATAATTATTTACTATTAGAATTATTAAATAGCTACGGACAAGGTTTCATTCTTTCGGCAATCATCAGTGGAGGGTGTCATGATTAACGCTGGTTGAGAGACTCGAACCCGGCAATGAAAACCTCTCTGACTCTAGTAGTAATGGCTAAATCAATTCGGCGAGAAATATCGTTGAAATTTAACCGTTCATTTTTAAATGTTTTAAACATCACACACACACATACACATACATAAACATATATATATATATATATATATATATATATATTCTCCTAGTTCACTCCATGGTCTAAGTGTTTTTCACCCATAAATGCAGGAGTAGACATCTTCCTACCGGAGTAAAACACACTTGGAGCCATGGGTGGTTTTGCTGTCAGAATAATAATTAGAGGACATACAATAATTTATTTATTTAGACATCCCAAGAACACAACGCATGAATTATATGGCAGGAGCAGCATAAGCGATTAATAACAGTTGCGGGTTACAGACAACCCATTCCTTTAGATTAAAAACTTAATTTATATACTTAATTTGTTAAATAAGCCATTGTAGCACGTTCTGTACCTATATGATAAAATTAATTATTAAACAACCTGAATTATCTTCCTTTAACCATTATAAGAAACAAAATCGAGCCAGTTTCAAACAGAATAAACTAGCAGTACTTAACAACTTAATTGGATTATCTCCCCTCAAATCTTCCTAAGCGACGACATAAAAACATGAAGAAATGTGGTATAATAAAATTATGGGGTGTTCGTTCGTGTCTGACCTCCATAGAATGGAAATATGTCACAAAGTTTAACAACGTTATTTAATATAAATCCACAGAATATCGTGATAAGTGTTTCAGTGTGAACAGGTATGGTGTAATAAATTATGGGGTTTATCTATTTTATTTTTACTTTCATCATATTTTGCTTTGGTTTTGATACCTCCAAATTCGAAGCTATCTCTTTACAAGCTTTCCTTTTCATAACCTATCATACTTTCATAAATCAGAGTCCATTGAAACAACTGGAGTTATCTGGGCTACGGAAGAGGAAGTTGCCTGCAAATTCACCAGATTTGAACCCAATTGAGAACCTTTGGAGTATCATGAAGCAACGCCTCTATGCAACTGGACTTAATTAAATTAAAGAACAAAGATGAGTTGTGGGATACTCTCCAAGAGGTATCGCGAGGAATAACTGTTGACGAAATCACAAATTTTACTAATTCTGTGGACCAACGTTTTTTACAAGTCATTCATAAAAATGTATCACATCTCCCCTACTAATTATGTCAACGTAGAAATTACTATGTAGTTATCGTGTTCTAAGCATTTTCCTAGTTCATTTCATGTTTGAAAATTATTTCAGTAAATAAATAATGGGTATATTCTGTTGTCTTTTTCCTCAACCTCCTTAATAACTTGACACACTGAAATCAACAGATATTCCTATCTCCTGTCATAGTTTTGCTAATACTGCTTTAAATACTTATTTTCTTGCTGGAGTAGCTGAATAGTAATGTAGGCACTTTCTCAAAGTGTCATGGATTTTATTCACTCGTTCCTTAAATATTAAAAAAAAAATGTAAACTCGTTAATAATTTGATATGTAGTATATATATATATATATATATATATATATATATATATATATATATATATATTCAAACACGGTTATATGAATAAGTGGCAGTTTTAGGCATTTAAAACTGCTTTAAAGCTTTACCGCTCACTCATTCCTCGACGAAATTTCAAACAATTATTACAGTTTATAGATCACCTCTCAGCAATATTGTGAACAATATTCAATTTTCGTTCGGTATAACAAAAGTTCTGAGAAATTTACTGGTGTTAAAAATGTAAGGAGAGTGGCGTTTTTTATGACTGTTTCCATAGCAACCACTTCAGCGACTACTGTAGCTACCAATTCACCGCTCTCGCGAAAAGAGAAATAATAAGTAAAACATAGAGAATAAAAGAATAAAAGGTAGATCATTGGGGGATTTTATCGAAAGCATACGAGTGTCGAACATTGTAATTACATACGTGTATGTTAAGTTTATGGGGACAAAAAAATAAAACTGAATTTAGCAAAGAACGAGGAAATTTACTGTAAGCCTGGAAAAATCATGGATTACAATAGAAAAATCCGAGCATGAAAATTAATGTTTCAATATGGAAGCTTAAACTTGGAAAAGAAAAGAACAACATATCCTAGTAAAAATATAATAAATTTATAACTTAAAATGTTGCAGCATAAGGATTTTTTTAACAATTCAATTGATAACATTATATAATCAATTTTTAATGCTGCAATATTTTAAGCTATAAATTCATCATGTATTTTCCTAGAATATCTTGTTCTTTTCTTTTCCAGTTTTAACAACTTGCCCTGTACTTTTCCATGTTTAAGCTTCACCATACTTTTCATACTCGCATTTTTCTACTGTAATATATATATATATATATATATATATATATATATATATATATATATATATATTGTTGACTAGTTAGCAGAACGAAATCTAGGAGATGCCAAACGTTAATAATTTCTTGTTTCCATAGGCCCATATCAATCTGTATATTCAAGTTGTATAAATAAATATTAGCCAGAAGTGAACGCAACTGTTAAGTAGGTTGCTTGATTTGTAATCGCTTGGGGCCCTAGCTAAATATAACAATGTCGCGATCGTCTATAACAGTCGATGCCTTTACTTGCAGATTCTGTCGTTGGAATCAAATACAATTGACCTCAAGGTTAACAACTGAATATAAAAGGCCGCAAAGTAGCCTCCAGCAAATATCTCCCCACAAACCCTCGTGCCATACCAGTTCAATCTTATTTTAAATTCAGATTGCGCCAAGTATATTGTCACTTATTTTATTCGAGTAAACTAGGTATTTTTATATTCGTATAATAACACGTTTTTAAAGATTTATGCTGCGATATATGTATCGATATGCATTTATGTATTTACTACTCTACGTTTCTGTATATATATATATAAATTAACTTTGCCTGTCTGTCAGTCAGTCTGAGAAAAGGCCTATACCAAGGGGAATTGTACCTATAAAACAAATTCGCTTTGGTCTTTAGCCGGTTAAAATAGACGTAAGTAGATTTTAACTGCATTTTTTTAAATGTACATTTCTATGCTACTGTCGATTAAATTTTCACTATTTCTTATTTGTCTGATGCTAACTCAAATGATAACGATTAATGTTGTAGCGCTGTTGGTTTCATTTCTAGTTTGTAACACCGAAGTCATTCTTTAAAAACTGTTGAACCACTACTATATCTTGGGCACAATATAATAATCAATAAATATTGGCTCTATAATAATACATGCGATATCTCGATAAATTAAAATATCGTATTTAAGTAGATTTTACGACGTGCCACACTGGTGATGAGATCATTAATATATATTGAGTACAATATAATAAGCAATAAAAACTTTTCTGTATAAAAATAATAAATACCAAATCTATATGATTAAAATACCATATTAACGTGTATTTAGTAACAAAGGAATTATGGCTTGCCTGTTTGTATACACAAAAACAGATTTTTCTGTTTGACTGCATGCAGTACTATCTCTATAAAATACTGTGTATAATTTGTCTACAGACTTGAAATTGATATATTAGGAAGTTTTACCTGAGGTACAATTCAGATTATTTTTTTAGCTAGCAAATATGCTTGGTAATAGTTCATAATTGAAAAAAAAAAGGAAACAATTAAACTTTGCAGGTGTACAGATCGTGAGCAAATATACATTTGTATGTTTAAAGATCCTAATTTTTAAGGTTTTGATAGGTATATGGACTTAGCTCAGGTGATAAAGATTAACGCTAGAAAGTTACATGTTATGGTTTCGATTTTAGCTAATGACACTCAAGTATTTATTTTAACTGTAAAAATCACTACTATATATCAGGTACACTAAAATAATCAATAGATTATCGGCTCTATGAGTATTTGACGACCGGCAACGCCGGGTGGCAAGGTAGTAAATAATAAATATGCCTTCGTTTTTCTGTCATTCTGGAGAACATGTCTCTACCAAACTACTCTGTCGATTCTTGTTGGACACGCTCCAAATTTATTTATAAGTAATTAAGACGTGTGGGCAAAATTCGATTTGGTTTAAAGCTAATAAAAAGTAGCTGCTTATTGAAAAATTAGAACAAGGCTGGCGTAATTATATTTCATGTGTATCATTTACTCATAGGAAAAATAATTTTCTACGTTTAGCTGTGTTGATTTCTAATATTTTGATAGCTATGTCTCCTTTGCTTATATTGTATCGAATACCGCTGGAGAGCTACATGTTTTAGTTTCGATTCTGGCTGATCAAACCTAAGTTATATATCTTTAAACTTCTGGCATCACTACTATATATTGGGTACAATCAATAGCTAATTGGCTCTATAATAAATATGAACTTTACTTAAATATAAACATCATATTTGACCAGACAACGCCAGGCGGCCTTCTTATACACACACACACACACACACACACACACACACATATATATATATATATATAGTAAGGTATAAAATGTATATGGCGATTAAGCTACACAAAATATTCTGCGTTTCATCCACGCTAGGATTCCTACGGCTTATGCGAGGATTTTGTGGTTGTCTCGCGTTTTTATATACGCACCTTCTATCGAGTTTTTAGTTAGCCAACCAGCTTTCTAGTTTCCACGTCACCCTTCCTAATCAGCCAATGAGCAGGCACTTACAGGACGAAGGCTTACTTGACCCCAAGTTGATCAGTTCCTTTGTGTATGCTATTTTATCGAGGAGCGTTGATGTCTAGTGAACTGATCTATTTTAAATCTAGGTTATGTTTTTGTATATGCTTGTTTATATATGTATATATTTATATATATATATATATGTATATATATATATGTGTATACATATATGTGTATACATATGTGTGTGTGTGATAGTGTATGTATGTATATGTTTATTTATTGTTATTGTTAGTTTTAAAATTATTTTGTATCTCTATCCTAGAGTAAATGTTATCCTGTGAACACAGTTGTTCGCTATTTCTCTCCTACAGTTTAATAGATGTTGGGATTCTTTAAAGTAAAGGATGGAAAATTTTGCATGAAGGCATAATCTACATGGGTCGTCTGGGTTTCTACATGTGCTTGCTTGTCTTTATATTTTCATATCGACTACCGGCGAACGTCCGTTTTCCTTGAGTTCCCAGTATTTATTTGCTAGCGCTGTTTTCATCCGGCGTTTCTTATTATTGAATGTACTTTTGTGGTCATAATATCGAGTTTTAAAACTTAAGAACGTCATACCTACGTAATAGTTCTTGTTATTCGGATTTTCCTTCGCAAATATTGATGCCTGGTAAACTATGCTTTTGGTTAGACATTTATTTTGGAGTAGGCAAAGTGTGCGGTATCTACAGTTGCATTTATCTTGTTCGTTATTGGTATTTCTATTTTTATTTCTAGTATGGTTGCCTTTGTCTGGAGTTGGTTTATTATTATTATTATTATTATTATTATTATTATTATTATTATTTCTACTAGTTATATATGTGTCCTGTGTGTTAGGTTTATTTTTTGTCATGATGCCAACTTTTTATTGTTTATTTTGTTGTTGGTTTCGTTGCTTTTATTTAATATTTTGTTATTATGTGCTTTAATTATCATCTCTAAAATTTCGTAGCAGTTGTAGTATAGCTTTACCTTATTTTTATTGAACATTTTGTGTAAGGGATTTGTGGCGGGCAAGTGCTTTTCGATTAGAGCTTGAAATTTCTTACCAAGTTTTGTTTTTTAACATTTGGTAGTATGGCGCCGTATACCAGATTATATTTTTTTCTTCTATATTTAATTTTCTTATACTTATTGGTGTTTTGTTGCTTATATTTGATATCAACATTTTTGTATCAACTATTTTTTAGGGCTGTTTTATAGATATTAGTTGACCTGTTAAATACATTTTCATCGCTTGAGTTATTGCTTAGTCTACTTACGATTGAGTTAGGAATCTGTTTTATAATTGATGGTGGGTTATTAGAATTCTTTCAGGGGTAATACTTCCTATCCCACGCCTTTTTGAAAACCATTGTTTTACTAGTCCTAGCTTGTTGCCGACAAATGCAGCGGTATTGTCGGCAACTAGAAATAAAATTATTCAATAAAATGTCTTTGGAGACACTGTATGGGCAGCCGTATCTATAATCTTGAATAGGCTTTGTATTAATTTGATTTTAAAGCCTCAGCTTATTATTGTTTGTTTCCTAAAATTATGATGCAACTCCATCCGACAGTATCGTTGTCACTGTATTCTTTTGTTCTGTTCTAGAAAGTATATCCTTCTTGGCTTTACTTTTTTTCTTAAAAAGATTTAATTTATTATAAATTGCCTGAGGCGCATGTTCTGACGGGCTGCTCAGAGACATTTGTATACTAGAGTTAGCTTTTTCTAATACACTGACTAACCTACTGTCAAGGCGATAAATCATATTTTTTATTAGAACGATCAAAAAGACTGTTCTTGAACAGCGGGAATAAAGTTGGCGCCAAGGAAGTAATATGTTCGCTGATATTTTTGGAGTGTCCTTGCACATAAATGAAACGAGCATTTTTGCGTTTTGAATATTGGCTTTGCGGTAGTGTGCATCATTTAAATTAGCGTTTCTAATATTTCAAAGTTACGATAGATAATAAAAACAAATTTAGCTGATAAGAGTTCAAACGTTAATAAAGATAAAATTGCTATATTTTTTTGGGAGGAAGGAAGGTCGATTAATTTATTCTAATATCGACAAGTGTGGGGGAAAATATTTTTCTCATTACAATTTATTAAACGAGTCAAAATAAAACTTAAATTCGATAGTTAGCAATTTAAACAAAAACTGTCTTTTTTTAAAATTTTATATCATACTAGAAGGTCAGCCCGGCTTCCATCGGGCTCTATGTACCGTTCATAACTTTATGTGTATATATATATATATATATATATATATATATATATATATATATATATATATTAAAAATGTGCATATGTGCCGTAATGCCTTTCTATATAATAAGATTCCATAACTACCATAGAGAAAAAAAAACAGATGTCAATTTTTTAAATACTGTGACCCCAATTTTGACCCCTTAACCTTTATTGTTTTGGACTCAAATCAAATTAAAATGTTTGACTCATTTCCAGGCAGCCTACATTTAAAATTTAAAGTCTTTAGACCACACATTGGCGGAGGAATTTCGTAGAGCCTGCATAGGTCACGTCTGTCCACTTTGACATCTTGGCAGCCAGAATTTCACACAAAAACTGAGCAAAACGCTTGCTGCATGTCTGAATAACCATCATGCAAAATTAAAAATGTTTAGACCCAAAATTGGCTTAACAGTTTGCTAGATATCGCAAAGGTAAAATCTTTTGAACTTTGACTCCTTGGCAGACAGATTTTCGGCCAAAAACCGAGCCAAAAGCTTGCCCTATCTCTGAATACACTTTATGTATAATTTCAAATGTTTAGACCAAAAATTGACTGAGTAATTTTGTAAAGACCGCAGAGGTTATTTTTTTTTAAATTGTCCCCATTTATGACCCCTTAGAATTTATTGTTTTGAGCTCTAAACAAATTATTCAGTTTAATACCTGTCCACGTAACCTATACCTAAAATTTCAAGTGTTTACACCCGAAATTAGCGGAGGAGTTTGGTAGAGTTCTCAAAGGTCAAATTGTTGAACTTTGACCCCTTAACAGCAAAATTTCTGGCCGAAAACGGATTAAAAGATTTTCCCTAATCCCAATCCCCAATATGTCAAATTTCGAGTCTATAGACCGAAAATTGACAGAGTTATATGGTAGGGAAATGTACATAGACAGACAGACACACCGCTATTTTCACTTATATATATATATATATACTAGCATTTCAGCCCGAGGTTGCCCGGGTGTTTGGATGAGTGTGTTGAGGAAAAAAAATTGGTAGTAGGAAGGCAGGCTCGAACCCATACCGCAAAAGAGGAAAAACGGGGAAAAACCTGACGTCTTTGCTGTTACGACCACCGCCAAACCGGAAGTGACGTAGGTTTTAATTAAGGCTAGACAATCGAAAGGAGAGGATGACTTTCAAAAATATCTGCGACAAAATAGACCCCCTTGTAGAAAAGTGCCCAGTTTAAGGTGAAGATATTAACGTTTTTAGCCAATTTTTCGATATTTTTCGGCTGACATGTCGAACATCGAAACGATACAGATCTTGAAAAAACCCGGCGCCTTTGTCGAAAGTATTAGGCAGACATGAAAACATACATACATTTATATACTGGTAACTAAAACTTTTCGAACCAAACCGATTAAAAAGCTTTTCCATATCTGAATACCCTTTATGTAAAATTTCAAATGTTTAGACCAGAGATTCTCTGAGTAATTAGGTAGAGACCGTAGAGGTCATTTTTTTTAAAAAAAACTTTGACCTCTATTATGCCCCTTTAATTTTTATTGTTTTGGACTAAAATAAAGTTATTAAGTTAGATCCATGTCCAAGGAACCTATGTCTATAATTTCAAGTGTTTAGCCCTAAAATTGTCGAAGGAGTTTTGTAGAATTTTCAAGGGTCAAATCGTTGAACTTTGACCCCTTAACTGCCAAATTTCTGGCCAAAAAAAGATTACAAAGGTTTTAACAACTCTCAGTACCCTGTATATCAAATTTCGAATCTGTAGACTTAAAAGTGACAGTTATTGCGTAGGGAAATGTACACAGACAGGCACACAGACACAATTAAATATTTGATGACCATTTAAAAGAGGAGCTAACGTATTGGAGATGGCATAATAAGTGACTAATTTATTATATACGACCTTCCCCTAATCGAGAAGGTTTTGCGTTAGGCGGTAGTATCCTTACGATCAAACGAAATTCAACATTTTAAATTAAAGTCATCGTAGACCATAAATTAAATCAAGCGTTTTGATCATTCAAGTCACGCTATATCATAACATAAAATTATTTTCCAATCGCACATGACATAGATTTGGCAATTTCCTCTCAGTTTCATCATGCATGCGAAGACACGTTTTATCGATACGCCATGTGATTCTTTTATTAAAGAACAAAATCTATTTTTCATGCATTAATATGTTGAATTAATTTTCATTCAAAATTCACAAGCATTTTTCCCGTGTGATTCGCTGTTTTAAGATTTGCTTACCGCTTTAAATTGAATAAGTAAACAACGATACGCCTCTAAAGCTCAACCTTTTCTCAACGTGACAAGGAAGGTACGAACTAACAGCAGAGTTACTTGACTGAGAGGACTTTTATGAAAATTCAGGCGCAGTCAATATCATGATCTGTCATCCTCTGGTCCACTATGCTTTACGTCACGTAAGTAAAGATGTTCCAATGGAGTGAAAATGATAACGTTGCTTCTGTGCTATTCATTTGTGTATTATTTACGCAACCTTCTCCGACTTTGTATGCAATTCTCGAGTATTGATTTTGCCGGTGTCGAGTGTAAGGCACCGAGATCTTGCATTCTGATTAGTAATTGCAGCTTGTGAGGAAAGTCTCAATTAGAATAAAACATTGTGAGACACAATTTTGAAGAGCTGTATGGAGAAGTCAGACTCATTTCCCAACACTATCAAGAACAGCAAAAGTAAAATAAGATACGATACTCCTTTTAAAATAATGAACAATATTCATACTAAACAATGCCTTCAAAAATGTCTACATTCCTACTGATTCAAACTGCCACAAAATATATAACTAGATTGTTCTTTCTCACAACAAGAAGTCGAGAGAACAATAAAAAATAATAATTAATTTGGTTCGAAAAATAGAATATTAACTTACGAAAGCTCAAACTAAAATATTTAGAATTTTTAACAATGATTTTTCTAAGAAAAGTATTCTCCCGAAACAATGTGTTTCAAATATTACCACATCTACGGATTCACACTGGCGTAGGGGCGCCAACATCTAAACAGGATTGCTATTTCTTATACCTATAAGTTGACTTACTAAAGGACAATAAAAAAAAGAAAAAGCATTTTGCTTTGACGATATTTACACTGTGAAGTCCTCGATAAATATAAATCTTATTTATTTTAACAAACGCATTGTCTTTTTTGAACAAATAATCATTGTAATTAATTGGTTTTCAAAAATATATACACATCGTGTTATGTTTATTTATTAAATGACGATTAAATATATATAATCTATATATCTATAAAAATAAGGCTTTTCAACCTATATGCTCAGCGAATTCTTAATCTGAAGATTCGAGGTTTAGTATAGAATATATTCAGATATAGAAAAACCGTTTTAATCGGGTTTCCTCCGGAGAAAAGGGATGGTAAGATATCAAAATGGGAAAATTGGTAAGTAAGGGTCATCAGATCTTTATCTGTTTGTCTACTGTTTCGCGAATACGGATGCGTGAATGGTTCACATGGCAGACTCTATTAGGTTAAGAATAAGTAGGTTTGAAAACATTTTTTTAAAAATGTACAAAGATAGCCTAATGGTTATCGAAAATAACTTACTGTCTTTAGGTTTGGTTTCGATCTCAGCTATTTTTTTTTACTTACAAATGGTAGACTGTTTAGGAATTCATATTACTCGCATGACTCATATGTCACTTTCCGTGTTTTTAATGCATTTTTTAAAAGGAATGCATCGATACGTTTAATACCTACGGTATTTCTGTTTAATAACTAAGAATTCTGTATTAAGGAAAATATAATTTTATGCGCATTTTACGATAAGGCAACACGGGGCGGTTGCTTATATACTTGATAAATTTATTTTCTAAATAGATTTTTTATCAACTATTTCCGTAGTTCTAGACCATGAAGTTAATTTCGGTGTTTCCAGATATTAATATCGCTCGTGCTTATTGCATAAGATTAGTTGCCATTCTTTACTGGCCTCTAAATCACGGCGAAGTTAGACATAGAGGTGCATTATTGTAGGGGCTTTATCTAGCAACACAAAAAGAGACATGTTTCTTGTGGTAAAAAGACTGATATCAACTGTACACACACTACTCACGAGGAAGTGAGGACGCGGTATATTTGCATGAAATTTGTCGCAAGGGTGCACCATCATTGTCACACACTATTGGATCAAGATGGACCGCAAGACTGTTCCTCACCTTCCCTACAGTTTAGATCTTGCTCACTGTGATTTCTGGTTATCCCCTTAATCAAGGGAAACGTTAGAGTCTGTCGTTATGAAAAATTGAGTAAATGAAAACGGCCATGACGAAGGTCATTGGCACGCTCACTCAAGAAGACTTCCATGTGACCTTTAAGTAATTGTTGGAACGGTACAACAAGTGCATTGCAGCCGGAGGAGATTATTTCAAGGGCAACTAAATTTTAATGCGTGTACTATCAATTAGAGTGTCATTACAAAAAAAATATCTGAAAACTTATTTCAGCCACCTTGTATGTATAACTTCATTTTAAAAATGTGGACTAAAAACTCCACCACTTTTGAAAAATTAAACACACACCGTTTTTCGATTTGTCTACAATCGGAACAAGCAGGTAAATTAATTCATGGGATCTTTAATTAAAGGAAAAATGCAATTGAGTTTGGTTTGAAGGGGATGATGTCCTTCTAAGCTGTATATAATAAGCCAAAGGTAAAATAACAGTTAAAAGGCGATATCTTGGGGCACATATATTACAAAAAATGCAAACGAGAACAGGATTCATTGCAAAAAAGCAGGCTCCTTCAGTCTTGGACAGACTATGGATACCCACGAAGGATTACTTGCGCGTGAAATATTTGTGACAGGAAGTGTGCAATCTCCAACCCCGCCTCTCCTGAGACGACATTGGTGAATACCAGTGGCAAGTGAATTAGGGAGCGACTGGAAACAAATGTCGAGATAAGCGCAGAATATATACAGCGCCTAGAATTCCCAAATGGTCACCCAATTGATACTAACACGGCTCAACGTTGCTTAACTTCCGTGATCTGACGAGAACCGGTGTGTCAACGCGATTATGCAGTACAGGGTTCATTAATTCGACTAAAAGATGAACTCATATTGTTTATGAAACAACGGGGTAAGAAGTTCGGGCTAAATATACAAGTAAGCCATATATGGTAATACTTAATTTTTTTTCGTAAACACAAGGTTGCAACGTGTATACACTTTTTGTCGAACTGCGTGAGATGTATTTTTGTTATCATATCTGGTTTTAACTTTAAGCTGATGTTTGAAAAATTGAATCGAAGTATCAACCGATACTACACTTTAATATAAGGTGTAGTCGTTGTCGATCCTATCAGAATTCTTTCATGCACAGTTATCGAAGCATGTTGGGATACTTTTAATGAATGATAATTAAAAAAAACGAATAAATTTTCGCTTCAAATTCACAAATTTTCCCGTATAAATCAGTGATGGAGATTGACTATTAAGTTTTACACTGAATGAGAAAATAAAAGAGAGAGAAACAATATATTTTTCCTTTCATACAATTCTCAATCATCCAATCATAATAAAGATCAATGTGTATTTATTTGTAGATTGATATATACATATGTAAACACATATATCTACTTCCACAATGCGTGCATTTTAGCCTCTAGACAATACCAGTTAATGTGGCGAGGGAAAATGAGAAAGCGAATAGTAATCTGACAAAATTTTTAGATTTTCTGCACCTTAATGGGACCTTGATACGTGTCATACCCCTACAATTGAATTTTTAAAAAATCATCACTCTCTAATAAAATGTCAACGGTTGGCGTTTTTCATAATTTCATCAGAAATGTAAATTGTTAATACATGAAAAATTAAATCTATATATATATATATAAAAGCGAAAATGAGTGTACGTATGTTTGTATGTATGTATGTATGTGTGTTTGTGTGTCCGCTAAAAACTTTCGACAGACAGAACAAAAATTGAGAAACTTGGTATCATATTGAAGCTTCATCGTTCGCCCGAAATATATCGAAAAATTGGCCAAAAACGTTAATTTTTTTCACCCTAGAATCAACAATTTTCTACAGGGGGGCGCAAGAAAAACCGTCCTCTCATGACGAGATTGGTTCTACACATGCGTCAGACGACGTCATGACCTGATTTAATTTAATAGTTGAAGAACTGACTGCGGTTCATGTACGTCGTGTTAGCTCAGTCGGTTAGAGTGATGGGTCATTATCTAGACGTTTTGGGTTCGAATCGTGGTGTGAGATGTCTTTTTTTCGATTTTTTAAATTTAAATATTGAAGCAGGGTTATTTAAGCCATTTTTCATGCAACGTTCGTTTTTCTGTTTTTTTTTTCTTTTTACTTCGCTTATTTTTAGGTTTTCATTAACATCCCCAACCCCGACCACACACCCCAAAACACTCAGGTACCCACCGATTCTTTTAATTTTAATATCGAAACAGGCTTATTTAAGCCATTTTTCACGTGTTTTTCTTTTTTTGGTTTTTAGTTTTACCGTTCGTTTTCTGTTTTCGTTTTTGTTTTTACGATTTTTACATTTAACATCGTTCGTTTGCCTTACGTTAGTTTTTTTTAATTCTTTTTCGATGTTTTGATTACTCCCTCCCAGCGGGTACCCCCCCCCCCGCTTAAGTTTTAACGTTCGTTTTATGTTTTCTTTTTTTTTACTTCGCTTAATCTTATGTTTTCATTAACAACCACCCACACCTACAAACACTCGTGCAACTCCGGGTACCCCCCGCACTAGTAATGTACATAATTATCTGTTTTATATAAGTATTTTACTTATATATTTTGATGAATAGCAAGTGCAAACAATAGCAAAACATACTATTTCAGTTATTTGTGACAGAGGGTTTACCTTACTATTAAAACTTGTTTTCTCAGAAAAATAAATGTATTTATTTTGTTGGTCATTTACTTAATGTTATTATTGAAACGTGGGACACTTCGGATATTTATGCAATATTTTCCGTACATTTGTTCTACCTTTTCTGTTTCTTTAATTTTGCTGGCTTATTGTCTACTTATTTAATACCTACTTACTGCGCATCAAAGATTTAATGCTACAATATAGCGCAACCTAAATGATTTAAAATACTTTAATGAATTTCTCTGAGTATGCTATGCGAGGCAATGACGAAAGGGAAAAACTTCGATGATGCTTGCATCTTAAATGGTTTCTTGAGAATTTAGAACTGTAATCTAAACCTTCTATAACCATTGGATAATATCTACATCATCTTATTTACAACCTTTCTTTTTCATCGCGAGAGGGCAACTGCTAACGACGCCCTGGACATACTTCATTTCCTGGCCGAGAAACTACAGTATCGCAATAGCCTAACCTCCCTATTTACTTGATCTAACCCATGATCTTTCTCTCCAATATTAAAAAGGTAATATGATTAACATACAATACCTGGTTACTTAATACGCCTACATGACAACAGGAAAGTAGCGTTCCTGAATTAAGTAAAGTAGTGCGTTCCAATTATGTAGCACTTCGATATGCACTTCCGGTGTTAAACAATACCCACCGTTGGAAGATCGGAGATTACATCAGTCGAAACTTTGTGAGAATAAAAACCAATATGTGAACAATAATTTGAATTATCCAAATGATTTAAATGATCAATATGCATTAAAATAATTTCGAAACATTACAGGTTCTACTTATTAATTCAACTAAATCTGATATACTCGCGGGCATGTCACGTATTTCAACGTTCTGGATAATAAGGGATTGTTTCAATAATACGATTCCCCGACAACTTCAGAACATAATAAAAATGTATCTATAAAAAAGCAAAAATTAATTACGGCAAATTCCGCTAATATGTATCCTCTTACGTCTTTGAAGCATATTATTCTACCCGAAAAGTTTAAGAGCGAATCAACTATTATATGGAAGTCACTTTGTGTGTATGTTTGTGTGTGTGTCCACGTGTGAGTTCCTTTCCTCATGAGTTCCGAAACGATTGAGCCTGTCTGTTGAGCGGTTGAGCCTGTCCGTTGCCAATTCACCACAAATATTATTTATATTTCTGGCAGTGTTCTTAGATATGCTTTGTGCAGAAATCCATCCGATCAGTATCGAAAACCGAAAAATACGATCTTAAAAATAGCCTTCCTTCTCTTATAGATAAATAAGAATTTGTACAGATAAAAATTTTACGTTACATCAGTGTGACATTGGCGGTGTAACGTAAATATTCCCTTGTAAAATTCTTTTTTTATATCTATAAGAGAAGGACTATTTTTTAGAATCATCAAGTCCATATATCAGCTGACGTGATATTGCAAACAAACATAGACGGAATTTGATGTACGACATTATCATTATTTTTTATTGTTGGAAGAATGAGTCCACCTCGAAAATTATTACTCGTCATACATAATATTACATAAAAGTTTTATTCTATATAAATACATACGCAATCTGTATAATTTAAAATATCATGATTAAGCGACTATATGAAGGTTAACTAATTTATATATAATGCTTATTATACAAACATTATTGGTTACATATGTGCAAACATGTTTCAGTTAACTCAATTTAGGGAGTCCCAGCTCCTCAAACCGAAAAAATGAACGACAGTGAAGCCCAAATAGTTCATTTATTTTGTATATATAAAATATATCTGGGTGTGACTTAAACCCTGAAAAAAGGGATGATATTTAGTTCGTGAGTGTGGACAAATTAGTTTAGGCGGTAAAGGTGCGTCAAAGAAAGAAATAGGAAGTGAGAGAGCGAAGGTTAAAAGTTTACAATTAACGGCCAAATGTTAATAAAATAACACCCTAAAACCAATTATGTCCTATAACTAAAGAATAACCATAACTCTATTGAGAAAACTTAGCCGGATTAGAATGTGTTTCACTTTCTCTCACTCCCATCTCGGTCTGATGAGTTTAGTCTCTCTATTTTAAGATTCCACTGAAATATGTATGCACATATGTAACCAATAATGTTTGTACCATAAACATATTATATACCTGCTCTTTCCTCCATTAAACACTTTTTAATAAACACAGGGTTTCATGAATCTACATCTAGGAAATAAACTATAAAACTATTATATATATATATATATATATATATATATATATATATATAGTCTTTACCTAACTCTTCTGTGAGTCTAAAAGTTGAAATTTGTTATATAGGATATTGAATGTATAGCATATTTTCGATTTGGTTTTTATGCGGTAAAATTGCAGGTTTTATACACTTATAGAATTTAAAGATTCGCTAATAGTAAGGCTGGAGAGATGTATATTTCGGTTCTGATTCTAGCTGAAGGCACACAAAGTATTTTTTCTACTTTGAAAATCACTACTATTTATGAGGTGCAATAATAGTAATCGATAGAAAATTGACTCTATAGTAATAAATACAAATTCGGCATGAATTAAAATATGAAATTTAAGCGTATTTTTAGACTGGGTAACGCCGGGCGACCTGCTAGTAAATTACAATTTAGGAAAGCGTATTCGCATCTTCGTCTTAGAATGGCATTTTGTTTGATTTTTAAAATTCAAGCAAATGAATTTATTTAGTCACATTAATACGGTGAACCTTAGGTAAAACAACTTGTATCCGTTGCTCAGTCTGCATTGGTACATTACATTAAGTTAATAATAAAGCGGAAATAGTACGACATAGTTTTGTTAATCTATTGTCTATGAAGTGACCGAGGGGAAACTTAAGTAATTACAACAATAGACAGAAAAAAATGACTTGGGGTAATCGTACTGGTATTTCTTTGGAGGAAATGAAAAGAAATAAATCACTATATATGTGTGTGTATGTGTGTGTGAGTGTGTGAGTTTGTGTGTGTGAGAGTTTTATATATATGTACAGATATCGAATTCCCATTGACTTGATTAATAATACTTCTTTTCTCCGCTTAGAATTTCGACACTTGATCGATATTCGATTACGTGACCTGATTGTCAGTAAGTAGAAACCAGCTTTCGGCGCTTTAAGCATTGAATCGAATTATTGAGGTGAGTGTATGATGCGCCCTCGTATATTTCAACGGAAGTATACGTACTTGAATTACTTACAAGATGACCAACGGACCTTTTTTCGTATATAACGTTTTTTTTTTCTTTTTAATTCTGTTTTCCTTTTAGTTATGTTTTCTTCTTTTTTCTTATCATTATTTAATTCAATCTGAAGCCCGGGAATGAATCTTCGGATCGCATTTGATTTTCTGATGGAAAAAAGCAAATGTTTTCTCTTATTCAGCTGAAGTATTTTATCAGGTATCACCTTTTTGTACTATTTACTATAACGTAATGCATATGAGTACATTCGAGTTCCTCCTCACAATATTATGATTGGGTGATTAAGCTAGGAGTACTAACTAAGATACTAGCTTGGGGTGATACCGAATATCCATTGAACACACACAGCTTAAGGATATAGCAGCTCTAGCCCACATACCTCATTCAGTAAGGTTATTCACTAGAATATGGCACGGATGGCCACCTCGACATATTTTTCCTTAGTTGTGTTAAAGATAGATTAAATGTTAGTTTTTGTTTGAACTGACCAAAGTTTCACCAAGTAATTTTTAATCCTGCTACTTAAGTCGGTCTAAAGAGACGAGAGCGAGCAACCATATCTCTTTCCCATTATTTGCCTGCCTGCGAGGGCAGAGTTGGACACAAGATTAGTTTCAACTCCTCTGAGAAAGGAACTCTGGACGCGAAAAAAGTGAAAATTACCTCAACTATGAAGGATTACTCCTCCACTGCGGAAGGAAAGAGAAGGTGAAGTGTAGCATCATAACAGATACTACATTGTGATCCTGTCTCAAAAGCCAAGGATCCAGCTATCGAAAATATTTCATCAGCCACGAAAAGGGAAAAAAGAGGAAAAAGTAGTTCATCGAATTTATTTTTAAAGTGAAATGCAAAGAAGGAAACAAAAACCCTTACTTTCTTATTTTCTAGTAGCACCCATCCTTATTTCTTAGCAGCCCTCACATAGCCATGACGTGTATCCAAGAAAAATATATATATTGGAAGCTTAAAACCAATAACGGCAAATACTAACGTATAACTACAGATACGTTGTGAAAAGGATATGATAAAACAACAAAGAAAATAATGTGAGTTTACGTTTGAAGTTTTTCGTCTTTATATAAAAGACTTCAGACTGAATAGGTTATGAATAAGATCTACGAAAAAGAAACTGTGAGTTGACGTTTGAGCAATTTTCATTTCTTTATCTCAGATTGAAAATCAATTCGCTTGTATCATCACACAATTTCCAGCTACTCTATTATTTGCTTCTTTCATTTTAAGATTTTTTACTGAGTTCGTAATAGCTAGAAATACACCAAACCAAGTAATTCGAATATTTTTTCTTTCACTTTTCCCCCATATGTTAATAAATTTATTCTATATTGTTTGGATTGTGGTCTCTTCGTCATGTCTCGCATTTGTTGTGGTTGACTATTTTTATTTTTACATCCCTCTTGTCTCATGAAAATCAATCTACATTCCTTCTTTCGACTTTTCCGAATAGAAAAGGAATTTGCACCTTAATGGGAACTTAATACGGGTCATACCCATTGACGGAAAACCTGTCCACATGAAATAAATATTTTATAAAAAGAAATCGTTTTGGAAGTATCCCTCTCTCTTTCCTTTGTTTCACATTTCCTTTCTTTTTTTCATCCTTATGACGCGTGCACCCCCCCCCCCTTATCCCTTAACGGGGGAGGCATTCGTGACAAATATTATTAAAAAAAATAGTAGCCAAGACCACTGAGCTACTTCATATAAGCATACTCCTTTTGCAGGGCAAATCAGACTCGAACCCAGAAATATATATCCATGCATATTGTTGTCTTTCTATCTTTCTAATTAGCAATTTCCAAATTATAAATAAAACAGTTAATGCGACACAAGCTTTCAAGAAACTAGACTTTTAAAAATATGATAATAATGGTTATGATGGTGGTTGTTGGTTGGTTGCTTTTGTTTTACGCCATATCCACCCTTTTCAGGGTATTTAATGCCGAATCCAGTGATTCGGAAATAGGATATATTTGTTTTTTCAAGTCGGTTTCTATTTAGCCCATAGTTGGGACCCTAACAGGTACGACCATTCCGGATGAGAGTTGACCTGGGAGCAATGCCAATTATGGGGTGGCTCCACACACCCCAAAGCCCGCAAGCTGGGGCCTCACCATCGGATATAGTTTAAGTTCATATCCAGGACCGTTATGATGAGGGTGGTCCTCGCGATAATGAAAGTGGTGATATAGATGGTGAAGATTAAACATTATGATAATGCTATCTCCCTATGAAAAAACGAGTGTACAGACGTTGTTGATTTAAGTAAATCAACACAGTTTAATTATTATTTATTCCATCTGAATCCTTGTTTTAGATAATAACATGGTTAAAAGTTAAATGAGTTAATATCGATCCATCTATCTATCTATCTATCGATCCAGTGATAATATTAAACTAGTTTATATTGGGAGTTATTTATTGTTTAGCTGAATATATTTACATAAATTAGCTTAGTTAAATAAACAAAATTATCTTCAACAGTTACGTACGTGACAGAGATAACACATTAGAAGACGTGTGCTTTTGATGATGATGTAACGGAACTGACAGATCAAGAAGTCAAGAATATTACATTGAAGAGTTTGAGTTTGATCACGAAATTGAACAGACGTATTTAAGTCCAGGAAGCGGGATCAGAAATAAAAAACATGTAGACACGTAATGCAGACACCTTGTGAAGACCACTGAGGGAGCTAAAATAAATTTATATTTTAAAAATATAAATTCTTGTTCGTGTTGTTCCGTGGTTTTACAAAAGAAGAAAAAAAAACAGGTGTCTCAATCTGTTATGGTGTTAGTCGCTGTATGTTCGATCACAGAGCCCAGCAGTGAAGACAGAAGAAGTCCCGGATAAAGAAAAGGTATGAAGCATATATAAAATTGGATACCTTTATATAAATACGAACTGTACTATATCCTCGTGTGATAACTTCTCTATGCAACAGTTTATACGTCAATATATCCTATGAAACATACATTCAATGTACACGTTCATATCATCCTCTCCTGGCTACATCCTGCCTATCTAACAGGTGTAATGGCAACGTTGAAAAAAGGGAAAGGCAACCTAAATTGCCTAAACATCTTATTTTTATTTTCAAATATGTGGTCAAAATTCTTCTATTTAAAATTTGTGCCAAACTACGCACGCACTGAACAGCTTCATACTAACAACAACTCTTAATAACACCGGACGTATAAGTTTTTATCACTTCGTGGCAGTAATAAAAGCAATAAATGAATGATTACGAACCCCTGAGATTCCTAACTTAGAAGGTTCATCAATAAAAATCAATAATGAATTAAATATATGGCAAAATAAATTGAATATTTTATCGGGTTGAATAGCAGAGCAAGTAAAAGAGAATGTATATATATATATTATTTTGAAAGTAGTACTAAGATAGATTAATTTCGGGGTGATATTTTGTTGTGGGTGAACACCTCGCGCAAGGGTGTTCAAGATAGATTACTGTAAAGCATCCGTCAACAGTGACCTCT
>NC_136484.1:98170899-98253399 GCF_053919585.1 Euprymna scolopes
TCTATAGATACCAATATTTAAATATTTTAAGCTATTTCAATTTTTTCATATGTATTGCTTCTTTGTTTTGCTCTTTTTTAACTTTTAAATCAGATTCTAATACTTAAAAAAAATTAAGAAAAAACATTATCTTCCATCTAGCAATTAATGATATAGATATAAAATTTTCAATGATTCCTTTTTAAAAAAGCGCAACAGAATGTACATTACATAAAATAAATCGAAGGTAATTTTTGGATTCAATTTAAATTAAAATGTTATATCTTACTTTGTAAAATTTATAAAAGTACACTTTGAAGATAAATAAATTTAAATTTTTTTTTTAAAGCCTATAGTGAAACCATTTTTTTAACAATTTTCATGCCTTGAATTGAATGCTATTCTAACTTGTATACATGTGTGTACATATGTATATATATATATATACACTTGTGCCCGATATTATTCATACCCCTCCTTGAAAATGGAGTTTATTAGGTGTAACTTTGTAAGAATTTATTGTTTACGTCCATATTGATACATATTCTTAATAAATCTCTTCTGATCATTTTCGTCATTTAAAAATCTCGGGATACTTGTAATAAAAGAAATATAAAGCTATTTATAAAATCTGCAATGTTCAAAAATAATCATACCCCCTTATTTTTTCAGTATTAATCGAGTTTCTGACTGTTTGTTTCCTGTTTGATTCTTATTTTGAATGCTTTTATACAACCTTTGATTAATTTCATTTCGTTTTTTGCATTTTTCAGAAATTAAAATGATATCAACTGAAAACCAATAAAAGAATAAAAATTATTAGAATGGGGAAGAAAAAAGAGCTTAGTAATGATCTTAGGACTAAAATTGTGAATTCACATAAGGATGGTTTAGGTTACAAGTCAATTTCCAAGAAATTTGAGGTCCCTACAGCAACAGTACAGAGCATCATCAAAAAATTCCAGAGCCACCACACAACAAACAAAATGATTGGTAGAGGAAGGAAAAGGAAACTGTCTGCTAGAGCCACCAGGGATATTGTAAGCAGTATTAATGCAAATCCAACCACCACTACTAAGGACATTTTAGAAAATCTGGAGTCTTCTGGCATAAAAATATCAAGGCAAACATTGCAAAGGACTCTGCATGAAAATGGTCTGAAAGGAAGAAGACCAAGAAGGACTCCATTGCACACCGGAAAACACCTTGCAGCACGTCTAAAGTTTGCTAGGACCCATGTGAATTCTTCAGAGTCCGTTTTCTCAAGTATTTTGTGGACTGACGAAACAAAAATTGAATTGTTTGGCCATATGGATGCTTCTTACGTTTGGAGGAAGAAAGGAGAAGCTTACAACCCAAAGAACACCATACCCACGGTGAAACATGGTGGTGGTAGCCTAATGTTTTGGGGCTCCTTTTCGGCTAGTGGTCCAGGTAGTTTGGTCAAGATAGATGGAACCATGAAGAAGGAGCAATATTTGGAGATACTCCAGAAAAACATTAGACAGGATGCGGAGAAGCTCCATTTAAGACCAAACTGGGTCCTTCAACAGGATAATGATCATTAACATACTGCCAAAATAGTCAAGAAATGGTTTGAGGATAATCAAATTAATATTTTAGAATGGCCTAGCCAGAGTCCCGACCTGAACCCTATCGAAAACCTCTGGCACATATTGAAAACTTAGGTTAAAAAGCGGAAACCTAGAAATTTGAGGGATTTGGAGAACTACTGCATTGAAGAATGGTAAAAAATCAGTGCTGATGCTTGTAAAAACCTTGTTGATAAATATCCAAAACGGTTACAGGCAGTTATTAAGAATAAAGGGCATGCTATTGACTATTAGTAAGGGAGGTATGAATAATTTTGAACTAGTGCCATTATTGTTTTTCTTTGTATACTGTTTCAAACTTGCATAATTTATTTATTTGTTGAGTTTAAATTAAATGCTTATGCTTGATTTATTGTTTGAAATCCCTTTAATATTGTCTACCTTCTGGTTTGAGCAATATTCTTATAGAAATATCAAAGATCAGAGGGGTATGAATAATATCGGGCACAAGTGTATATATATATATGCATATATACGTATATATATACATCTATATATATATGTATATATATTCATATGTATATATGTATATGTACGTATATATGTATATATATGTATATGTATATATATATATGTATATATATTAATATATATGTGTGCATATATGTATATGTGTATATATATGTATATATGTGTATACATATGTATATATGCGTATATATATATACTTATATATACAAATATATATTACTACAAATATGTTATAAGCCCCTCTCTTTGGGTAGAGCACTGTCGTAAATAATCTCACTTGCTACTTGATTGGCTGAGAATGCGAAGCTCGTTGTTTGTTTGTTTACGAACAGGCGATTTGAGCACTATAAAAGTGGTGGCGGCTGTCTATTTAAATAGACATTCGGACGAGTTATTTACAGGCGTCGATTCCATGGTCGAGTGAAAGAACGGCCAACTGTCAACACTACAGTTCTAGGTTCAACCCTTGGCTCGGGAGAGATGCTAGTCTAGCGGCACTGATGAGTTGTGATACAAAGAAACAGGACTGTATGTCGATGACTACATATATATATATATATATATATATATTAGTTTTGTATCTCACTAATATACAGTAAGTTCAATATAATGATCGATAGAGAATTGTAACTAAAACACGATATGTAAGCATGTTTAACGACCGGGTAATGCCGAGCTTCACGATAGCACACACATACCCACGCACACATAGATATATATTAGTCATACATTTATCTGAGCCGCCTTTATTTTTTTTATAAATATTTTTCTATGTTGCATTTCTTTTTTTTTTTTTTTTCTTGTACATGTTTTTCCTGTCGGCGTTTTTTGTTGTCTGTGACAGAGCTGTGTTTTTTTCTTTTCAGTTCCTATTTACCAGTTTATTTTTCATTCATCTACGTTCGCCTCACAAATAAAAAGAGCCTCACCCTTACACCCTCCCTCTCGCACTGTCATCTCTTTCACTCTTTTTACTTTTCTGTCTCTCTTTCTCTCTCATTCTCTCTCTATATGTGTGTGTATGTATATATATATGTGTGTGTGTGTGTATATATATATATCTAGATATGTTTGTGTAAGTATATATATATGTATAAATGTGTGTATATATATGTATATACGTATATATATATATATATATATATATATATATATATATATATATATATATACTAGCATTTCATCCCGATATTGCCCGGGTGTTTGGAGGTGTAGGCTGAGCAAAACAAAAAAACGGTAATTTTTTTTAACTTTGTTCCCTATTATGACCACTTAACATTTATTGTTTGGGGTTCAAATAAAGTTATTAAGTTAGACCGATGTCCACGGAATCTATATATAAAATTTCACGTGTTTAGAATCAAAATTGTAGGAGGAGTTTGGTAGAGTTCTCAAAGGTCAAATCGTTTTACTTTGACCCTTAATCGGCAAATGTTTGTCCGAAAACCAATCCCATCTTTTTTCCCAAATCTCAGTACCCTGTATATCAAATTTCAAATCCGTAGGCTAAAAATTGACGGATTTATTGGGTAGGGAAATGTACACAGACACACAGACACACACACAGACAGACAATTTCACTTATATATATATATATATATATATATATATATATATATATATATATAATGAAAAATTTCCGGGGAGTACAGAATTATATAACGGCTAAATACAGACCAAAAAGCATAATGAATTTAAAAAATAAAATATGAAAATAAAGGTTAGCTAACAAGGTTCGTTCATATATATATATATATATATATATATATATATATATATATATATATATATATATATATATATATATAAATATATATATATTATAGTAGCGGCATAATCCCGTTGACACCCCGGTTCTCGTCAGATCACCGAACTTAATGAACGTTGAGTCTGGCTAGAACAAGATGGGTGACCCTTTGAGAATGTAAGCGCTATATGTGCTTTCAGCTTATCTCGGCATTGTTTCCAGTTATCCTTTACCTTCATTTGTCTACTGGTATTCAACAATTTCGACTTAGGAGAGGTGTGGTTGGTGATTGCGAAAACCTACCATAAAAAGTTTACGTGCAGACGCGCTTACAGTGGGTACCATAGTCTGTCAAGACTGAGGGAAGCGAGATATATATATATATATATATATATATATATATATATATATGTATATATGTATATTTATATGTCTATATGCATATATATATACATATATATATATGTCTATATGTATATATATATATACATATATATGTATATATGCATATATATACCTATATTCTTATATATATACATATATATACATACATATATATACATATATATACATATATATATATACATATATATACATATATATATATATACATATATATATATACATATATATACATATGCATATATATACATATATACATAAATATACATATATATATACATATATATATATATATATATATATATATATATATATATATATATATATATATATATGACTCCGTATATGTTAAATAGCCTTTGGGTCCAGAAATATTTTAATCTAGTGTCGGTTTCTTTTTCGATTCATAAGTCCACGACGGAACCCTTTGATAGTAAAACCAATCAAATGCATTCGGGTAAACACGCTTTCTTTACTTCACTCACTTTCAAGTTCGGCTCGGCAACGTTTCATCTTGTTAAACATCGTGTGATCAAATGGATACATTCATGTTTACCTGCGCAGATTCTCACTAGCTTTGTTCTTGGCGATAGTTGATAGGCTCAATTGATTCAAGAGATTATGTTGCCTTAAGACGCCGTAGCTTTTCTCCAAGTCAATCACCAAATATTAGTATAATAAATTTGAACTAATCATGTATGTTTTCTCTCTGTCTCCTCTCTCTCTACACACACACACACACACACACACACACACACACACACACACACACACACACAGACGCGCGTGCACACAAGCGCACACAAGCGCGCACACACACATACAAACATACATACTTACATTCATACATACATTGAGGGCACGTGCAAGAAAGCGCCGCCGACGTGCACTACTATAAACAAATTACAATATAGGAACGTAATATTTATTGATTTTAATATACTGCAGGTGATTAGAAAAAACATCGGTACAGTCGGTTTCAAATCAAAGACAATGGGGATCATTATATATATATATATATATATATATATATATATCGTTTATTTTGTAATCCCCTCAGACACCTATACCTATTTCACCAGAAATTGTGACGGCACTGTGGTGTGACCACCGCCAGGAACCGCAGATCTCCCCCATTGGGGAAAGATTAAGACTCCTGAAACACTGAATAATACCGGGCAACTATGCTTGTGTTAATTGTTAAGCATTATTTCGGCGACCGACCTTGCTGAAAGGAAGAGTTAAGTTATGAATTTTATTATTTTCTTGTAAAACCGACATATAAATATGATTTTTGATGTAAGTTAAAATTTGATGTTATTTTTATAACATAACGAAATATAAGTTCGTTTCTGAGGCTAGACAATGCGTCAACGGGTTAACCTCCCTGATTGTGAGAACCGAAACTGCGAGCGTTAGCAGAACCGCAAGCACACACACACAGCGAATCGAGAATTTCCCTGATGACGTAACCAGCGGTGATTGGTCTGATAAGAAGCCCCTACCTAATCCATCGACTCACTATATAAGCGAATTCCCCGGCAAAAATCAGGCAGTTAGAGAAAAGTTGGGCTGAGTTTTGAGTGAATCTAAGCTTAATTGAAGAGTCGTCACCACACCCCTTCTCTATACACCATCGCTACGGCCAAAACTTAAATGTAATTGGGACTCAAGAGTAGTTATTGAAAATCAACCACTGAACAATTGTATGTAAGTGTATATTATATTGTTGTATAATCTAACTTGAATTACCCAAATAGAATAGAGAAATCTGATTCTGTCTTTCTTTTGCGGGCATGAAAATCTATTCACTTCCAGATGGGCACGGCATATCTAACCGAAGGAGCAATCGCCACTGACCAATTCGATCAATGAGATCCTGCTGCGCCGAGAGAACTTGCGGAGAATTCCCTGTGAAGGACGATCACGAGGCTTATATGACAAGTGTGATGAATAGAGAATAACATCATCTTTTTTTTCTGTCGGAGATTTATGGGAGTAGTAAATGGAAATTCCATTTTTACATTTAAATGGTTCTGGATTATTTTCATTATTATCATCATTGCTCTAAATGTTTTTATGATATTTGAAAAAAAACAAAATGATCTGAAATCAAGAATGACATTGTGTGTAATTCTTCTCGGCATTGCACAGAACCAATAAATGTAAGTATTACCTTAAAAAGATACGTCAAAGGAAATGAATAAACTTATTTTTTCAGCATCTTTTACTAAGAGAGAATAAAGAGCTTGGCAGAGTAGGAAGAGAGGTTTTGGAAAATAGAGAAAATGGAGGAGAGTGAAAAAGGAAAGATATAAAGACGGCTAGTGAGACGGAGATAGATAAGAGTTTTATAGTTAGAACGTTGTACAGCGTATTTTATTTATTTTTATTTCGTTTTTATTGCTTGAAGTAACATCGGGTGGACTTAATAGGTATAAGTAAAACATTATAAGGTTAGCAAACATTTTTATCATCACCAAAATGGAAACCACGGCTAAGCAGAGCCCCATTTACTCTCGAGAGAAGGATGGACCGCGCAAGTTTCTCAACCTAGTATTTTTACCCCGCGGTACATACAGCGCCTCACCTCGCCTTCACAAATGGTCACCCATCTGGTACTGGCCACGTTCAACGTTGCCTAAGTTCGGTGATCTGGCGAGAACAGGTGTGTCAACATGATTGTGCGCTGGTAGGCACCCCATCCAGTGATGGGGTCACGATAAAAAAATAATATCCTTGATACCCCTGACGAAGCATCAAGTATAAAGCAAGCGAAAAAATTTGATTTACCTTAAAAAACTCATGTAGTGAACTTAATCTCGGCTGCGACCGCGCTGAATGGATAAATGAAAACGATATTTTAGATAGTAAACGCTTTGATTATAATATTCTTGTAAACACAAACGCGGTATTCGTACAAATAAATTTTGGTAATTTTGAGAAATTTATTTATTTTTCATTTACTTTCGTCAAATAAGGGTAATTTAAATTATCGAATGGAAACAATGCCGAGATAAGCGGAGAGCACATACAACACCTGGAAAATCAAAACGTTAACCCATTAAAGACTAAGCAGGTTCAACGTAGCTTAACCTCAGTGATCCAACAGGAACCAGTGTATCAACATGATTATGCCGTACTTGTGTGTGTATATATATATATATATATATATATATATATATATATATATATATATATATATATATATATATATATATATACACTAGCAAAAGTACCCGTCGTTGACTGGGTTCATAATCAGCCTGCGGAAAATGGACTCTGATTTATGAAAGTATGATAGGTTATGAAAATGAAGGGTTGTAAAGAGACAGCTTCAGAATTTGGGGGTATCAAACCAAAGCAAAATATGATGAAAGTAAAAATAAAATAGATAAACCCCATAATTTATTATATCATACCTGTTCACACTGAAACACTTATCACAATATTCTGTGGATCTATATTAAAAAAAACCTTGTTAGACTTTGTGACATATTTCCATTCTATGGAGGTCGGGCGCGAACGAACACTCCATAATTTTATTACACCATATTTCTTCAAACTGAAACATAATTATCAAAGTGTACTTACGCAGATAGATATCAAAAGTCTTTATTAAAGTGTGTGCCTATTTTCATTCTATGGAGGCCAGGCACGAACGCAGACCCCACGACTTTATTATGTCATCCCTATTAAAGTTAATACATACTTATTAAAGTATTATTATGTAAATCCATATAAAAAACACTTGTAAACGTTTTTTTTTTTCTAATTTTTATTTCCACACGTTGTGGACCATGCGCATACGCAGACCCCACAATTTCAAGTAATCATCATTATGCCAGATGAAACGGACCACTTCCTGTGTCTCGATACATCTTCTATCATTATATGTAATCAGTTTTTTTTTTAAATGGTCGATAATATAGGAGCCTATTCGTGACCAGACACACACGCACACATTCAGCTTCATATTATATATATATATATATATATGTATATATATATATATATATATATATATATATAATGAAATAAATAAAGGACATAAATTTCATTTATCACACCTTTGTAAATCGCTCTAAAAGACATTTTGTATAACAAGAACCCAAGTTTGCCCAGCTAGGCAAACTGGAATCCTTGTACTGGAAAAATACCCAGTAAATAAAACGTTGTTTAGTAAATCGTTATTTAATATATATATATATATATATATATATATATATATATATATATATATATATATATATATATATATATATATTGCATTTCCATCCACCAAACATAGATATAAATATCACTAAAACATCCGCTTGGTCATAAGCTTCATTTCGGTACCTTACTTGCCTGGATGGGTTGCCTGTCGGGTTAGATAAACCGCGTCACATACCCACCCATACACATAGTAAATCCAACTTAATAAGAGAGATAATAACTTCAGGTGAATACGGAAAAATATCCAGTAAATGAAACGTTGTTTAGTAAATCGTTATTTTTTTTCCTTTTGAATTTTTTGCATTTTTCTTTTTTGCATTCCCATTCACCAAACATGGATATAAATATCACTAAAACATCCGCTGGGTTATAAGTTTCATTTCGGTAATTACTTGCCTGTGTGGGTTGCCCGTAGGCCGAGATAAACCGCGTCATACACACAGTAGACATACATTAGGAAAATTTATAATAAGAAGTACAGAGAAAATATCCAGACAATGTTATTTGCATAACTACGTTTTGAACAGTAAATAATTGATTAATATTTGGTTTTCTTTGTTTGTAATTTTATTGTGATGTGTACCCTATATATCTGCAATAGTTTCGATGATACTAATATAACAGAAATTGAAATGATTTAATAAAAATGATAAATTACGAACATCATTTTAAAAATATAATTATTAATTATTAAGATAATTTAAATTACACTTATGTTCTTATCTGTTTGTCTATTAATATATATATATATATATATATATATATATATATATATATATATATATTCACAACCAAACAACGTTTTATTCATAAGAGCCATGACTGCCAATAGTCGAATACGATCTGGCTTGCTTGATCTCTGTTAGTTAATAGACTTTCTTGCATGTTGGGTGTTTGCCTATCTGGCAGAGTACACACCTCGCACGCAAGAGGCTCCGTTTTCGAAACCCGAGTTCGAATATATCTTTTTGATGAGCCTAAATGAGGGCGTAACTCGAGTCTTGGATGTCCGAGTTGGTGCCTGTCATGGCTATTGTAATCTGCTACGTGTTTGTCTGTGGAAATAATTTTATAATCTCTCACATTCTGGAAATTATCTCTCTCTCTTTCTCTCTCTCTCTCTCTCTATATATATATATATATATATATATGAGAGAGAATAGCAGATAGAATGAAGGACAGGTATATAGTGAAAGAGAGAAAGACAGAAGAGGAAGAACACAGAAATATAGGGGGGAAGCGCTTTTCTGAAATTCCGATTAAAATGATCAGCGTCTTTGAAGTAACGATAACAAGCATTTCGGTTCCCGTGTTACCATAGTTACACTCAACAGTAAATCGAACGATGTTTAAACGCATGCGTGCGAATTGTTCACCTGGCCCTTTCTTATCTACGCCCTTGTATTAGGCTGATATTCCCTCTTGTTTTTGTTATTTATTTTGATACGAATGAAAATAGTAACTGCGCATTCACGTGTGTATATTCGAATTATAACCATGACCAAGGAACGGGTGCATTATCCATGAATATTGATTCACAACGAACGTGTGCGCATTGTGCGGATCGTTTGTCCGAGTTTCTGGTTGGCTCGTCTAATGAATGACACATCAAACCTTTTTTCTAGATTATTCTAAGGGCAAAGCCTAGTATTTATTATATACGTGATAGAAAAATAAAATTGTAGCCATAGAAAAGACGACATGATTCCATTTCCCTTTGAAGAAAACCGGTTTTCTTTTTTGTTCCATACCATCTATTAGTTGGCTAGTTGTTAACAACTTCAAAAGGCGATAGGAGTTTTCCATCTTGTCTGAGCGTGACACAATGTTAAATGCGAGAGATCGGAGATGTGCCGCTGTTCAACTCATGTTCTCTACTGTTCCCAACTATGAGAACAGGACCATAGTCAGCACCCTGAAAATGCATTGCTAGATTGTCACGAATAAAAGGAACGTGCCTAGGTTGATAAAAACAAAATTTCCGGCCACGATAATTGTCTTTGTTGTGATTTCAAGCGATAACCATATCATGCCACCTCACATCTTCGAAGGTCAACACAAAAGTCTATCCAGATGTGCTGAAGAATGCGATGATCCCCTGGTGCAATCACGTGACCGCTGGAAAACCCTGGCCGTGGCAAGCGGACTCGGCACAGGCTCACAAGTACAAAGAGACCGAAGCCTGGCTTCAGAAAGAGTGCTACACATTGTACCCTTCACTCATAGGCCTTCCTACACCCATACTGATCTCACTGGACTGTTTTGTTTGGCCCTGATCTCTCACTAGGCCAAAGTATTCGCTAAACTCACGCTGGCGCTTGTGAAAAAGCCATGCTCGTATGGAGGCGGTGATTGAGGCTGAATGCTGCTACATTGAATATATGTCAGCACTAGTACATAATTATGTTACCTGATTTTTTTTCAACACAGGTTTTAAAACAAAGCTGTAGTGTTCCTTTCTTTAGGGCACGTTTTTATCGTTCCACCCTATAGATGGGCGAGAGATCGATCTGAAGGTAACCGCCGCGAACTACAAATATGATTGAACTTGACTGGCTGCTAAATCGTACGCTTTTACTATAGAGATCTCTAGATTCTTTATTCTTTAATTTAGTTTCTTTTATCGGACAGCTGAATGCAAGAATTTCTCTCCTATTCTTTTCTTCCGTCAGCATACAAATATTCAAATGGTATATAAACAAGTATTTTATATCTTTGGATATTTCTTCTGATAAATATCGCCCTAACTACAATAGCCTGCAAAGCTTCAGTCACAATATGACTTGTTTTTGATGAATAAAATTTATTATTATCTGCTGTGTGCATCTCTATAACTATACTGTTCGCAAAGGTATGCAGTTAAACATTAACACTCGGCTGAGTTAAATAGTGGTTCGCAGTCAATTAACCACATAAAATGTGTCGTTATGAGTAGGTATTTCTTGTGTCGCATTCAATTATCTACTTATTTTATAATTTGCAATTTTTCTATTTGTACATCTTTCCAGTCTTTAAAAGATTTACATAAAAACTTTCGGATTCAAATGGCGTTGCATTTTTGGGAACGTATACTACACTTTGATCGTCATCAAAATACTAAGACGCAATAAATAATGTTTTTTTGTAGAATAGTAATTTTAGAATAAATGACAAAATCTCAAATATATACAGTGCATCATTGTACAGTTTTTTTTATTAAATAAACAATTTTTCTTTTCATTTATTCATACCATAATATATGGATATTAATAAATTGTCTATATCTGGAGTGTCTAGTACCTAAACTATGAGAAGTGACAAAGATAGAGGAATGATACCAAACATATTATAGACGATTTTTGTATATAATCATTGGAGAAGAATTTGTTATTTCATCCAAAGGTATGGTAATATGCGGATAATACCCTTGCTTACAACCCCTATATATTTGTCTCCCTTCTATGACAGAGTAAGACACCAGATTGGATTTTTAATGTCGGCAATCCAGCTACTCAAAAATAGGCATTCTGTATTCGGATAAAAGTAAAATTTTCTTTATTCTACAAATACCTGCACCTTACTGCCAGATGACGATATTCTACTCTTTTATCTCAGTTCGAACTCCAATAATGCGTGAATTACCACAGTATACCCTATTGGAGCACCACAATTTGTATTCGTTTGAAAGTGTGTACGTGCTGTAAACAGTTTAAAATAAAAGGGAAACTGGCATGCGATATTTAATCCGTCATGTGCGCATACCTGCACCGGATCTATGCCTATCTACAATCAATTGCCCCTGCATTTAATGAGCCGAAATGAGTTAAAGAGACCCAACCGATTAAACAAAAAAGACAAGAAAACATGGTTATTTTCATAAGATATGTAAACATATAGATTTCATAGCACAAAAGCTCACAGTGCCACAGTTTTAAAGATTGCCAGAAGGAGGTTTATATCAATTACTATATAACCAAACTTTCTAGAATTTCGGAAACAAATCGAAGTCTTTATTTTAAACATGGCATGTTTATTTACTTGACAGTGTTTTCATAAAGTACTTAATAAAAATGAACTGAAACTCTTTCTTGAATAATCAATAGATGTATTTGTAAAAAGATTTCTGTAAACGTATGCAAAGAATACGTTCTCTCGAAAGTTTATGCCGATTTAAAGTAGGTTATGTTTCAACTGGTCATAACTAGGGCCGTTGCAACAGCCTATTCTTTTCATTGCTTTGGCTCTTGAGTATATATCCGTTAATATCCTATATATTTTTATATAGACGCATGTTGTTCTCGGTTGATTAAGTGTGGCTGTGTCGGATATATACCCGAAAGTCAAAACAATGAAAAGAATATGCTCTTGTCACAGCCCTAGTCATAGCATATTAGATTATAGACAGATATAGTGTTCTTACATTTCTGGTTATGGCATACTTCAAGGTATCTTTTAAGAATTTTTTTAAAACGTGTATTTGTTTTATCTCTTTTTTGAAAATGGAAGTTTGTAAGTCCAAACTGTTTTGTAAACAACAAATACTGTATATACAATGTTCGATGAACATACATGAGTTGGCATGAAGATACAGAAGTTGTATAGAAGTTTACAACTGTGAAATCGAGCCTTAATGATAAAGAACGCTCGGGTATACACTTCTTTAAAAATGACGAGCAAATCAAGGCACTAATTGGGAATTACATATTATACATTTCAAATATTAACAAAAGGATTTAACATATAAAGCTTCATCATTCCTTAGCATTTGAACATAGGGTTGACCGTTGTGATGTTGAGACCGTTTTTCTTCCGTCGAACTATGAAATTTACTCTATTCAGTTCTAAGGGGTGTACCGTTTAAGAACTCGACTTCTTGCTTGAGAAAGAGTTAGTTTATAGTTGAAGGTTCGAGATGCTGTTACCTGGGAATACCGAAAGATCTGATGACCCAATTTTAAGGGGACTCTTATTCTCCTCACATTTCGACTTTACGTCACATTTACCTGCGGTAGGTAGAAAGTAAATACTGAGTCTGAACTCAGTTCAAGTTTTATCTTTCTACTCAGAGAGTGATCACCAAAATGCCCCCGCATATTACTGTATGTATTATTTTAAAGGTGTTAACAACCAAGAGTAAAGACAACTCGAAAAGAAGTTGCTTGCATGATTATACTCGACGAGTATCACATTATATCACGAGGAATCACCCAATGTCATCTAATTCAAATTCCTGGTGCACGAATTCGTCACTTTGTCTAATCTATTGATTTACTTATTAGCTGTTTATTTGTCTGAGCTACAGGCCAGCTTCCTATCTTTAACGATTTCACTTATTGATCTATGTGCAACTCGAATTATCGATCTGGACAATCAAGGACGGCATCATTACCCATTAATCACACTCATATCTTGTCTATGTACTAATCTGTTGATTCGATTGATTCTACAAAAAAGATCAATGAAACACACACCTGCATACACGCACATATGAATTCTATTTTTCGTCACTCAGCATTAGCTCTGTGAGTATAAAAAGCATATACGGGAAACAAGTAGGGGACTAATGCGTTATTCGTTAAGAAATGAGAACCCGGGGCTTCCTTTCGCCAATAGTGTTTCCTATTTTACGGTTTAAAAAAAAAAATTAACTCGACGCAGACAAGGCACAGAGCCATTTGATGTCAGTAGCTTTCGAACACACATGAAGATTAAAAAAATAGCCATCAATAAGTGTAAGATGTATAAATTCCAACCCGGAAAACAACAATTGTTTCCCTAATTCTTCAAAAACATCGTTCATTTTGTGAGAGGAGTAGCAAAATTATTAAACTGCTGAAAGTAAAACCAAAAATCATTTTCTATTCATGAGTTGGAAACATGAGTTGAAATAGATACATCGAAATCGTTCCTAAGGCTGCTGAAAAAAAGTTGGGTTCTCTTTTGGCGTGCTACCAAACTACTTATGCCTAATAGACTCCTATACCTCTACAAAACCACTATTCGCCCATGTATGGAGTACTGCTGTCACATGTTGGCTGGTGCATCTGCTACTAGACTCTCGCTCCTGGAAAGAGTCAGAAAGAGAGTCGCCAACCAAGTCCCGAACTGTCATTTAAACTTCAGCCTCTGTCCCACCGACGAAATGTTGCATCCCTCTGCCTGTTTGACAAGTATTTTAATGGTGGATGCTCTGACGAACTACAGGCCCTTTTACTTCCTCGACGAAAGTACCCCCGACAAACCCGACAAGGAGCGAAGTCCCACCCATACACAGTTGAGATTCCTAGATAGATGTAAGAAATCCTTTTACTCTAATAGCTGCTTCCACAGAACTGCAAGACTTTTGAATTCTCTTCCGGTTTCCTGCTTCCCCAAATGTACTGATATGCAGAAGTTCAAGTGTAATTTGAACAGACATCTTGCTGCTAAGCTCCCTACATTGTACCCCTGCAACTTAGGTCCCTGATAGTATCCCCTACATCAAAGTGGCAATGTGCCTTGTTTGGGGTGAAAATGTAATAAAACAAATCCTTTCGATTCTTATATTTTTATTTCTATGTTCCAGATAAACAAAGGAGCAAATAAAATAAAACGTTATCTTTATCGACGGTGGCTGTTCGAATCCAAACTCTATCATGCTTTTACGAAACGCTTCATTACACGTTAATCTCGAAAAAGATTAGTTTAATATTAATCTAAAACCTCGTGTTCAATAAAATCCCATTGCGTGGATAGTGCGACACGCAAAACTACAATGGTTTATCGGGTTTGACGCGTTCAAATTATTAGACCAACGAAACAATGGTTTAAAACCAGATGGATTATTTACAACGAACAAGAATAATGTGCCAGTGAACATATAGAAAAAATATATTTATGAACAGCAACACGCTATTCTTTATTTTTCTTAACGTACATGCACTTAAGGAGAAATATCTAAGGAATACTTTCAGTTGGTCTTTCTTCGGGATGTGTTAACTCACGGAGTCTATATTTGTAAAGGACTCATAGGATTTGGTTCTCTTGCCTTTTAGTCGGCTGTCACGGCAGACGTATTGGTTATAGCGTTGAGTCTCGAGAGTCACTAGTGACTGTACTCCAGTGTTAGAATTTTGTGACCGGCGACGAGATGATTGTTAGTGATTTAGAACAATACTTATATATACTAGCAGTTCAGCTGGGCTTTGCTCAGGCATTATGTACTGTTTATAAGTTTATGTGCATATGTATATATATATATTAAAACGTTTGTCTCATGGCCAGGTAATCTACATCTAAAATTTCACGTGTTTAGACAAAAAATTGGCGAACTATTTTGGTAGAGTTTGCAAAGCAAACGTTTTCAACTGTGACCTCTTGGCAACTAAATTTTAGCCCAAAACCCGATAAAAAAGCTTGTTGCATGTCTGATTACACACCATGTTAAATTTCAAATGTTATGGCTCAAAGTTGGCTGAGTAATTTCCTAGAGACCGCAATGGTCAAATCTTTTAAACTTTGAACCCTTGGCAGCCAAATATCCGGCCAAAAACCAATGGAAAAGCCTGCCTTCTGCCTGAATACACCTTATGTAAAGTTTCAAATGTTTAGACCAACGATTAGCTGAGTAATTTCGTAGAGACCGCAGAGGTCACTTTTTAAAAAAAACTTAGACGACAATTTTGACCCGTTCACATTGATTGTTTTGGGCTCAAATCGAATTAAAAGGCTTCATCTATATCCAAGTAATCTACAACAAAAATTCCAACTGTTTAGTCGAAAATTGGCGGGGGAATTTGGCAGAGTTTTCATAGGTCAAATCATTGAATTGACTCCTTGACAGTCAATTTCTGTCAGAAACCGATTAAAAAGATTTTTTCAAGACTCAATACTCCTTATATCAGATCTCGAATCTGTAGACTGAAAATTGACTAAGTAGGGAAATGTACACACACAGACGCAATTTCACTTTATATATATATATATATATATATAATGCGTATATATATGCATATATATGTATATATATATATATTGTGTGTATGTGTGTCGTCATGCAGAAGCAACTGCATTGTTAGTGTGGCTAGATGCAGCAAGTGTATTCACGCCCACATAGGAAACTTGAATGGCCGGTTACAAATAAATGCGGCCGGTGAGTACCTACACCCCCCAAAACAAAATTCACCACCGACAGTAGAATACATTTTAGTACTATATATACCTCCTCTGTTTTAATTCTAACTCCACGATGAATCGTAAACATATTTTCTTAAAGTAAAACATTTTTTATAACTATATAATAAAAAGAAACCGATATTTTATTACCACAGACCTATAGACACACACCCACACCCACACACACACACACACGTATGTCTATGTATGTATGTATAGATATACATATGTATGTATATGTGTGTATGTGTATGTATGCATATATATATATGTATGTATATATATATATGTAGTGATCAAGATTTGGTGTGGACGTGTATTAAAAGCACACAGAGGTCTTAGCGTCTTTCTGTGCTTCTCCCACACAAATCAACCCCACGTGCACGTCGTGACCAATGCCACGCAGACGGGGGATCTGATGAACGGCGAGTGTCCTGCGCCGTATAACTGGACCTCCACTGCCTTGTGGGCCAAGGTTATTTAACTAAAGGGTAAGGGTGAGGTAACCCTGACAGAAACCTCCAGAGGAGCTTAGAGTCTGTAACTGCGGCATATATGAGCCACCGGCGTGTGGAATATGCTCAACAACCTAAGTTCCAGTCATGGATCAAATGGCATGGTGAGTGGAGAGGGTTCTGTAAGCCGCGGTGAAGGCAACCTCTCTAGGAGCAGGAAACTCTGATATAAAATCTGCGGTGACTGCTGGATCCAATGATGTTGACTTGCTCTTCATTTTGGATCAATGTGGCAGTTGTTTAGAAAGTGGCATTGTCTCGGTTCAAAGTCTTTTCTCACTATAAAAAGCCTCATGCGCAGACATTGCTCGATATAAATTAGATACACATTTTAACATCTCGTGTATCTTGATAGCGAAAAGGCTGGCTGTAGCCTAAAACGGCAAAACCTTCAATGAAGTTGGCAAATAAGGTTATGAACGTAAATAGCAATAAGGGAACTGGAACTTCCAGGGCCTGGCCCGCCAGATGTTTCAGGGTTCCACAGCCTGAACCCGGTCGTCATTATGCAACTGCGAGGAAATATATGACAATGACCATCGGCTGTTGGAATGTGCGGACGCTGCTTGACTTGCCGTTAGCAATAACGCGTCCAGAGCGCATATCTGGCTCTTGTATCTAAGGACTTCAACGTTATGACATGGACATAGTTGCTCTGTCTAAGACAAGGCTGGTTGATGAAGGACAGTTTTCTGAGTTGGCTGGGGCCTACAGCATTTTGTGGAGTGGTAGAGCGGATGGATGTAAGAGAGAATCAGGCGTCGCTTTTGCTATAAAGGCATCATTTCTTTCAAGTCTGGAAGAACTTCCCTGTCCTGTGAGTGACTGGATCATGACTACGAGGTCACCTCTGGTAAATGGTCGTTATACAACGTTTTTAAGTGTCTATGCACCCACTATGGATGCAACAGAAAGTGAAAAGTTTGCTTTCTACCTTGCTTTCTGCAGTGTAGTTAGCCACATTCCCTCTGCTGATAAGATATTCATTCTTGGAGGTTTTAATGCGAGGGTGGGAAGACATGTTGAAACCTGGGATGTGCTGGGTAAACACGGAGTGGGCATGTGTAATAGTAATGGTATGATGTTGTTGCAGTTTTGTTCAGAGATGGGTTTTAAAATCGATAACACGGTGTTTCAGCAGACGGACAAATACAATACGACCTGGATGCATCCTGGTTCCAAACAATGGCACTTCATAGACTATGTGTTAGTCAGAAAACGTGAGATGAGGGATATCTGCAGTGCTAGCGTCATGAGGGGTGCAGAGTACTGGACCGACCATCGGTTGGTCCATGCAAAGATTCGGTGTGTTGTGAAGCTCAAGATGAGGGGATCTGGTGTAGCTATCCCAAAGCGAGTTAATATTACCCGTCTAAGTGACAATATTGTGACGGAGAAACTAGTTAAGGAGATAGAAGAGATTGACCGTGAAAACACTTGGCCTGCTTTTAAGGAGTCTGTCTATGAGGTATGTGAGAGAGTAGTAGGTTATTGTGAACGTAAACATCAGGATTGCTTCAATGAGAATGATACTAAAATTCAGGCTCTGCTTGATTCAAAGGCCAGGGCATTGCATGCTTATCTCGGGATGGTTTGACGGATGGTGATCAAGATTGATTGAGGGACAAGTTTAAGGTGCAGAGGAGGGTGCGAAACATGCAGAAATGATAGTAGAGGCAGAAAGTTGAAGAAATAGATTCGAACAACACCAAGGTCTTATACAGCCTATTGCGCGCGGTTTACAGACCATCTAGATCACCCATCACTCCATTGCGCTCGAGGGATGGTGGGACTCTTCTTTAAGGCCTGGCCGTACTTCTTAATAGATGGAGAGAGCATTTCAATGACCTCCTGACCAAACCTTCTTACGTTGATCAGGAGTGTGTTAGGTCGATTCCTTGCAATCCGGTCAAGGATATCTTGGCAGAGGTTCCTTATCTCCAGGAGGTTGAAGCAGCTGGCCATAAGCTGAACAATAGAAAGTCTCGTGACCTGAATCGTTTGCATGCTGAGATCTTTAAATGTTCTGGACCCAAGATGATGCAACGCTTAGCGGACTTGTTGCAGATTGCTTGGCGTGATGAGTGTGTTCCGCAGGATTGGCTGGATGTATTGATGGTAGTGCTATACAAGGGGGAGGGTAGCAGAGATGAATGTGGAACTTATCTGGGCATTTCTTTGCTGTCAGCAATCAGTAAGGTGATCTGTAGGATCATGCTAGACAGAATTCCGGAACAAATTGCTGACGATATTTAGCCTGAGTCCCAGTGTTGAGGGACATTGGATATGAATTTTACAGCCAGGAAACTACAGGAGAAATGTATAGAACAGCAAAAGGGTCTGTATCAGGTGTGGGCAAAGTTGAGGTATATCGAACAGTATGAGTGGCTGAAGCGCAATATCCGGAAAGGGAAGGTGAAAGGAACCGTGGATCGGCGGGGGTGCCAAATTGGTTTGCAGTGTAAGGTGTGCAGAAAGATTGTCTGAGAAGAGCTGGGCTGATGAGCCACCAGACTACTCATCGGCGCAGTGGGCCACAAACAGTCTTGCGTCTCAAGAGCTAGCCTGTGTCAACTGCTGGCGAACGTACAAAACAGCAGGTGGTTGTAAGCGGGATTTGATTATACATAGAAGAGAAAATCAAGAACGTGCTGCTAGTGGCGTACATGCCTGCACAATGTGTGCCAAGGATTGCTAGAGTTTGTAAGGGCTTAAAAGTCACCTCCGTGCGGCCCATTACTGAATGTTTTCGTGTTTCTGTATACCTTTTTTGTGCTACATCAAGTAATGGCAATGTTCGAAAACGAATTTACTGCCACCATCTATGTATATGTATGTATACATATGTATGTATATGTATGTATACATATGTATGTATATGTATGTATACATATGTATATGTATGTATACATATGTATATGTATGTACCCATATGTATATATATACATATGTATGTATATGTATGTATGTATATATATGTATATGTATGTATGTATATATATATGTATATGTATGTATATATATGTATATGTATGCATATGTATGTATGTATATATATGTATATGTATGCATATGTATGTGTATATGTATGTATATGTATGTATATATATGTATATGTATGTATATGCATGCATATATATGTGCATGTATATATATGTATATGTATGCATACATGTGTATATGTATGTATATATATGTGTATATCTATGTATATATATGTATATGTATGTATATATATGTATATGTATGTATATATATGTATGCATATGTATGTATATATGTATGTATATATGTATATGTATGTATATATGTATATGTATATATATGTATGTATATATGTATATGTATGTATATATGTATATGTATGTATATATGTATATGTATGTGTATATATGTATATGTATGTATATATATATGTATATATATGTATATGTATGTATATTTATGTATATATGTATGTATATATATATGTATGTATATATATATGTATGTATATATATGTATATGTATGTATATATGTATATGTATGTATATATGTATATGTATTTATATATATGTATATGCATGTAAATATATGTATATGTATGTATATATATGTATATGCATGTAAATATATGTATGTATATATATATACATATGTATGTATGTATGCATATATATATGTATATATAGGTATGTGTATGCATGCATATATATGTATATATAAATATGTATTTATATATATACATATATATATATATATATATATATATATATATATATATATATATATATATGGTATTACATACGGACACGCAACACACACACATATATGCGAGAGAGAGAGAGTAAGGAGAAAAAGGCAGGCAGAAAGAATAAATAAAATATCTCTGACTTGGAAATAAATGAATCCATACCAGGCTGGAACACTTCTGATGATAGACAAACACGTCTCATGATCGCTATGCCGTCAAACTGTAGTGAAGTTTTATAACTACGTTTTATAATCAGTTTATATCTAACTAAAGTCTAATTGCTTGTGAATTATAAAATAGCTCGTACAAATATATTTTAAATTCAGATTCGATACAAGTAGGTTGTACTTAAACGAATAAGCTTCTTAATGTAATTCCAAACGACTTCATCGATTACATACTACAGTGAATCGATAATCTTATTTTGCTCAATAGTAATTCAACTATGTTAAGAGATGTTGCCATTATTTAAGATTCTTCTACTACCAGTTCAACTTATCAAAGCTAAGAACTTAGTCCGATAAACGTTTATTGATTCTCCGAATCGTCACATTAAAATCTATTATTCATATTACAACGAAAAATATAATTATATATGTATGTATACACTATATAATATTTTATCTTAGATAAAATCAAACAAACATCCCTATTTAGTAGTACTAAATAAATGTAAACGTTTAAATCTAAGTATTTTTGTTGAGCAGTTATTTGCTGTCCACGTGCTCACTAATCCAGAGTATAAGGCTGCACGTTATTTAAACTTTTATAAACAAGTGGTGTTTCAAAAGGATTGCCTCCAATATTTTATTCCACCTGAATGGATCAGAGAGGATTGCAAATTACATTGGTATGATGTTTGAACTCATGCATTCATAAGTTGAAGGTCGCAGATCTCTGTTTCGCATATTAACTGCGTGAGACTCTGAGAAAGAAACCCGTTTTATGACGTGCGCCACAAGCAGGGCTGCGCCATTGAATTCTCCCAAGCAAATACAAAATTAACCAACCAGCATTCACTGACACACGTTAAACAAACTTTTAGATGTAGGAAACTTGGACATGGGCAACACTTTTATTTTGATTTGAGACCAAAATAATAAATGTTTAGGAGTAAAAATGACCTCTTTTACGAAATTATCCTCATCTCACGTTTTCTGACTAACACATAGGCTATGAAGTGCCATTGTTTGAACCAGGATGCATCCAGATCGTATTGTATTTGTCCGTCTGCTGAAACACCGTGTTATCGATTTTAAAATCCATTTGAAATCTTACATAAAGTGTATTTACACGTAGGGCAAGTTATGACCAGTACATACGGCCTGAGCAAAGCCAGGATGAACTGCTAGTGTCATAAATAATATTTGTTTCAGTAAAATATTTGTCAACCGAGAACTAGTATCGTACTAATTTTATGGAAGGTGTGTTTGGAGTAGCTGTATTTCAATATGATAAATCGTTCGGTAATCTAAGCAAGAATGCGATTCTAAGAGTAATGGAATCTTCCAGCATAATCAATAGAACTGGACGGAGGATGGCTCGGTAGGCATTAGTAATTATGTATAGGAAAAAGGGATGGTTATGTTCAGTTGATGTATGCAGGTTAGAGCGGTGAAATACAAACATAGGAAAATGAAGAATAGTACACGGTGTATAGTGGTAGCAGTGGTAGGACTTGATAATCAGAGAGAAAAATAGGACCTTCTTTCTCTGAAGATGTGGCGATCGTGGTGATACTTCTCCTAGGATAAAATATAACATTTAATTATAACGAATAAATTGGTATAAAACGACGCAGTAAATTTACATAAGACAGAGGTTGGATATTTAGAAATAATAAATTAGTATATCCCAGGTGTTATTGAAAACCTACGGCAATTAGGTGCAGAGGGGAATTTCTGCAATCAAAAAAACATATATATATATATATATATATATATATATATATATATATATATATATATATATATATATATATATATATAACAATATATTACTATTAATAATAATATAAAATAATATATATATATATAATATATATAGACAGTTTTTTGTATTATAATTTAGAATTATTTAATTTTATATGTTTTTGGAATTTTTTTTTTCAATATTTATATCTATAAAAGTAAAATTGTCTGTCCGTGTGTGTCTGTATGTGTACATTTCAAACTAAACTACTCAGTTATTTTTCAGTTTACAGATTCGAGAATTGACATAAGTGGTATTGAGATTTAGAAAAATCTTCTTAATCGGTTTGCGGCCAGAAAATTGGCTGTAAAGAGGTCAAAGTTCAACGATTGAACCTTTGAAAACTACGAAACTCCTCCATCAATGTTGTATATAAACAACTTAAATTTCAGATGTAGATTACTTGGACATTGATCAGACTTTTCATTGGAATTGAACCCAAAACAATGAAATGTTCAAGGGTCAAAATGTAGGCCAAATTTTAAAAAGAATTGACCTCCACGGTCTCTACCTAATTACTCAGCCAATTCCTAGTCTAAACATTTGAAATTTTATATAATTGGTATTCAGAGATTTGTCAAGCTTTTTAATCGATCAGGGTCGACAATTTGATCTGCCAAGCCGTCAATGTTTAAAAGATTTAACCTTTTCAGTCTCTAGCAAACAATTCAGCCAATTTTGGGTCGAAACATTTGATTGAAATTTTGGGTCTGAACATTTAATTGAAATTTTGGGTCTAAACATTTAATTGAAATTTTACATAAAGGGTATTCTGAAATTCACCAAGCTTTCTCATCGGTTTTCGGCGAAATTTGGCTTCTAAGAATTCAAAGTTGACAGACTTGAATACTGCAAACTCTACCAAACTCCTCCGCGAAGTTCGGGCCTAAACACTTGAAATCTTAGGTGTAGGTTACGTGGACAGGTGTCAAAGTTATTATCTATCTATCTATCTATCTATCTCGTTCTCTCTCTTTCTCCCTTCCCCTCTCTCTATCTCTCTCTCTCTCTCTCTATATATATATATATATATATATATATATATATATATATATATATGTCATGCTTCGTTGTATCACAACTCATCCGTGCGGCAAGACAGCATTGTGAATTGCTGAGTAGCCATGGTTTCATAAGTGTGTGATTTTCCCAGAAATAAATGACAGTTTTCAATAGAACCGTTTTGTTGAAGTACCAGAAAACAAATAAAAAAAATGATTATACGACGCAAACAAACGTATGCTTTTCGGAATGAAAGTCATCGTCACATGTAAAATTGCTTTTTTGTGTGAGCGAAATAGGATTTATTACATTTTAAACTGCTTTTAAATTATCAATAGTGAATATTGCTTATTGTATGAAACATGAAAAGATGTGATACGTACAAAAGTAACATAATAATAAAAAAAGATTTTTGAAAGTGTTATATGATCTTCCCTCCAAGAAATAGTACGCTTTCAAATCATCATAAAATTAGTTCAGTTCCTGATATTATTCAATTACAGTAAGAAATTTGTTAGAGACGAACACGCAGGCTTGTATGTCATGTTAGTGTTGATGAGTTGAAATTTATTTACTAATCTGGATTATTGGTTAAAGTGAACAAGCAAACACAATTGAAAGTGTATTTTTTACAAGGAAAGTCACCACTTATCAAGTCCCGAGGGACACTCGGAGATAAGAGTTATTGCGTGTACAGTAATCAATTGGATAATATCGTAGTAATCGTTAGTAATAAAGATCTGATGAAGTGCCTTACTTAAGAGGGGGGTTCAACAGGAAATTGTTTATGTTGGACTTGAAGACATCCAAGTTGGAGTCAGGTGGGCAACAGGCAAACGAAAGAGAGTTCCACAGGCGTACACTTCTAAGAAAGAAGCTTTATTCATGGAATCTATGTTTTCATTTAGGCACAGATATAGAGTGGGCAAAATTACTGACAGTGGTTTCAAGTAGACGGGTGTTTCTCGTGAAAGATTGGCGAATAGGAACAGAAGTTGGATCTCAGACGAGCACTTGCTATTGAAATAACGATAAAACAACGAAAGGCTCGCAAGTCCCTTCTGTGGGAGAGAGGTTAAAGGGAAGAGATAAGGGCATCGCCCACTAGGTTACAGAGTCTATTTTGTACTCTGTCAAGGCAGAACAGGCTGTTTTAAGCAGCTCCTGCCCAGATATGGCAACAGTACATCCTTGGACGTACTTGGCTTTTATATAGATAGAAAATTGCATCAGCAGTTAGATATCTACTGGAACCGTAGAAGGATCCGACCATTTTTCCAGCGACCTTTGCAACAGATTTGATGTACGTGTTTCATTTAAGATCAGGAGTAAAGGTCAATCCCCGAAGCTTGTCAAGACATTAATGGCTCCACAAGACGAGAGGCATCCATTTCAATTGACGCCAGATGGGGATCAGAGCGTTGAAGATATAAAGATAGGAGCTTGGTTTTAGATGCATTAAAAGTAACCAGCCACCTCTTTCCGCATTGTAACACGCGTTCAAGATCAGAGAAGAGAGCATCAGAGAGAACTTTTCATTTAAGGCCTTTGCTGTGTTGCCATAAATGGTCGTGTCATCAGCATAGATGTCAACGAATGATTTAAGTATGTGTTTTTGGAGATCATTGGTGTAAATCAGGAAGAGAGTTGGGCACAGTATGCACCCCTGAGGAACTCCAGCATTAATAATGTGGGCTTCTGATTTCTGCCCATCAACCACTACTCTTATGAGCCTATCAGAGAGAAGTGATTTAATAATTGAGAAAACATTTTCAGTTATACCGTAGCTGGAAATCTTGTGAAGTAGGCCTTTATGCCATAACCTAGCAAAGACCCTTGATATGTCAAGAACAATTTCCCTAGAAACGACGCCTTTGTCGAGAGATTCACTAATCCTATGAGATATAACCGTTACCACATCTGCTGTACATCTAGCTGAACGGAAACCATATTGCATGTCACTAAGAAGGTTATTTCTGCTGAGGTGGTTGATCACGTCTTTATTTAATATGGATTCCAGCAGCTTACTCATGACGCACATGAGACTTATTGGTCTGTACTGAGAGGGAGATGACCTGTCACCTGAATTCTTAAATATAGAGTATACTGATGAGGGTTTCAAGGGTGTTGGGAAGCACTTCTCCTTCAGACAACGCTTGAACAGTTTTGCAAGTATGGAGGCAAGTTCTGGTTGAAGATTTTTCAACAATATAATTGAAATACCGTCACGACCAGTTGCGTTAATGGTATCAAGGTTCTTGATTAGCTCGGCGACATCACGCACATATATTTGTATGTTACATAGCGTGTTGTCTGTTATAGTAGGAAATACGGGGAGTTGATCGGCTTGGTCGCATGTGGCAGAATTAGCTGCAAATTTCTTGGCAAATAGTTTTGCTTTGTCTGATGCTGATGAGATGACCTCAGGTCCATTGATGATGGTTGGGATAGAAAGAACTCTTCTGGTCAGGATCCTGTTTGCTATTTGCCAAAACTTCTGGGAACTAATCTGCTACTCGGCTACTTTGGATTTACCGGACTGATCATATAGCTCTCTTGCATTGTTTATTATTCTTTTACAGTGGTTGCTGACAGTCCTGAAAGCAGCTTTAGTATCAGTACATCTTTTACGTTAGTAACTATGGGAAAAAGAGATTTCTGTGTGCGATGGCAGCAGCATATTCTGGGGAGAACCATGGCTGGCTGTTAGGTTTTTGTTGGAATTTTTTGGATGGTATGAATCGGTCTATACCTACAGTTAACCATTCGGTCAGGTCTGATACTATAGAGGACACATCTTTTTTAAACATGGAATGCAGAGGTAGATCAGATATAAATATACGGAAGCTATCCCAGTCAGCCATAGAGTAACGATATATTGTACGGTGGAAAGGTATGTATGAAGATTTGTTGCATTTCATTTTTATCTTAACTGATACAACCGAGTGGTCGGAAGATCCCAGAGGAGATAGAACGGAATTTGGACATAGCTCAGGGGAAGTTGTGAGAAAAAGGTCTAAAAGGCTTGCATACTGACCGCTAGTATCGGGCACACGGGTGGGCTCGTGAACAATCTAAGTGAGGTCATAGGCAATGGAGAAATCATGACATAACCTCCCCTCATCACCTGTCCTGTTTGAATGGGTCAGCTATTCCACATTGTGGACATTGAAGTCACCACAGATGTGAATGTAAGCCGACGGATGAGCAGCAGGATGTGGCCAATTTTCTCAGATATACTCTTAAAGATAGAACCTCCGCTGTTGTGGGACCGGTAAAGGGCAAATATAAATGCAGTGGTGTAAGCAAGTGCAACCCGGAAGCACATTAAATTAGGGTCTTCTCTGGAGATATCCCTACCACACAGAAAGCCAGCTTTAAGGCAGACACATATTCCTTTTCCATGGCGATCTTGGGGTCAGATTTTGATGTTAAGTTAGAATATCCATTATGAACTCATCTAGGGAAGTGGTCGGCCGTATGCCAGTTTCGGTTAGGAACAATATGTCCGGTTCCGTCTCCTGCAATTGGGTTTCAACTCCTGGAAGGTTGGAACGTAGACCCTTGATGTTAAAGAAGGAGACATAGTAGTAAGGGTCTAAGTCAGAGGATTGGGTTCTAGGTGTGTTCGTGTTTTTTTCCTGTAGATAATTCATGTTGAGGGTTTTGGATTTTTGAAACAGGTCGACAGACTTGGTTAGAGTAGGTTAGACAGGGAAAGTAAGAAAAAAAGACAAGACATTTTTTGTAGCACATAATAAGGTAAATCCATAATAATTGTCCACTAGTCTGGCATCGTGAGGCCCCACGATAAACTACTACATGGCCCAGAATCCATTCACCAAATGGCAATAAAGCAGTCCCAGTACTTTGAACCTGCTGATAGGCCGGCCTCCTTAGTAGTTAATCCACGGTTCGGGTCCCTGTATATCAGGCGGATAACGTCAGTTTCGATGAAACGTTGTATGAACACTCACCAAACAAATAAAACAATTTCAAATTATCATATAAATAATTCAGTTCTCGATTTGTGAAATGATAATATTATATTATGTTATTACAAATTGTAATGTATTTTGGAAAGTGAAACACGAATAATAAAACTTTAGGTACTTATACGATAAAAATACCTTATTTCGTACTTTCATCTAACAATAAAATACATCTTAATTTAAAGCAGTTATATACAAAAATGTTTATGCCTCGTGTGTTCAGTACGTCAAGTTTAAAGTAACGAAGCAGCGGCTTGTTTCCCATCAGTTTTGGCGAATAACAGAGTCCTGAACAGAAGCGTACCCGCTATCCCTACCATCATTAATGTACTTAAGGTAATCTCGACAGCATCTAATAAATCAAAACTCTTTGCCAAGAACCCTGCAGCCAATTATACCCTTTGCTATCGGGGTCGCATAACCCCCGTATTCCCTCCTGGAACTGAAAGCACACTAAGTAACTTACACATTTCTGTACTTAATGCTGCCAAGCTTATCAAAACCCTTTATTCTAGTAAAACAACTGGCTGCGAAGGCATTCCAGTCATAGTGCTCAAAAAACTTCAACCAGAACTAGCTCCCATACTTACATATTATACTCATCATTATTATGAATATTGCTATTATTATTATTATCAATAACAATAATAATATTAGCAATTAGCGTAAAATCCTGGAAGAAAGTATGTGCACCCTTTCAAGAAAAACGGGGCGGGGAAATATTTCGAAAAGATAAAATAGCGAATGTATTTACTGTTATTGCTAATGAGTATCATATTATTTACAATTCTTAAATCATTGAAAAACTGAGCAATCAACCAAATGTGAAATAGTTTATGCCCTGCTATAAAATAATAAGCGTAAACGTAGTTTATTGCAAAATGTAATGTGTTGTTTAAACTGAACAAGTAAATATTACAAATGTTCTAATAATAAAAGTTGTGACCCCTCTCATCCCAGAAAAAACGACTCTCAGTAAGAATTCATAAAAGGTAAATGAAAGAATGATTGTAAAACATGCACAATGAACATTTTCAAGATTGCCTGAGAGAACGTTTTCTGTATGAGTGTGAACTGGAAATACATAATTCTTAAAACTCAATGCAATAATAATAAGAAAAATAAGTGAATTTGTACAAATAATCTAAAAGCGTGTTCTCATGTGATAATCATGAACAGAAAACGTAGCGTAGGTAGCTGTTGTGAAAAAGTGCAAGAAAATAGAAGTAATAAGAAAATCAAATATGCTGATAGTGCAGCATACATGGTTACGTTATACGGTGTGGTTCAAGCCAAACACAAATACCCAAACAGCTCACAATTCCGTTAAGTGTTTGTTGTTTAATCGATAGAACGTTCTGTAGTAATACTGAAGGACGCCATGTGAGATTCAATAGTGTTTTCGTTCGGCCATAGTGAAAATGAGACAGAATAGTTGATTATCGTGAGTAAAGGAACTAACCAATGAAATCGCATGAAATAAAAAAGGATATGAAGAGAAGGGACCGATCATTCTTTATGCCGATAATGTGGTGGTGGTAGAATAGGAAAGTGGACGAAAAGTAAATAATACCGATCGTCGCTAGAAAGATATTACTCTGAATATTTTGTCTCGTTATATAATGAGGATGTGTGAAGAAGAAATAAATGGAGAGTAAGAATCGTCCTACTACCTGTAAACGTAACTTGTTTGAGAGTGTATATGGTCCCAGAATGAATAGAAGAATTTATTAAAATGTAAAGAAACGAATGTTTAAATCTGGAAAACATGCCCTAGATACGGTCAGTTAGTGTGAGTATATATGATGTATACGTAGTATCTGTGTTTACAATGCTATAATGTTTCTCCCCCAGACGGGAATATTCATTTCCATTTTATTAAATCTAAAGATATTTGGTTAGGGATTATTCATGGGTGTAAGAGCCTAAACCAGGTTATCAGGTAAAAACACCTGCACAGAGAACATTTAGATACTCAAGGAAAGAACCTGAAATGAAATCCAAGTAAATCTATTACTTGTATTTGTTGTACCCTAATCGATTTTTGATCGATTAATCTACTACTATATACCAAAATAAAGTTTACCAATATTAAGCCTGGCGAACGTTTTCATTAAACGTTTCATCAGGAGAAAAATATTTAATCAAAGGATAAATCAACAACGTAATAAGGATTAAGATATAACAAAGAAATATTCAAGGGAAATACCTGAATCTATTCAGATAAATATTTAATCGATTCTTACCCAAGACATAAATATATTTTAGAATTACTCAAAAAAGAAAAACATAATGGTTTTAAATTCTATTGTCTTTTAGAGAGGTCCAACTTTTTATACATTTACACTTTAGGGAGTGCAAAAACGATTACTCTAAAAGCATCAGAGACAACTCTAAAATTTGCAAACAATGGCACAAGACAGGATAACACTCAAGAGCCAACCATACTTTTATGTTCTTCTTCTTCTTCTTTTTCTTCTTCTTCTTCTTTTTCTTCTTCTTCTTCTTTTTCTGTGTTTATTCTATTGGGGAAATGTTCGCACTTCAGTTTCCATTCACAATTATTTACTCGTGACAGTTAAATCCTACCCGATGAATCGCACCAGAGTGCTAAATAAATTTACATAAGTGCTGATCATTATATATATATATATATATATATATATATATATATATACGTATATATATATGCATATATATGTATACATAAACATATATATATGTTTATATATACATATATATATACGTATATATATGCATATATATGTATACATAAACATATATATATGTTTATATATACATATATATATATGTTTATATATACATATATATGTATATATAAACATATATGTATATATAAGCATATATATACATATGTATATATAAGCACATATATACATAGGTATATATAAGCATATATATACATATGTATATATAAGCATATATATACATATGTATATATAAGCATATGCATATATATACGTATGTATACATAAATATATATACATATATATATAAATATATATACATATGTATATATAAGCATATATACATATATATATAAATATATATATATATTATATATATACTCATTTATTTATGTAAATTTCTTTAATACGAGTGTTATTTGCATATATATATATATATATATATATATATATGAGAGAGAGAGAGAGAGAGAGCGACAGAGTGAGGAAGAGACAGAAAGAAAACCCATTACAAAACTGAAACATATTCAGAATATAATCAATGTTTCCCCATTATTCTTCGAAGTCTTTCTCATGATATAATACACAATTAAGTATTTATATTTTTTACGTAAAACTTGCCCCTAGTGCGGTCAAAGACGGTTATCTGTTTTCTAAATAAAAACGCGATATCATTTCTGAAGCGATCTTTTAATTTCTTAAGCAAAAAACTCAATAGTTTTTACAATTTATCGTAAAAGCCAACAATATGATAATAAATAAACAAAATCTAAAGTTGGCTTAAACCTAACGTATGCCACGATTTCGATAGACAATATTCCTCCTTGCCCTTACATTTGCTCATCCTCTATTCTGTCTATTGCTTTCTTCCTATCACTCAGTTGTTAAGATAAACGCAAAATGTAATATATTCTCTGATGTACCTCTCCATCGTACTGGGTATAGATACTTTTGGCTGATTGGAATGACTTCCGGACATTCATACCTTATATACTTCTGCACTCCATATTTAAGATGTATGTGTCATATATCGTATAAAACTTCACTGCTGTGTTAACTGTGGGTATAGACCGCTTCATAGCCTTCCAAAAATTTCCAGCAAAACCCCAACAGTCAGACGTTGTTCACTTTAGAATGCACCGCCGTCATTCTACATAGATATCACTAGTTCTATTATTTTCAACGCAATAGATGTTGTGAAACTAAACCGGTTCATTGTAAAAGAGTAATAAAGAATGACAGAGATGAGTTTGATCAGTACGCCAAGTTTAAAGCAGCGGAGCAGTGGTTTAGCTCCCACCATTTTTGGCGAACATCAAATAGGGTCCTAAACATCTATCCCTACCATCATTAATGTACCTTAGATAATCTCGTTAGCATCTGACAAAGCAAAAAAGCTTTGCAAAGGACATTTCAGCAAATTTTACCCTTTGCGATCAGGATCGCCTACACTCCCCTTAACCCCTCCTTGAACTGAAAACACACTCAGTGACACACAAATTTCTGTACCTAATGTTGCCAAGCTGATCAAAAACGTAGATTCTAATAAAATAACTGACCCCAAAAACGTTTCAACCGGAACTAGCTCCTATAATTACAAAGCTGTTCAGACGTTGGTCTTAAAAAAATGCGTCCCAACACCTCGGAAAACTTCATCAGTCTACTCCGTATTAAAAAAAATTCTAGAAATCGATCATCTCGTTTTCAATACAGACCATTCAGTCTCCTGTGCATCATGAGTAAGTTGCTGGATATTATGATAAACAGAGACATGGACAACCACTTCGGCAAAAATAAACTGCTCAGTTACATGCAGTATGGTTTCTGTTCTGAAAGATCTACAACTGATGTGGTAATTGTATTATCAAACAGCATTATCGAATAGCTCGACGAAGGCTCTGTCTTTAGAGCAATAGTTCTTGCCATGTCAAGGCTTTTGATAGAGTGTAACATAAAAGCCTATTTCACAAAATCTCCAGCGAAAGAATTGCTAGGGATATTCTCGCAGATATAAAGGTCTTTTTCTTTAATAGACTTAAAAAAGTAGTCGTTGATGAGCAGAAATCAGACACTTACTGTATTAACGCTGGTTTCCCTCGGGGGTGCATCCTGGGTTCAACCCGGTTGCTGATCATCATCAACGATCTCACAAATCACATTTTTAGGTCATTCGTAGACATTTATGTAGACGACATGACAATCTATGGCGACATTTCAAAGGTTAACGACGACAAAGATACGCTGACATTTCAAAGGCCAGCATTGTCAAAGATATTTGTGATTCTTTCTCTACTGATCTAGAGAATGTGGTGCAATGGGGAAAAAGGTGGTTGATTAATTTTAATGCATCGAACACCACGCTTATCCCCTTTCATCATAATCGTCCCAATTGAAATGAATTGATCTAGTTTTGGCGTAGCTCCGTTCTTGACAAGCTCATGAAACTGATTCACTCCTAATCTGAAATGGAACCTATACATCAAATCGATTGCCAAGATTGCCAAGATCGCTGGAAAGATGGTTCGATCACTCTATCGCTCCGGCAAGTATCTCACTCCCGATGCTATCCTCTACCTGTATGCGAGCCAGGTGCACCATAAAATGGAGTATCATTGGCGCATCTAGGCAGGAGCTGTTCGACACACCTATCATGCCTTAATAGAGTTCAACACCGGCTTCGAAATCTACTAAGTGATGCTCTTTTTTCTTTGCTGCAACCTCTTTCTCACAGAAGAGACGTCGCCAGACATTCTCCGTCATATCGCTGTTTTATGGTAAGTGCTCCTCTAAACTCCAATATATGATCCCCGCTTGCCAAACTTTCAAAAATAACACTCGACTAGCTAAAGACACTGTATATGATTTTCCCCAATCTCTATATGTACCTAAATTTAAACGCAGATTCGATGAACAAAGCTTCTTTCCAAGAACTGCTCGCCTTTGGAACACTGTTCCGTGGGCATGCTTCTCGGCTAAATATATAGTAGCCTGCAAATCTAATGTAAGCAAGTTTCTGTAAGGTCGTCCTCATAAATAATCAAATTTCACCCATTTTACATCGTTATGAATTACGTCACTACCACTTTACATTAATTACCACTTATCCTTGAGTAGCCTTCGTGTCTTGATAAGTGGTGACTTACAAGTAAAAAAGGGGTTTTCTTAAGATTGTTCCCGATAAATCTCTGTATGTTTACAAATCTTATTACCATTTATATTGAACAACAATTTCATTTTATGGGCACACTGCATATTTCGAATTTTAACATTTGTATTACATATCATTTATATGCGAAAAGATTTAAAAAATTCTTTTCACACCATAAACACATTAATAATAATAATAATAATAATAATAATAATAATATTGATAATAATAATAATTATATTGATAATTATAATAATATTAATAATAATATTGATAATAATAACATTTATAATAATAACAACAATATTTATAATAATAATAACAACAACAATATTTATAATAATAATATATAATAATAATGATAATATTTATAATAATATTTATAATAATTATGACAATATTTATAATAACATTATTTATAATAATAACAATATTTATAATATTAATATATATAATAATAGCAACATTAATGATAATATTTATAATAATAATCATATTTATAATAATAACTATATTTATTATAATGATATTTATTATAATAACAATAATTGTAATAATAATATTTATAATAATAACAATATTATAATAATAAAACTATTTATAATAATATTTATGATAACAATATTTATAATAATAATAATAATAATTATTATTATTATTATTATTATTATATTTATGATAATAACAATATTTATAATAATAATACTTATTATAATAATAACACTATTTATAATAATAATAATTATTATTATTATAATAATAACAATATTTATAATAATAATAATATTTATAATAATAACAATATTTATAATAATAATAATAACAATATTGATAATAATAACAATATTTATGAAAATAATAACAATATTTATCATAATAATAACAATAATAATGATAATATTTAGACCACGGTCAAATAGTAAAAAGCCTACACAAAATTTGCGTGCATACATATATAGATTTATATGCATACATATCCATATGATATCCACATGAACGCATATATATCCATATTATACAGCTATATAAAACGTACATATACACATTGTACATGCACTCCTATACATACACATAGGCATATAAATAATCACATGCATATGTCAGAAAGAATTGCAGCCTTGCAACCTAATGATGGAGGTTTGAACAGAGCTGAAAAAGAAACAGACTAAATATCAAGGTCTCATGTATGATATGAAAAGAATGTGGAATCTTAGGGAGATATCAATCATACCAGTTATTATAGGTGCTAGAGGACTTATGAAGAAGAACCTACCTTATTAATATTCCTGGTGAACGAAGTGCAAGATAAATCAAGACAGCTGCACTTAAGGGAATAGCGAGAATACTAAAAAGAGCTCTCGGTTTATTTCAATAAAAAGCAGGGGAATGTTGGCAGCGTGGTTGGCTGCCTCATACTAAGCATTACAATCTTCAAAGGAACAAAACGAAAAAAGTATATATCTTGGGATATACCTTGCATGCTTATTAGACACTATCCTCGAGTGTCTAAGGTCTCTCCGTAGAGAGGTTTGTCAGGACGACATGGCATGAGAATACTTTTCCCTACAAGTAAAGACTGACTAAATATTCAAAATCACATAGTATTTGCAGGCCGGATAAGATCTTTATATGACTTACCCACGTTAGCAGTTACGAGGAATGGTGCACTTCTTCAAGTGATTTTACCTCAAGTACTAGCACGAAGCGTGATACTTCACCAGACCAGATAAATTCTTGTATTGAAATCCAGTAAAACTATGAAACCAAATATAAATAAATAAATAGATAAAAATAAAAATAATAAAGATATACTACAACATGTGAAAATGGTTAATTTGGGAGAAGAAAACCGTGTTCTAAATTTCTTTACTAATTCACTGTTTAGGAAATAAAGAACTTTAATGGAACATTTGAATATCCATGTATCTCATATAGAATTCAAGTGTTCCTCAATGCCTCTCCACGGAACAAAGTTAGACACCAGGACCATTTCTTAATGTGGAGAAAAGGAACAGAAAATTAAAATTCTCTCAGTCGTGAAAGATTCCTCCTTCACTGAAAAAGACCAACAATAAATTGAAGTGCAGCATCTGAAGAACATATATTACATTTGATCTTGAGATAAAGACCAAGAACGTCTGTTCTTATTGTATTAAGAGCTCAAGTGTAAGTCCCAGGTAGTGGGTCCTTGATTTTTGAGAATTCGACTGATGTAAAATAAAAAAAAAGTATATATGCATTCACACACACACACATGTACACATATACATACATATGCACATACATACACATACACAGACATACATATATATGTGTACATACATACATATACGTGCATATACATCTACATGCGAATGTTGGCCAGATTTTTCGCAAATAAAGGCTTAAGTGTTTTTTGTTTGTTTTTTATTTGTAACCTTTTTTTGAAAGATATGTCACTGTCCACTTTTAAGGACAGGTAATAGATGGCTTTACTGAAGCATGCGCGGACAAAAATAATCCATCTGTTATATTTATCCGCCCCTATTACAAATTATTAGTTCTGCTTTTTTTTAAGTCGTCCATTTTAATATCTTTACTAAAGTAAAGTTTATTATGTCTTTAGTCAGTTATTATTTCGCTTATATATATATATATATATATATATATATATGTACTTCTCAATATTTAATATACTTTAATTCTTCGTGTTTAGTTATTTATCTTTGTACACATTCCAATTTAAAGTATTATTGAGTGCAATATTTTAAATATGTTTTTATTTCTGTCTGAGATTAATTGCAAATGACATGTCTTCTCTTGGAAATTTAATCTTTATTATCGAAGATAATGTTGCGATATGCAGTTATATGTGAATTACTTCCATTAGAAAATGTATGTTCTCTCTGCTAGCATATTTTCCTAGAAAGGAGGATGGTGTCACAATGAATTGACCAATACTGTATTACTCCGCTGTCATTACAACAAAAGCTACACCCTCGCCCTCGATGAAAAAAGGAGGTAATCCATAGGAGGATAGTAACATTACAACATGGGACATATACTATATGAACATAATGTATTGATAAATAGTACATAATACATGAACTCGTAATGTAAACTGAGTTGAGTAAGAAAAGTACAATCATATCACAAAACTACAACCTTGTGTCCTTATCATGGAAACCTCAGTATCGTCAACTGTACATCATAGACTCAAATAAAGCTCTGCAATACATATTAAATGCTTTACAAAACTCTTAATATTGTACTCGGACAATGCCTATTATAAATGATGTTATGCAGGAAATAAATCCTTATGTAAATTTGTATGAGAACATGGATTTAATTAACAACGAACAACGAAAGTAGCTATAGGAGAAAATAAACCAATGCTCTAGTGTGAGCTGCATTTTAGTAGGGATAACATCATAAAAAGATACAATTATCCCACTTGCAATGAAATAGATATTATGTTAGCTGGTGAAAATGGTGCCCTACGAGAAAAGAGGGACATTGTAGATTACCAAAGTATGATACCGTCTGAAAAAAATATCGTATTCAAACAAGTAAAATATTTGTTTATTTTCCTAATATTACGTTGTGATTTGGCTTTCAAGCGCACTTGATGCGTATTTTATTTTATTCAAACTAAAACAACGGTTCTATTGAACTCGCATTCTTGACGTTATTCACGCGTTACCTACGCACAGTTCAAACATTTCAAATACAACCGCCAGATACAACGTGTCGCTCTATAAAAACAGACCTCTTGCTCCAAATTTACAACATGACAAGTAAGAAGACAAAGAAAAAAAAACAAGAAAAACAACACACTGAAAAGGGAGTCTACCTCCGAAATATAGTTTTGATAAATTTCAAACAAGTAAAATATTTGTTTATTTTCCTTATATTACGTTGTGATTTGGTTTCAATCGCACTTGATGCGTATTTTATTTCATACTTTAATGTATTTAAATAGTAAATTCTGAACAGGAAAATTATGTCCTTAATTTATTTACTAAATGAGAACTTTAATGAAATATTCGAATATCTATGTATTTCATATACTAATCAAGTGTAAGCCTAAGGAAATGGGGGGGGCGCTTGATTTCTAAGAATTTCGACTGAAGTAAAATGAAAGAAAAAGTCAACTGCCTTTTATATAATAGATAATACAGTGCACAACATACTGTTTTGATGACTATGGCTGTCACCTGGTTGGCTTGATTTTCACATTAGAACAACGGGCGGTATTAGACGCTTTGATACCTTGAGATTTTACTAAATGGATTGCTATAGAATTTTGATTTCATGCAGAATGAGAAAAACTATTTACGGAACGATGTCATGACTACTGATAAAAAAATAAAATAAAAACATAAATTAGTCGTGATACTTCGTATCTCCGTATAAAAACGCAAGGATGGGCTGAAGTCCTATCTAAACGTTTCCTGCCCATATTGTGTAAAGTATTTCCGAAGATATGACGTCATTACCATAACTATTTATCTCATCAATCTTAAATGTTGTATGGTAATTACTGTTATGAAAGAGAATCATGCCCATAAATCAGATTTGGGAAAATCAGAATTTGAAATTCCGTCAGTTAGTGTAACTTTCACCCTTTCTTTAAACTTGACCTTGGTCTTTGAATTGTTGATCCCCAAATTAAATGATTTCTAAGGTCGAATATGGCCGACATGTTGATCACGTTTGGTAAAGATTAATCAACTGATATAGACACTATGCTGCGCACGACAAACAAAGTGACAAACCAACAAACATACTCAACTGAAAACAGTATTCGTAACGAAAGGCAAGGTAGAGATATGATGAATCATCTCCGGCAGACTAGAAGAACACCCAACCCAAAGTTGCGTGTAAATAGGTTCCGCTTAGGTTCAAGTTCTGATATTAAATTAAAAACTGTTTCAGTTTCACAACTTTCTTAATTAATTCATTAAATTGTTAGGTAAAAGAACAGAATAATCTTTAAAAATTCTTCCTTTCTATGTAAAGAATAGCTTTCAAAATGATATCTTTATTGTTCCAGGATGGCCAGAAAACGACAAAAGAGTTTACCCTTCGCCGTCATAAATCAAGACGTGTAAACTTGTTTCTGCACATACACTATCTTGATTGAGGACAAATAATTAAATTTTCGACCGATTATAGACTTTTGTGAATTTATTTGCAGTAATTATTCTGGAAGTCACTGCGATCCCTTAAAAGACAGATTTTTCTTCGCTAAATCAATTGAAACGAAATTCACAAACCGGCGTCTTCAGAGCCCCTCTGTCAGTCTGTGAGCATACTGGCATGTTAACAGACATACACATGCACACACACACACACACACACACGCACACACACACATACCAATACACTACTAAAATTTCTTTGTTGTCGACTGATTTTGTAATACAACTTATTCAATGGTTTAAAAACACTTTGTTAAAGATCGTGTCAAGTGATTTTTCCTAACCTTTCTCACTGAATTTTCTCTCTAATTTAAGAGACATATAAAACAAATATAAAACAAATATATTTTTAAAAACTTGTTATCTCTTCTCTCTCTCTCTCTATATATATATATATATATATATGTATATACATATGTATATATATAAATAAAATGAACTCATTTTTCCCCCGCCGAGTTTGACCTTAATGGGATTGAAATCTAGAAATTTTATGCAGATATGCTGTACGCAACCTGCATCGCGCAATCTGAGGTGTGTTACAGGCATATTACCTATCCACTACCTCGCTGATCAGAGCTTCCTATATTTTATCTGGTGAAAGTTCACTGCCAAAACCGGTTACAATCAATGGGAGTAGTAAATTTTTCTCTCTCTAATAAATTGATACTTCCACCGCCACCCATTTACACCGTCTGTGACCGTTCACAGGAGACAATTACGGGCGAACACCGAGTTAGATTTATGTAAAAACTGGACAGCAATGTAGGTGAAATGCGTCTCACGTTCGTATATAACAAAATATTACTTGGGTAGATTTCGGGGTGCTAAAACAGCGGTGATGGGGATTCTTCCATTACACCAAATCGAGCCACATCAAAGCGTGCCAGGGTACAGCTAGTAAAATATAATTGAGTGAAGAAGTTTATATTACGAGTTGTTGCCCCGTGTAATGCATGGCACTTAACCTATCATCTCTTACATCTAAATAAATTCCCTTTGTTTTATAAAGGCTCTAAAATATTCACGAACATGCTGTCTTCTATATTGCTATGAACTTCCATTGTAAACGTATATCAAATTATTACTTTTGTGAATATATGCCGTCTGAACTTATTATTCTGCTGTTGTTTATCGTATAACATGTCTCTGGGTTTCTCACATTGAATTGTACAATCTATAAATTTTCTATACTGAAAATATTTCTCTAAAATCGACTCACCCCAAAAATACATCTCTAAAATTAAAATATTACAAGACTAGTCTCTAAATATTTCATAAATATTCTTAACATGTGGGGTATTTATTAACTATGTATTATTTCATCCCAAAATTATATAAATATATATATATATATATATATATATATATATATATATATATATATATATATATACAGTAGTACCTTTAACGTACGTACACGTGTCATAGTTTCCAGATTGTAAATTATTTGATCGGGAAATCCTATTGATTAAATAATAGGAAAAAAAGGTGATAACATTCTACGAACATTAAATTAATATATTTTCACTTTCTAATATTAAAGTAATTTTATTTAGGTTATCTTATAAACTATTTTAATTTACATATTAATAATATTGTCTTGTATTATAATTTATATTTAATTTATTTATATAATACCTCAAGTATGCTTATTTTCTTATAATATTATATTAATAAATATTTTCTTTATATACTATATGTATTGTCGGGAATGTTAGTATGTTTGATTAATTATATTCTTTTGTGTAGGAATTGTAATTTCCTCATACTTCAAGAGGAAAAGATGTCCTCATATAACATCACTACTAACTATTAATACACTGTTCTCTCAGTCACTAACGTGCACTCATTGTTAACCCTTATCCTCGAGTTTCTTTCAAGCTTTGACAAGTGGCGACTCCCTGTAAAATGAACAAAAATATTTCAAAAGATTTTGTTAAAGACAACCGAGATGAATCAGTTCTATTCGAACAATTCTTATCTACTTCATATCAAAATTTCGAAAATTAACCGTCCAAATTTCTCTGTCGACTAAAACTCTTTGTTATTTTTATTAGTATCTTGTTTATTTATTACCAGCAATCTACATGATTATAATCAAGAAATAAAGTATTTACTTGGAAATGAATTACTGTGTCCACATCTGGGTAGGAGCTTCTGCCGCGCCTTATCTTGCGTTGATAGAGTTCAAAACCCGCTTCGAAATCTAGAAAGCAATGCCTTTTTTTTTCTTTCCCGAAAACTCTTCTCCACAGAAGAGACGCTGCGAACCTTTCTCCGCTCTATCGTTATTTTCATCGCAAACGCTCAGCTGAACTCAAATCCATAGCCCCCCCCTTGCCAAACTTTCACAAAAATACACGACTAGCTACAATCACTAACAAAAATTTCCCCTACTCTATATCTGTGTTTAATCTTCACGCAGATTCCATTAACACAGCTTCTTTTCCTAGAACTGCCCGTCACTAGTTAGCTTCCAGGCCAATTACCATATGGTAGCCTTCAAGTCCAATGTAAACAAGTTCTTCTTAAGCCATCTCTATAAATAATCCAAGTACTACCCAATCTACATCATTAACGATCATTACATTACCACTTTACATTCATTGCACCTTATCCTCGAATAGGCTTAGAGCCTTGAAAATTGGTGACTCCTTTGTTCAAAGACTAATTATATCATACACGATGAATAGTAGTCTCTAAAGCAATGTGACGTTATAAATTAGAAATGTAGTTACAAAAGATGTGACTAAGACAGAATGCATGATAATTGCTTAAAAAATGTGTACGCCTGTACGTTAGAATACGTCTTGGTTGTGATTGTGTTTTGCGTAGCAAGTCATTCACGATAATCTGCCCGACAATCTTGAACATTTGAATTATATGACCTTTTTTTCTGTGGAGCTTAGATATGTCCTTGTGTAGTTTTTTTTAGGTCAATACATTCTAGGCTTTAACGTCAAAATTTGAGAAAATGTTGGTTTATTGCTTATCAAATAGACGCTCTTTCCTGAGAATGCTTGCGCGATTGCTCATTTTTTTTTTTTTGTAGGAACGAGTTTTAAGTCCCTTGTGTGTAGACTTTTCAATCACCGCCATTAAACCTCGTACACTATTTTCCTGCTGTTAGGGGCAAATATACTAGCAGCAGTCGGAAAATCCTTGTCTGAAATCTCATCCATCTTTAAGTCTGATCTTTGTTCCGCCGTATTAGCAGAAGTAGCTACATGCCTAGAAGTGTAAGCCATGTTTAGTTTCAGAAGAGTTTCCGATGATTTGTTGTTCTACACAAGTCCTGCGAGTTGACTGGTTTGTAGTAGACAGTTCTCGAGTTGTAATCCACACACAGCAAAAGATTCTTCCCGTGTTGAGACATATGTGAAATTGCTACAGAAAGGTTTACTGTTTGTGGAGCAATTCTGGTTTCTGATTGGTTGGTAGCAGAACGTGAATTAATTCGATTCGACAGTTCCTCGCAGCATCGTTTATAAATAGAATCTCCAGACTATGCGGGATCATACTCCATTATACACTAAAAAAGATATGTAACAACATGGTGTTGTCAAAATTACCCGATTAACAGAGTTCTGGTTAATAGCCAGATCATCTCTATTTGTGGCAAGCAATGGCGAATCAGGCAAGATAACGGATATCTATAGAGCTGTGATAAAAGTCGCTTCAGCAGACATGAAACATTATTTTGCGTGTTCTGCGCCAACCTGCCCCTGATTTTCCTATGTAACTGCCGAATAAATATCTTATTTTATAAAAAGTCGTACCCGGATTAAGTAAGTTATGTCCTGGTAGTGTCAACTATCACGTTTTATATCTGGTTCAAATGAGATTTATTATGTTTAAATTAGTAGGTTTAAAAACACTTTTAAAGACCGTGTCAAGCCGGCTTAATAATTATCGTACTTTAATCACTGCCCTTACGTTTTAGTTTCCATGTCATGCCACGTATTTTCTTTTCTTTCTTTTTTACTTGTAAGAACTGAACTGTTAAAAAAAAAACATAACACCTGTATACACATGTCGCAGTTTCTGTATCCATTGAAAATCTTATATTTATGCGTAATGTACGATCGGGCAACACCAGACTCTCTGCTAGTTTATATATAAAATGTCATTCCAATAAAAAAGCACAATTTTAACCGTTTAATCCTCCTGCAGCCTGAAGCCACTCCAATATTTAACTATGAAATACAACGTATTACAGGCAGATTCTGCATATCCAATGGGGCTTTAAAGTTCTTAGAATATAATTCTGCTTATAATTAGGTGTTCGTAGAGAAAACGTACTCTTTCAAGTACAACAAAAAGCGACTGTTGACGAGCGTGACATTATACAGGAAGGAAAGTCTTGAGACTCGATCTTTGTGGGTCTCTTGCAGATGTCTGATTCACTTAACAAGCAGAAAACAACACGGAACAGCAGTAGCCGTCACTGTTGACTGCCTTAGCCGCTGTTTAATCAACCAATCTATGTGATACTACCTTATTTGCGCTCTACTGCCCAACCGATATCGCTTGAAAGATATTTCAGGGTACAGCGATATTGCAAAGAACTGCGAAAAACGTGGGAAACTGTTATATAACCACGTGCTTCAAAGATACCCAAATGAGAACCAAGAAGTTATGTTTCAATAATATAACAAACGTCGATTAGGAATAGATAGGTCAACCATATTGGATCAGTCTGTACATGCGTATTCGAGAGAACACCAGTTTAGATAGAACTAGTAAAATTCTAGTCCCAATACATATATAATCAATAAATATATGATTAGTTTTAAGTTTGTATGTTATTGTTTCCTTTCTGCGTGGATATTATATTATGAAATACAAGATATCCGTCGAGCTCATAATAATAACGTCAACAAAGTCGCCCAAATAGCAGAACCAACCACTGATAACAACACGGACGACACATAAGTAAAAATAGCGCTGATTTGTGTTTCAAGTCAACATTCAATGGACTGCGAACGGCACATTAAGTTGTCAGATACTATGTTTTTCTTACATATCCTTCAACTACGGTATGTAGTTTATTATAGCATAGAATTATCGGGTAAAGCACATTGTATAAGAAAACAGCTACACAAACAGAGAAGATGGCAGAATAATTCGGCAGATCAGATACAGAAATATGTGGTAAATATCTACAAAAGAACTGCACGTGAAAACTTAATAGAAATTCTCTCACAGACACACCAGGTTTAAATGGAAACAACAACACACGGACTCAGGTGAACAAGCATAACCTATCAACAAGGGATAATCAAGTCACAATAACACAACGGCAGAAATGTCTCTTCCGATCGCAGCGCAAACCGCAGCGTAGTGCTACGTCCGCATCTCTCATATATAAAGGCTGCGTCATCTTTCTCTTTTTTCCCTAAACGAGTAGTGACTCACATGAACGTTTTCCTGCTTTTGTTCTCTGATAGCAGCATCAATAAATAACGCGAAATTCTTTGCTCTCTCTTTTTCATAGCAGCAGAAGCCGATCGCTCAACATCGGCAACAAACATAAAAACTACAGAACTTCGCTACCCTTCTTCTCAGGGTTTTTTTATCAACAAAGGACGAGTTTAATTAATTTCACTTTAACTAACCTCGATGTTACAGGATTTTTTTTTTACTTTTCTCCTTGGAACGCTTTTATCAACAAAGACAATTCTAATTAACTCCAGTATAAACTTTTCGGAACTTTCTTATCGACAAGAGAAGTTTTCATTCAATACGCTTCGTCAAAAATTGTTAATGTAATATTCTGCCTGTTTTTCTTACTATCATACATTATTTTTGCTTTGTGACGGTCGTTATCGGGTATTGAGATACAATATCTCATAAAACACACTATCACATTGGTGTCATTCTCGTTCTTAACAACTGGTATCAAAAGTCACAATATTACATTGGCGTCTAAAGTGCCAAATACAATTGGTGTCAGATAGTTACAATATTACACGGAGAATGATGCAGATTCGGTGGCTCATAATTCATAATGTGTACAGAAAAGTAATAATGTGTTGGGTTTATTCACTGTTTCCTTGAAGAGATATTCCATAATGCATAATGAGGAATTGAATACTATAGGCTTTTTATAAGCCTATTTGCAATGGAAAGTTTTATAACCCGCTCACATAAAGTTAATGATATTCTAAAATCCCAAATATCACCAGAGATTAGGCCGTTCCTGTAATGAACCGGTCCCTGTTGATTTTCCATCCATCCATCTATTGTGTCCGTAGCTGAGATTGTACTCACTACACGAGTTTGTAGTGTAATTCAAATCTTGTCGGTGGCTGAATACTTGATGCTTCGCCAGGGTTATCAAGGTTATTTTTTTATCGTGACGCTATCATTAGACGGATTGCCTACCATGGCTTAAGAGAGTCCCATCTACTCTCAAGAGAAGGATAGATCGCGCCAGTTTCTCAACCTGGTATTTTTACCTCGCGGAACATGTAGCGCCTCACCTCCCCAAATGGTCACCCATCTGGCACTGACCAGATTCAACGTTGCTTAACTTCAGTAATCTGGCGAGAACAGGTGTGTCAACGTGATTGTGCCGTATAACGTTGATTTTCGCTGAGAGTATGCTGTTCTAGGGGTCTAGTACTTTGTGGTCAGAATGCACATACTCGGAGGGCGGTTACTTCTCTACCCCACATTCCAACCCTTGTGTCTAAGTACTTGCAGTTGACGAGATCTAAATTACCATAAATGTCTTCAATTTCAAAGACTGAGATAAAGACATGTACGTTTTTTTTTTCTTTGTTATCCTAAAATGGAATCATTTTTTGAGATATAAATTTGGGAAGTTACTATTACCCTAGGGATGGATAGACCGCGTTAGTTTTTCAACCTGGTATTTTTACCTCGCTGTACATACAGCGCCTCTCTTTCCAAATGATCGGCCATCTAGTACTGGTCACAGGAACAACGTTGCTTAACTTCGGTGATCTGGCGAGACCCGGTGTTTCAACGTGATTGTGCTGTGTACAAACGGTGTCGGTTCATATTCAAATATAATTTCTCCTCAGGACGACACTAAACGACATCACATATCCTTAGGAAAGGGATTCGCTTCTACCCCAACACCAACACAAAAAAATCTATATTCTTCCAGCCTTGCCTAATTTTTGTTTATCAGTATTAATACAGTTAATGACTCATACTAAAACCGAGTTTTCGTCAGCAAGTTCCGGTTATTTACTTAAACGGGCGGAAAATACCAACTATGAACAATCCGGCGATTTTCTTTTTATCAAACGGGAGAGCAATTCAACAACAGTTGTAATGTAATACACCCGTTTACAGCTTCATTAGCATGTAGACACGCGAGACCCAAATCATTGTAGCAGAGTACGTCGCTAGAAAATAGGAACAAGTAATAACTCGGCGATATTTATTTCCTTATTCTCCTTTCAGTGTTACTTCTAGCTACGACTTTCACATCACACACGTCTCTAACGTGATCGTCCACTCTTACCTGCTCTTTTTATAGTTTTTTCCCTTACCGTGACGTCACTTCGCTCACGGCTTAGTATTTGCATTTATCCGCCATACACGGACTGTTGCACATTGAAAGCAACCAAGAAAGAAAGCATAAGTCCAAGGATTTTAAATTTCATTATAAATATTTATATTTTACCATGAAAATATAAGAATATATTAGATTGTTATAATTTTTTCAGGAGAATTTCTTCTCACGAGAATGTTAAAATTTGCTTCACTATTATTACTTTTATTCTTTTGAAAATTATCTATTTATACTTGTCCACCAGACCAGTTTGGTTAAGGTTAGAGTTTGTTTTAATTTAAGGTGAGGTTAAGGTTCGTTTACTACCATGGGAAAAAAGCAATAGCGGCATTTACATTTTTAATGTAAGAGTTATCAGTTTGGACGGGACTATTATTTTTATTTTTACATTTGTAAGCCCTTCGTAAGACTGAATTACTTATCCTAAAGCGATAGAATTAACTGTCACTAAAGAAGTTGTCTTTAATGGATTTTACTGTTTATTCAATTCACAATAAAAGTTTCTCCCGCTGTCATCAAATTTGTTGTATAAGACATCTTCTGGCTATTTATGTAAACTGCTGGGAAATGCCGACGGACATCTGTCATGTGTCACAAAAAATATAAAATTACTCCTTAGTCTTTTCCTTATTCCGAAACTTTATAAACTGCTAAATGTTTCACGTGAGATATCTAGAGTGTGGCGCAATTGTGCGTGCTGTAATGAGACACCCGTTTGAGTGCTTCATGTGGGGTTGAGCTATCCCTTATGATTACTCTCTTCCGTTAAAAATTTAAATAGTGAATAAAAATAAATAAAAAAAAAGCTTTTTTCTAAACTCAACATTTTTTAAAAAATTATAGTTATTATTAACTTATAGTAAGTGTTAGCAGGGAGATCCGACATTGCCCGGGATTGAATGAAGATCAACGAATGTTTTACTCACTCATATTTATGTCATCTAAATCGGTGAAATCCCCCCTTTATCAATCAAATACAATAAGTGACTGCTCTAGTAAGAGACAAACCAGAGTGCACAAGATGGAAGGTCACATATCTCCCCGCAGAGACAGTTTACAATACATTGCAGTTGAAATTGCACTGTAGAGAATCTACCGCTGATCTTATACTTATTTGTTTATTTGCTTGAATTAAAGATTAAAATGACAAAATCTAGTATCATGGTTCAGTTGTGCCTTAAGTAGAAATATCCATTTTGAGCGCATCGCTGTAATATCAAAGAACCTGTTGTTGATTTTATATGTTAGCCTTTCTGTTTGTGCAGTAAAACAACTTCTCAAATCCGTTTGTTAGACTGTATAAGGCGTTCACTTTAATCGCTGATGGGTTATTGATTTTTATCTAAGACATTCCGATACAAAACTTATAACCATACACAGCCATGCTCATCACATACATCTGCGTAAAAAAAGTTTTAAAACATCGACTCAACTGTTTAGGAATCCATTGGGAACGAACTTACGCACGCACGCTCCCCCCACACAAATAGCCATTTTATATAGTAGTAGATATTAAATCAAAATAACATGAACTTTCGAGGACTATACATCGCAGATAAATATATGGTAAAGAAAGAGAAAATAGAAACGATTAGAACAATACAAACAATAATTTGTAATAAAATCTAAAACTAAATGAATATTTTACTTTGAAAGGTTAATTAAGAACATTTGTCAAAAATAAAACTATTACTGGCCATGAAAACATATGTAAAAATATTTCTAGATACCCGCTAGATGAAGAAACCAAAATTGAAAAGAGCTTACTTTAAAGAGACAGAGGAGGGGGGTGTTTGATAGATTGGAGGGGTAGATATCTGTACGCATTTTTCCTCAGGTAAACATAGGAGAATGATGAGCAAAATGTCATTCATGATAAGGGACAAGAATAAAACTTTTGACTCAAAAGACTTTTATTGTCTTCAAAAAAACAGCGATGTATGAAATGTCACCGATGTAGGAAAATCAAATGCTTTGACGTATTTCTCTTTGAATGTCATTGCGTGACATCTGCCAACACTCTCTACAGGTTGAAAGTGAATAAGATGATAGCTACGGGGCGGAATAAGCAATTGACAAACCGGGTTCAAGTATTGATATATCCATTACTTTGACTTATTTATATGCTAGTATACTAGTGGAGGTATTCGATCTTCTCAATGGATTTTATTTTACTAACATTTTACTATGTATCCAGGCGAAAAGCTAGTCGAATATAAAGGTTAATGAGTTGAATTAAAACACTGATGTAATTCGCGGATTATAGATAACCCAGTCAAAAGAATATATTACAGAGAAGCTCATACAAAAGAAACTTCTGACAAAAACAAGTTTAACTATTTTTTTGCACCAAATCATTGACGTCAATACGGACTAATCGCGTTGACACACCGGTTCTCGTCAGATCACTGGAGTTAAGCAACGTTGAGCCTGGCTAGTACCAGACGGGTGACCATTGGGGAATTCTAGGCGCTGTATGTGCTCTCTGCTTATCTCGACATTTATTTCCAGTCGTCTTGAACATATACTTCACTTGCCACTGGTATTTAACAATGTCGACTCAGGAGCGGTGTGGTTGGATATTTCGCACCTCCTGTCACAAGAATTCCACGCGTAGACACGCCTTCGTGGATATCCATAGTCTGTCAAAGACTGGAGGAGACCATTGATGTCCATTTATTATGTTTCATCTTCATTCTGTGTCCCGAAGGCGGGAGGCTGGTTGCGGGCGATGCGATCGTTCTCTGCGTCGGTCTAGCTTCTCCTGCCAGGACTGACGAACTTAATCTTCGCCTGTATTGAGGCCGATGGGTATCTGGTGTTTTCAGCTTCCAAGGTCTTTGCCGAATTTTTTCATATCTCTTTTTACACGAGTTTTTGAATCGTAACGGAGGATGACCCCTTTTTCCTTTGCCAATTAGCAATTCTCCGTAGAGGAAATATTTCGGGATTCTGCCAAAACTATGACATATAGTACATATGAGATTTCCTTCATAAATGAGACGATTACAAACTTACAACGCTCATTTCTCATAAGCATACTCTGCCCTCATTTTTTTGTCATCCCTATAATATTTCCCTGTCGCTGAGGCCCTTAATAAGCATTCACTCTCAGTAAGAATTATTATTGTTTTTTGTTACAATGAAATGTTTATATTTTTGTTATAATGAAATGTTTATGTGTTTGTTATAATGAAATGTTAATGTGTTTGTTATAATGAAATGTTTATGTTTTTCTTATAATGAAATATTTATGTTTTTGTTACAATGAAATGGTTATATTTTTGTTACAATGAAATGTTTATGTTTTTGTTATAATGAAATTTTTATATTTTTGTTATAATGAAATGTTTATATTTTTGTTATAATGAAATGTTTATGTGTTTGTTATAATGAAATGTTAATGTGTTTGTTATAATGAAATGTTTATGTTTTTCTTATAATGAAATGTTTATGTTTTTGTTAGAATGAAATGGTTATATTTTTGTTACAATGAAATTTTTATGTTTTTGTTACAACGAAATTTTTATATTTTTGTTATAATAAAATGTTTATATTTTTGTTAGAGTGAAATGTTTGTTTTTGTTACAATGAAATATTTATGTTTTTGTTGCAATGACATGTTTTTATTACAATGAAATGTTTTTATTACAATGAAATGTTTTTGTTACAATGAAATGTGTTGGTTACAATGAAATGTTTATGTTTTTATAACGAATGTTTATATTTTGTTACAATGGAATATTACTGTTTTTGTTACAATTAAATGTTGGTGTTACAATGAAATGTTTTCGTCAAAATGAAATGTTTATGGTTTTGTTACAATGACATGTTTTGTTACAATGAAATGTTTATGTTTTTGTTACAATAAAATATTTACGTTTTTGTTAAAATGAAATGTTCATGTTTTTGTTACAATGAAATGTTTATATTTTTTGTTACAATGAAATGTTTATATTTTTGTTACAATGAAATATTTTTTTTGTCACACTAAAATTTTTATGTTTTTATTACTATGAAATATTTATTTGTGGTAAAGCAAATGTTATATTTGAGATGAATTCTTCGATGTTTGCTTTATATTTCCTGTTTTTGTTACACATTTTCAAAAACAAAAAAATTGTTTGAATGATGAATATTATTGTGAAAAGCTATAAAATGAAATAAAAAAGTTGGGATTATTTAAAAGAGGTAGCTTATAGAAAATAATTCGGTTACGTTGGCTTGAAAAACGGCTATGTTGTAGTACGTATGTAAGCAGCCGCGTGATATTTTCTTTAAAATCTTAGAAATTCTTGGAACGAAACTCTGTTCGTGGAAATTCCGTTTGATGGATCCGGACGATACATCAGTATACAATCGAATAGCAATTTGTTGCAATATTTGTTTCATAAAATACCAATTATTTTCTGATTATTACTGTGAATAAACGCGATGCTCGTATTCATTTATGTTTAAAGGTTTAAATGTTTTTAAATATTTGATAGGTTTATTTTAAACAGTTTAATGCTTTTATTCAATACTAGCGGGGGTACCCGGCGTTGCCCGAGTGTTTGTTTCCGGGACGGGGGGGGAGTTTTAAAAAATGTTATGGTAGGTAAGTAGGAAGGATCAAACTCGGAGTCATGAGTAAAAGTAGGAAAATAAAGTGTGAAAAAAAACAAAAAAACATCTGCAACGTTAACAGTTCGGCCACCAAGAAAAGTCCATTCCAGTTGTTTAGGAAAAAAAAAAACGACTACGGTAGGTCGGCGCGAACGTGAAAATATAATGTGAATTGTCCAGCACGCTAACCACTACGCCACAGAGCACTGCAGCTTAGTTTAGTGATTTTAAATAACTTCACATGAAAGAACTACGAAGCCAAACCGGCGTTCTCTTCTCAACTGTTCCTTGTGAACGATCCCCAAACAGTGTTAAGTGGTGGCAGGGGGAGGAGGAATTTATTAGAGAGAAAATATTTTACCACTTCCATTGATCTTAACCGATTTTGGCCGTGACTTCTCAGCAGAAAAAGTATATAAATCTAAGATTATCGAGGAATTTGAGAAATAATAAGCCTATAACACACCTCAGATATTGTTCTGCCGTTTGTGCATATTATATTTGCATGAAATATCTTGATTTTTAATCCTATTAAGGTCAAAATCAGAGGGGAAAAATGAGTTCATTTTATTTATATAGAGAAGAGAAGAGAAGAGAAGATATAACCTCTAATTTATATATTCTATTTCATCCGTACTATTAGTGCAGGCCATATTGAAACTGAGTACAATGCCAACTAAGTAATTTATCCACACTCTCACAAGCTTTCAAACTGAGACACCATCACATTATTGAATTTTGCACGTTATACAAAAAATGTTTAAAAACAGTAGCAGGGAGAGAAAGAGGGAGAAAGAGAATAGATAGAGAGCGTTTTAGAAATTCAAATATCGCGATTTAAAATGTGAAAAAATATATTTTGCAATCGATATATTGAAAAGAAAAGAGAGAGAGAGAAGGAAGAGGAGTAAAGTTTATAGTAAATAAACTACACATCAAATAAAAGTGAAAGAAACTACGGATATCAGGGTGGTGGTTGTGGTAAGGTCAATTTATTTTACATTTTTTTTCGAGGTAGTTTAGTCTAGTTTAGTGTAAAGGATATTTTCTATTCAACCGATTCTACGAACAATTCGGGTTAAAGAAGACCTGAGAATCATTATAAATAAGGGGTGAATATTTCCCTACGCCTGCTATCAACATCAGAAAAAAATTACGTTCATATCTAGATGAACCGAATTGCGAATAATTAATATGTTCCGGTGATACACATCTAATATGATCCACAATCATTAAACAAAGTAGAAAAAACCTGCAAAAACAAAAATTAATTATCGCCGGTTTTTTATCACAACAAAAAGGTGTAATTTCATGATAATTGAAAATGGGAAAATTACTAAAATAGTGAACGATGCGCTAATTCAGGTGCAACTCTAATTTGAGGTTTTCAACAAAGCATTTTTCGGGGTTATTCCGTGAACGTAACAGCATGTTCTCGGTTCGGTGTTTCTGTTTCATATAAGTTTTAACATAAAAAAACAATGAACAAACAAGAAGAGCAAACAATACAGCATGTAACATATATTTATTAGTTAAAACAAAACCAATAACATTCAAATTAACCTATTAATTCGAAACATGTTATCGATTTCATCCAATAATCAGTAACTGAAAACGCGAGAGAGCGATACACATATTTGATAAATAGAAATCTATTTCTAATGTCCTTATTATATTTCTATTGCCATGCCTCGTTTTATTCAGTTAGCTCATGTCTACGTGATTGTATGTTTACAGACTATTGAATAAAATATATAAATCAAATTCTCTTAAATGTAATCAAATAAAACCGAGAAATGTATTTGTAAATTCATTACTTTGCTGAACATATCCAGCTCATTGTTAGGATAAAGCTATTTGAAACGTAATTAAGCAACTTATTCGAAAACAATATCAATCTACGAGAAAACTTGTTAAATTATCGATTTAACACACACACACACGCGCGCGCATATATATATATATATATATATATATAGATAGATAGATAGATAGATAGATAATTTAATAGATAGATTAAAGGATACAAGTTTAGCAAAGGAGAACCTAAGCGAAGTGCTTGATTATTAAGAAAGAAAAGAGCATAATCTTATTATAATTGTGTATTTTATCTTCTGTACCACATATACCTATTATTCTTTAATGTAAGGTCTAAATAGTATTACACTACGTCATGTTATATATATATATTATAATTATTAGTACTATGTAACGTATATATTTGCAAAATATTAACGGGATTGTGCCTACAATTTATGTTTTGGAGAGCCATGTATTTAACAAAGGTCCTTTTTAATCTCTGAAACAACCACATGGTAAACCGTTGATGATCCTCGTCTTCTATAAAATAATTTAAATGATGATTTCTTGTTCTTTTTTTCAAGGATAGTATCCAGTGTAGTCCAATATGGAAAGACATACTCGCTGTGCAATGTTAGTGATCCTGCAGATTCTACAGTATTATGATACTTTCCCCTGAGAGTATTATCTCCGTCGTAATATATGTACTGGAAAAGACCATACTGCAGGTAAGTTTTTGTCTCACACCAATGTTAATTTTAATATATATAAAAAGTTTAGTTTTTAATATATAATACATATAATATTAATTCATATATATATAGATGTATGTAAAATTTTAAATATATATATATATGTAGATATGTAAAATTTTAAATATATATGTATATATGTAAAATTTTAAATATATATATATGTATTTTTGTAACATTTTAAATATATATACGTATAAATGTATGTATATGTATATATGCAAAATTTTAAATATATGTATATGCATATATATGTATATGTATATATGTATATATGTAAACTTTTAAATATATGTATATGCACATATATATGCATATATATATATAAATATATATGAATATATATATGTATGTACAATTTCAAATATATATATATATATATATATAATGTATAGAATTTACATATGTATTTCCATATCACTTTTAATTTTTGGTCATTGCATTGGGGAGAAAGAAATTATAAATAATTAGAATCAAAGCAATGTTTTTCGCTCAAGGTATCACAGGAAAATAAACAAATAAAAGTGTTATGTATAAATAATATTCACATAACACACAATATATATATATATATATATATATATATATATACATTTTAATGCATGTATAAGGCATATGCATATTATTTTTATAATATCTAAATAATATATCATATATTATGAAAATATAGTATATATTACATATAATAAGCATATCTATCTCATATATAATATAAGATATAATCTATATATATTACATATACAGTGTATCACAAAAGTGAGTACACCTTTCATTTTTCCTCAACATTTTAAGTATATCTCTTCGTGGGACAACACTGAAAAATGAAAAAAATTGAATTTTTACACAAGGAGAAGTAGTCAGTATGCAGCATATATAACAGAGTTAGTATATTTCCCCCTCAAGGTAACACTAAATATAGCCATTAAAAAATAAATCCCTGGCAACAAAAGTGAGTTCAATCATTACGAAATTTGTCAATATTAACATACAGAATGTCAACTCTCAATATTCTGTGTGGCCACCATCATTATCCCAAACTGCCTTTATCCTCCTGGGCATGGAGTTTACTAGAGCTACTAGAATGTTCTTCCCCCCATTCAATTACGTCGGATATTTGATACTTTGAGTACATTCACCTTCTGCTTTAGGATGTCCCAAAGATGTTCTATTGGGTTCAAGGCTGAAGACATTCTTGGCCAGTCCATCACCTTTACCATCAGTCTGTTCAGTAAAGCAGTAGTTGTCTTGGATGTGTGTTTTGGGTAATTTTCATGCTGGAACACTGCTCTTTAACCAAGTTTCTTGAGGGAGGGGTTCATGCTCTGCTGCAGTATTTGACAGTACATGTTCCCCCTCAATGAAATGTTACTCTCCAATACCTGCAGCACGCATGCAGCCTCAGACCATGAAATTCCCACCACCATGCTTGACTCTAGGCATGACACACTTATCTTTGTACTCCTCACTTGGTCGCCGCCACACATCCTTAAGGCCATGAGAACTAAACAAACTAAATGTCGTCTCATCAGACTATAAGACACGGTTCCAGTAACCTATTGGCCTTGTTCACATGTATTCAGCGAACTGTTTGTGGACTTTCTTGTGTATTTCATTCAGATGAGGCTTCAACCTGGGGTGACAGCTTGCCCACCAATTTGATGTAGTGTGCGGCGTAGGGTCTGACCACTAACAAGCTAAGCCTCAACATCTTTTATCTCTACAGTAATGCTTAAACACTCTTACGCTGATATTTCAAAGAAAGACTTTGGATGCGATATTCTCAGCTTATTTGGACGACCTACCCAAGGCCTTTTATGAATGGACCCTGCTTTTTTAAAAGTATGGATGATCTCAGCCACTGCGCTGCAGCTCAGTTTAACAATTTCTTGTAGACTTGACCATCTTTATGTAGCGCCAGAGTACGTTATTTTTACGATGTTCTGAGAGTTTCTGCTATGTGGTGCCATATTGAAACTTTTAGTAACTGGTAAGAGTGAGTCACACTAAGAAGTCACATTATATTTTGGAGGGAAAAAAGCAGTACTAAATTTAGACATTTAGAGATGTAGTTTTTTTTAGGATTGTACTCACCTTTTCACAGTGTGGTTTCTTAGGGCTGTACTCACTTTTTTGCCAGGGATTTAGATTTTACTCTCTATATTTGGAGTTATTTGGAGGGGAAATAAATTAACTCTATTATATATGCTCTAGACAGGGTACTTTTCATTGTGTCAAAAGATCACGTTTTCACGTGTTCCCAATGAGAGATATACTTAAATATTTGAAGAAATATGAGAGGGGTACTCACTTTTCTGATACACACTATACATCATTAATTATGTTTTTTTCAGATGTCTCAATATAGATTTTCTATTATCTTTTGTCGTCATTAGCGATTTCTGATTTCGCCTCATGTCGGCTCAGAGAGTGCCATCGACCTGATTCCCGATACGCCAGATTATCTTCTTTAAATCCACCAGATGCACATGCTAACATTGTAAAAAATGTGTTCTCATAATTATATTAGTTAACTATTCGAAATAGATTGAAGTTACTTTTGAGTACTTCCTTTTCCTAAGAAATCTTTAACTAAATTCATTGACATGCAACTAGTACTTAAGTTTTTATTTCCTTTAAGCACGGGCCCTCGATATTCCTACTATAGCTATCTTTCCATGTTATGATAGAGATTGACTCGCTGAAGCCTTGCATCCTTTAATAAGATCATTGTAGATCTACCATCCATTTTCGTGATGCTATTAGCCCAGTTCGTTCAATTGTCTCAGTTATTTTCTATTAGCTTACTAGAATTTTTCTTCCTACGGGAAAAAAGTTTCAAACGAAGTTTTGCTTTGTTCTTTCCAGAAGTAACATCAATGTTTTTTTTAGCGTTGTGTTTGTTGTGTGTATATGTGTTTAGTGTTTCGATGGTTATTGCCTTAAAGATCTGATCGTTTTGCAAACGATATCGCACACCACCCAAAAGTTTATTGGCACCACCACTCCAAAAAGTAATTATCTCGCTCTTAACGTTTTTACTATTTTATCCAAACTCTTTGCTGAGTAAGACTGAAAATTTTCCAGTATTTTATCTTCTGCGTCTACGCATATTTCACTCTGATTGAGCTAAGAGTTTTCTTTTCCTTAGAAGTGTTGATTTGGATAGGGGGATGTAGTCCAATTCATGTTTGACTTTAGCTACTAACTATATTAGAGCCTTGGTTTAAGCCTCTCTTTCGATTCTTGCGACGTTCTTTTCAACACTATTTTATGTCTGTCCTTGTCTGAATTCCAGTTGCCGTCATTTTGTGATTCTTTAATTTAGCATATTGCAGCTTTTCTCTTGTTCTAGTTATATTGAATTCTTCTTGAATGAAAGCTGCAACGCAGGACGGCTGCACTGTTTGATCATTTTAATATGAGACCAACGTGCTGTCATGCTCTCCTGACATCGCCGCCGATCTTAATGTCGTTAGCCGTGGATACATTTTCTTTTTTCGCCTATATTTGACCGTGTAGTAATCCCTTATACAAGCGCTAATGGGTCAGGGTGCGCACTGCTTCACAAGTATAAACATAGAATAAAACAATGAAAGCAAAAAGAAGGTACATACCCCAGCACTTTATCTAAATATTTATTGCGGTGTGTGTATGACAAAATCGATCCTCTACACGTTTACGTTTACATCTACATCTATTTTCGAGGCCTTGTTCATGAGTCAATTAATCATTTAATTTTTCTATCTCCCCCGAGCCATCATCAGTCCTCGGCTGTGCCCAGCTCGTAGCTGGCATCAATCATGTCCTACTGTTAATTGTCGTCAAATGGAAACTGCCATTATCTACATTGTGTAAACGATGCAAACGCTACGCACTGTCGTAAACCACCTTTACAATTTTAAACATCTCTCAGGGCCATTTAGTTCTTTCTTTCCAAACTTAATTACAACGGGTGAAAAAAAATCCATTGTCTTTCCCCTAACTCAATTTGTCCACCTATTTCTTCTTCTTTGGTTTTATTTCTCTTCTCTTTAAGCCCACTTCCGAACATTTGGGAGAGGAGCGTCTATAGTACCGCAGGCTTGCTCCATCTTTATGATCGATTACTGATTGTTACTAGCAACACTTTCCACAATGCTAATAAGGAAATCATATTGAAACCATCGTGAAAATAATGAAATTTATTTATACTGATTTATTACGTACTCGTAGAGGGGAGAGCCTGGCTTTGTTCGGTCGTAAAATACGCTTAAATATGATATTTTAATTTTTACAGATTTCGTATTTATTACTATAGCGTCTTGATTTCAAAAGTAGAAAAATATAAGTATTTGGCTGTCATCAGCTAGAATCGAAAACGAAAGCAAAATTGTAGCGATCAAAGCTAGTGATGTCCCAATGTGACAAGCATATAGACTGATAAGAAATTTTTAATTAAAAATGAACTAAGATGAATGTACAAAATGTATAGCTATTTTTCTTAGTTTTTACTCATTTTTGAACCCTTAAAACATTTTTTAACCTGCTAATGATTGAAGGTTAAATCCGCGGTACCAGCGACAAAAAATACAATATTGTTTTTAGGTATAAACGATATTTATAAATCTTAATAACCTGAATTAAAATAAGAATTACTTTTCACTTAAATATACATTTATTTAATTATAATTAAAATAACATGTTATCAGAGTAAGAAACTCTGAAACAGACTTATTAGAGAATTAGGATATATACAATGATAAACAACAATTATGCTTAAATAAGGAACAAGGTCGCAAAATGTTTATTAATACTAGATTGGCGTATGTAGAACTGAGTTAAGTTTGTTAAATGTAAAAATTAAAAATATTACTTTCAATACCAACAATAATAATGGTGCTGATATTGATAATAATATGAATAAATATATAAAGAAAAAAATTAAAGTAAATGTAACTAATAAATAATAGTCAATATTAGCAGATTTGAAGTATAACTTAATAACTTATGACTATCGATTGCAATAATTTTTAATACAAACATTTTATATTGGAAAAATTAGTGAATTAATTTATAATATAAATCAATTTAATTTTTTTAAAATAATATTAAGTATAAGACATTAAAACTATATTAAAATTACTTATTAGTAGAATATGGATGTGTATGCGCTGTGAGTGTTTATAATATTAATGTTAAATAAATAAATAAATAAATATGAGCAAAGTTAATATTTCGTTAGTTTTGTTCCAAGGGAGGTAACTCTGCCTCACTTTAATTAGGTAAATTTAATTATTTACAATAACGATATAAAGGAGTTTTCAGATTATTTTTAAACTTAACAAAACGTAAGTATAGTTTTTGAATAATATGATTTTTTAAAAATAATCATTGTAATCATTAATAAGCTTGATTATAATAGCAACCAGAATTGAATTATGTATGGTCTTTAATTCAAATCAATTGATTAGTTATTATAACCGAAATGACCAATCGATTTTTTTTTCATTAGTTTAGTTTCGTATATATAAAGATGTATAATAGTTTATCATTTATTGATATTATTTTCATAAGTATGCATACACAAATTAGAATTAATAAATTTAATAATTATTAAATAGAACATTTTGGTAGAAGATTCATAAATTAATTAAAATTATTAGTACGAATAGTTGGGTTTAATGACTTTATTTGATAAAAAATTAATAAGGCGTGATGGAAAGATATAAAGGAATTGGAAACTTCTCTTACCATTTCGGATTTTAATCATGTCAAATCGCACTTCATGTCCTATTGATGGATTGATTTTTGCTGATAAGTTAAAGGCATAATAGATTCACTGATTGATATAATAAATAAGTGATTGATTTTGCGCTACGAAACAAATACTCTCAAGAATTGCATAAGTAAACAGAATTAAAGGAATAAATTACAAGATGGTAAACAGCACGGATTTGGGAATATAACTTGTTGCCATTTCGTCTCTATATTCTCTGTAATTATATTGAGCTTCTTAAATAAGGATTGATATATAATAAGAAAATATATTTCTACAGAAATATAGATATATAAATATATATGTATATATATATTTATATATGTATATATATGTGTATATATATATATGTAATACTTGTTTATTGCTATATAAACATGCTCACATCCCGCTGCTACAAATAGCCACTTGTTTCAATCAAACAACAGATATCATCAGGCAGCGACTTGACTATTCAAAATTTCAATGAATAATAATAATAATAATAATAATAATAATAATGATTATTTATTGAACTTTTGAATAGTCAAGTCGCTGCCTGATGATATCTTTTGTTTGATTGAAACAAGTGGCTATTTGTAGCAGCGGGGCGTGAGCATGTTTATATAACAATAAACAAGTATTATCAGCTCTTTTTATTGAGCACTATCTAACAACCTCGTTGAATTCATTAATCCATTACTTTTGAATAAAAAACCCCGTGTATATATATATATGTATATATATTTTTATATATGTCTATATGTACATATATATGTATATATATATATTTGTATATGTATATATATATTTGTATATGTATATATATATTTATATAAATATATACATATATATATATATATATGCATGTATATATATATTTATATAAGTATATATATATGTATATATATATTTATTTTATATACATGCATATATATATATATATATATATATATATATATATATAAATTGATACTTGTTTCAATACATAAAAGAGATTTATCACGCTCGCCTCGTTAATCAAATAAACGTTACAACTTCATGGAAGCCGCATCGTGGGAAAATGCATCAAAAGTCTCAATCGTGTTTGGGTCATAACTCTGACATGCATTCGAGCGAATGATGACATATACATTGATGGAACAATGAACTGTGTCTGCTCAAGCAGGCATACACCTTACAGCGCTTTACAGACGTATTTCGTCAACTACAGCCAACTTGCTTTATTTATTTATTTATTTATTTATTTATTAGAACTGAAACTGATCTCTGTTATCATAATGCTTATTCGCTAAAAAAGAGCGAGTTGCAAAAGTAAAAATGTCATAGAAGGCAAAGAAATAATTAAATATACTTGATGCGGCAATGAAACGCCTGACACTGGAACAATTGTCGACGAATATTCTCAATATAACCTAATTTTTTTACAAATATTTTTAAAATCTGTAACCTTTATTTTTATTTTATTGTATTAGTTTTGTCTTATTTTTACCTATTTACTGATAGATCGCGTTATCTTTTGTATTTATCGGTTAATATTTATACTAGCACACATATATATATAATTATATAAATTCAAATCTTCAAACTTATTTAAAGATACTGAAACTTTCAGCTTTTTCTTGTTTTAATAGTCGTTTCGGATCTAGAGAATAATATGTTTTCATATACTAGTGTAAAGTATTTATACCGAAAATATATGGCTTGTGCCTGCTGTCACCGAAATATACCTGCAAATATTCCATAGGCGACTCATTCATATGTAATATATTGATGTTGGCATTCTGTAGATGTTTAGTGTAAATGATATTATTGTAGCTCTGATATTATTGTAGCTTTTTTGTGAAAACTGCAAAAGTATTTATCTAAGCTAGCATGAACGTTCAGCAAAGTCCAGTCGTCAGGAACGCTTAAATATGTTATTTTAATTCTTGCAGATTTCGTATATATTATTATAGAATTAATGTTCTATCGGTTTTTATATATTATACAGCTGCTATTTCATATATATATATATATATATATATATATATATATATATATATATATATACATCCATATGACTTAGGTGCATTAGCTTGAATCGAAACCGAAAGATTAAATAAACAAAAACGTATCGTAAGAAATCTCTACAAGATCAAGCTGTTTAAAAAAAGGAATCGAAGACTTTTCAAATAAATTGCACACAGCAAATTAAGGAAAAGATAAAAATAATAATGCATGTAATTCGAAAACATGTAAAGCAATAACAAAGCAACAATTAAAAAATAAGCAGAAAATGAAAACCTCACTAACAATTTTGCATTAAACAAACAGACGTTTAAACGGTAAGGAAAAAGATAAAGCAATTTACCCTCGCGTATCAAGTAGAACTGACAAACACGAAGATGGTTAGAATATATCAGTTTTTAACATTTCAGTTTCTTTGCATAAACCTATAAATATAAAATTAATTGGACTTGTGCAACTGAATTGGGATATTATTCAGACATTAATAAATGATATACATACTTTAAATCAAATTGTAAATGATTGTCGGGATTGGGTTTATCATACAAGATAAAGATATGCACATACACCTAACAAAAACAATTAAAAATGTCACTCACATGACACTAGAGACAACTTACTCGTAAAGAAAGAACCAATCGATGTGATGTTTGAGATGATAGATTTCAATCAACTCAACCAGAACAGAGTCTGTCGAGCAGAAATGAAAATTCATCGACCCACGAACAATAGACCCAAAGCAGTAAAGGATATTAAAGCTAATCAAAAACCTTGATTCCAGTAAAGCAACCGGCCCTGACGGTATTCCAATTATAATACTAAAAAAAACTTCAACCAGAACTAGCACCCATACTTACAAAACTGTTTAAATGTTGTCTTAAGGAGAATTGCTTCCCATCACCCTGGAAAATCTCATCAGTATGCCCTGTATTTAAGAATTCAGGTGATCGTTCATCCCCCTCTCAGTACAGGCCAATAAGTCTCCTGTGCGTCATGAGTAAGTTGCTGGAATCTGTGTTAAATACAGAAGTAATCAATCATCTTAGCAAAAATAACCTTCTTAATGACACGCAATATGGTTTCCGTTCTGCTAGATCTACAGCAGATGTGCTTACAGTTATATCTCATAGGATTAGCAAATCTCTCGACAGAGACAACCTTTCTAGCGCAATTGCTCTTACCATATCAAAGGCCTTTGATAGGGTATGGCATCAAGGTTTACTTCACAAGACCTCCAGCTATGGTATAGCTGGAAATGTCTTCTCAATTATTAAATCATTTCTCTCTGATAGGTTCATAAGAGTAGGAGTTGATGGGCACAAATCAGAAGCTCACAGTATAAATACTGGAGTCCCTCGGGGGGTCTATCTTGAGCCTAACTCTTTTCCTGATCTACATTAATGATCTTCCAAATCACATCCTTACATCATTCGTAGACATTTTTGCTGACGACACTGTCATCTATGGTAGCATATCTAAGACAGTAAACGACCAAGTTGTCTCCGATTCTCTCTCCTCTGATCTTGATCACGTTGTACAATGGGGAAAGGAGCGGCTGGTTACTTTTAATGCATCTAAAACCAAGCTTCTATCTTTACATCATCAACGTTCTGATCCACATCTGGCATCAATAAAATGAATGGCTCTCGTCTGAGGGAGGCCTCAAGTTTTGACAAGCTTCTAGGCTTGAACTTTACTCCTGATATTAAATGGAATACGTACATCAAATCTGTTGCCAAGGCCGCTGGAAAAATAGTCGGATCCTTCTATCGATCCAGTAGATATCTCACTGCTGATGCAATTCTCTATCTATATAAGAGCCAGATACGTCCAAGGATGGAATACTGTTGCCACATATGGGCAGGAGCTGCTAGAAAAGACTTGTCCTGCCTTGATAGGGTTCAAGATAGACTTCGTGGCCTGGTGGGAGATCCTTTTCTCTCCACTGCAACCACTATCTCACAGAAGAAATGTTGCGAGTTTGTCTATGTTTTATCGTTATTTTCATAGAAAGTGTTCGACTGAGCTTCAATCTATGGCCCCCCCTCGCTAAACTTTCACAAGAAACACTAGACTAGCTGAAAACATTATCAATAATTTTCCACACTCTTTATCTGTGCCTAAATCTAAACATAGCTTCCATGATCAAAGCTTCCTTCATAGAGCTGCACGCCTGTGGAATTGTCATCCATTTTCCTGCTTTCCAGCTGTCTATAATATGGTTGTCTTCAAGTCCAACGTGAACAAGTTTCTGACGAGCCGTTCCACTTAAGTTAACAAATTTACCGAACTTCCATTACTATCGATTACTATATTGTCCTTTTGACTACTCTACACTCTTTAACCCTTATCCTTGAGTGGCCTATCGGCCTTGATAAGTGGTGACGCCTATGTAAAAAAAACAAAAAAAAATCAACAAAAAAAACTTTCGCGGTGCAATAAGTCTTGGAAAGGTAGTATGTTTATTTGAACTCACTAATGCAAAAGATATGGTCTCTTTCGAACTGAATAAGTAGACCGTGATGTACCGACTCTCGATGTAGAGCCAGTGGTGCGTGAACTTCCTAGTACGTCATTCTGGCATTAAGTGCTACAAGTTTTGTTTCTCTGTATAATCTGTCTTGTTCTAAATTAAATATATTTTTCTAATTTATATCTGTGGCCGTGTCTCTCTTTCTTAGTGACACTTCTAGGTCACAGCGGTTACAAAAAACCTCTTCAAGGTTCTAATATTTTCTGCAGTCTTTCAGTGAAAGTCTGAAGGGTCTTCCTGTCTTTGAGCCTTCCATCCTCGTCCGCCTTTAATAATGATTTGGTGTGTAATAACAGACGCCGTTACAACTATTTGTAAGGGGCGCTCATAGCTAACTAATATTTTTGTGAATTATTATTTATAAACTCTGAAAGTTCTCAAACTGGTTATCTTCAGAGTCTTGGTGACAACACATCTCCCCAGTTAAGCTGTACTTTTCACCGATTGTGATAATATTTGCAAATGAATTTGCTTTATCGCAATAGTCGTTTACTATTGATTTTACTGGCAATAACCATTGTTCTTCAATGGAATTTCAGTTGAAATGAACCTTCGCAAGGTTTCCGCCTCTTTTGCACCAATCCAGTAGAGGCATGGTTAGTGTTTTCACTCTCCGCCCTTTCCATTTTCTCTGACCGTTCGTATTTTTCGTGTTCTGCCAGTTGGTGCTAGCACTGTTTATAATTTTAAAAGGGGGGCATCAACTTCAATTTTACAATTTTGTCGTTTTTCTGGTTAATTTATTGTTTTACTTCTGTTTTATATGTTTTATGGATTAAAATCCGTTATTAAGGATTTTAGTAAACATTGTATCCTCTTTTAGAATTACTGTCCGTTGCCTTCCCCTTGATTTCGATATCTCCTAGTCTTTTTTCCAAGTTCTTTGGGACTTATTCTAACGCTCTTATATTTATTGTTATTATATTGATTTTTTATCGATTTCCATATTCCTCTCAGTCCTCTGGCAAGTTTCTCATACTTGATTCGTTTTGCTGTTTCTGGGAGGGTTATTTTGTGATGTGCCGGGACGCCAAAATTTACATATTCTCTCATTCCTATTAATTATTATGACGCCCAATCTTCTAGCTTGAATAAGTTTATCTGTTGTTACCTACATATTTCACAGGAGATCTGGTTTTTGTTTTCCAGTACAGTCTCCAGTTTATGTTTAAATCATTTGTCTCCAATGTGCGAGGTACAGTGGATTACAGAGCTGCAAACTGATAGCGTTTCCCATGTAGTCGTTTCTGTCTTTTATTTTCCTCTTAGGTTACTTTGCTAAACTCGCTTATAATGTGGTTTTTCGTTTCGTCTTTTGTCCATTTTGTCTATATTTACTGTTTTAGAGGTGTTTAATCTATTTTAGCTTTAATGCGGTTCGTTCTACTCGCGTTGCTCTGTGCAACTGTCTGTAGAGATTTTATTTCTTTTTTCATATGCCATTTTCATTGCTATGTCTAGGTGCTTTTGTGATTCACTTTTTGTCATTACTATAAATCAATGTATTCTCTTCCCCTTTTATTTCCTTGTCTATTTTCCTTCTGGAATGGTAATTTTCTGTATTGTTCTTGGCGATATCTCTCGCGGCAGTGATGAAACTTTCTGTGTTTTAACTTATTTATTTTTCCAAGTCTGTTTTTGTGCTTTCTACACAGCCTTCATTAGCCCTCTTCCTTCTTCGTTCCTTTTCACGTAGTCGTTCAGTGTCGTCTGTTGGGTGCAGTTCATTGTGAATTGCCATCAGTTTCCGTGTCTTTTGACCAAATGCCTAAGTACCTCTTTGTCTAGCCCATAAATGGTCTATAGTACCTTATTCGCGATAGTGACCAGATGTTTATTCCTTTAATTAGGTTTCTATTTTATACATTTTTTCTAAGAGTTTCTTTCTTCTTCTCATATACTCTTCTCCTATCTTTTCTTTCATATCTGTAGATTTGATTGTGCCTGTTTCCAGAACACCCAAATATTTGTAAATGTTGTCTTTTCTAAGCATTCCCACCTATTCTTGATTGGGCAGTTCCATACCTTGTGATACCTCAAGCTTTTCTATATTTCATTTCCAGCTGTGCGTAATTTTGCATTCCAAATTAAATTCCAATCTCCTGGCTTCATATGCTTGTTCTATTTATCAGCGTTTTCAGTTCTTTTCTCCTTTATTATTATTAGTATTATTATATTATTATTATTGGTGCACAAGGAGATTTCACACACGTAATCAAGGGTCTCTCATTGAAGACAGCCTGTTGTGCCCCATCGGAAGCTGAGTGACAACAAGTCTCTACAGATTTCACTACTCTCCACCTCTTTCGCAAATAAATTTGGTCTATCGCAACAGCCGTTTACTATTGAATTCTCGCTGACAGCGGCAATTGTTCTCTACTGGAGTGGAAACAAACCTCCCCAATGCCTCAGTTCTCTTCAAACTTGTTCAACGGAGATCTGGTCAGCGCTCTCTCCTTAGTCTTTGCATATTCCTAGACTCTTCCCGACTATTTGACAGCACTCTTTAGTGGTGGGAGAACTATGATAGGACAATAGAAAGGGGAGGGGGATAAGATGGAGATATTATAGATATGCAGCTTCAATGTACTTGGTTCGATGTAACGCTTCTTCACGTTTTGCCTCTGCAGCAGTTTTTGTATGAGTCTCTTCAATCAAGTATTTTTCATAATATTTCAGAATTATTATTATTATTATTATTATTATTATTATTATTATTATTAGATTACTTATTGGCAACAAACAGTGACGATCTTTGGAGTCTGGGTGACACCATCTCTTCAGGAAAATTTCAGTACTCTCTATCTCTTTCGATAATATTTGCAAATGAATTTTTCTCGAATGAAGAGCTGCTTCAAATTTACATCTCGTTAGCATTGACTGAAATTGGGTGTCAACAAACCTCCCCGTCCCCCAATTCTCAAACTTATTTGCACTCATCCAATAGATGTCTAGTTTCTTTCCAACCCTCTTGTCTCTTTTGGACTACATGTTTTGGTGCCACTCGATGCCGACACTACCTTATGGTGAAATGGGGAGTGTAGTTATCTTACAATTTGGCGCTGTCATTTTTCTTCTTTGTATATAGTGTTCCTCTATATTTTTTATTTTAATTCTGTGGAAGGTTGTGTATGACCTGTTAGGCTTTTTAGCTAATGTGGATTATTTGTCTTTAGTTTGCAACTATATTCAGCATTATCGTCTATTGTATATTTTATGTATTCGCCTGGATTCCAGTTCGTCTTCGTCTTTTTTCAAGTACTTTAGGACTGTTTTGAATTCTCCTACACTTATTTGTATCATATTTAAACTTCTTTTCAGTTATCAGGCATGTTTCCTGTATTTGTTTCTTTTTTCTGTTCCTGTGATCCTCACCATGTGGCCTGCTGTGACTGCAAACCTCTACTTCTTTGCAGTGTTTTTGTTTCCTTCTTGTTAACTATTATGGCGTACATGAGTTTATCGGTTTTTACCTCCATATCCTAATAAATCTGCGGGGTTTCTTTTCCAGTACACGCCAGAGTGTGTTTGACGCCATTTATTGGCAGGTCTCAGAGACAATCGTTTGCATAGCTCACAGTGCAATGCCTTCTCACGCAGTAGTGTTTCTTCTTCTTCTTCTTCGTATTCTTCTTCTTCTTCTTATTATTATTATTATTATTATTATTATTATTATTATTATTATTTTATACACCCCGTTGAATTAGATCCATTATCTAACAATTAATTTATTCCCCCTCTGATTTATGTTCAAAACTTCATTTACAAAATGTTCGAAAGAATAATAATCTTTGTTTTAGAATATAAATGAGATTTTTATAAAAATGTTCAATATTTGACAAATAATTTTATCGACTCGTACAAAGACAAATGACTTCCGTTTGGTAATGTTCGCGTGTTATTTGTTTTGGAGAGACCGAAGATAGATTGGTCGCAGACAGTCGTTAAAGAATGTCATTAATATTAGTAAATGTCTAAGATTAAAATGACTCGGTATGTATATAGTAATACGGAAGAATCTATCGTGTGACTCGCTGGGCCAGGCACAGGCAAATGTGTGCCTTGATGCATAGCCATACATCGATATAGATAAAAGCTTATATATATATTATATATATATATATATATATATATATATATTATGTGTGTGTGTGTATGTGTGTGTATATTGTTGTTTGCTGAAGCGTCCCGCACTTCCCTCAGTAAGTTATATTCATACTCTGCGCCTTACGTCATATTCGGCGTCACATCTACCCCTTCTTTTGTATTCAGATTTCTTTTCTCGTCCTCTGAACTACTGCTTGAATATCTCCGAGGTTTTCCCATGTGGCTTGTTGCTCGTCTGAAGGCGATCAACATGGTTGTCAAGAACCGTTCAATTTCTCCATCAACTTGGAGATGATAAGGTGTTATTTTCCGATGTTGGATACCACATTCTGTACATAATTGCTTAGATTCCGAGGATATGAGCTGGGGCCAATTATCTGAAACAATGGTTGCTGGAATGCCATGTATATAGAAAGTGTTTTGAATTGTCAATACAATTATACAGCCCCTGGTTGATCTTTTACGGAATGCTTCAGGCAATCTTGAGGCTGCATCAACTATTACAATTACGTAATACCCGCTTGGAAGAAGTTCATATATGAGAACGTGAAGAAATTCCCAGGGGTCTTAAATCTCGGCGATAAGTGTTGTGTATCCGGGACATTTTTAAGATGACGTGGAGTTCATATTGAGGCACATATATAACGGGACTCATGTACATACATAACGATGATGACGAAGAGATAGAAGTCATTTATACAATTCTGGGGTGCTTGAGACTTCATAGATATACTACCTGGAGATGTATACAAGTTCTTAACACAGAGGAGGAGATACTTAATCGTGTAAGGGTTACACAATGTTCATTAAAAGATGATTAACACATTACCCTTTGAGTGTTGAAAGATGACACATGGCAACAGTTACAAAAACACAATGATGATTCCTTATTCATTGGACCGGTCGAATGATGATGACGTCAGGAATTCAAATTTGGGATCTACATAGTTTACTGTTCTTCCTTTCGCTTTGAAAGGACTGACTCCAACTACACCCAACTCAACTGCTCTCGACTCTACTCTTCTGGTGACTCTCCTACAAATTATGCATATATGTAAACATATTTATTAATGAGAGGCTTTTTAAATACGACCAAGTAGTAAATGGAAAATTACACTATAACATTTCTAAATAAATAATTAAAATGAGGTGAATCAGAATTATGAGATACGGAGTAGTCATGTTATATCAAATTTGTTTTTGGAGCAAACGTCAACTGAATATTACTCTGTTGATGAATGAATAGGACCGATTACTCTGATTTCAAAAAATTGCATTCAATCAAAAAAGATGACTAAAGCCCAAACGTGAATCCCGAGACAGGAATAATTTAACAATAGGCAAGCTTTTAGAATTAAGCTAGATATAATAAGGTAATATCACTTTCATTTTGGTTTTATAAATTTTAAGAATGAATAAAACATGGTTTAAGAAGAAGTAATTGATAGGAACTAGAAACACTATAATATATTGTATGGACATTCGTGCTACCAAAAATGTTACCCGGCCAAAGTGATAAACTTGTTACCTGGCTGATTTTGTCTTAAAGGGCTTGCCTAAAAACGTTATGATATATTTTTTTTTCCACTGAGGAGCTTTATTCATCGGGATATTTACTCTGTGTTATTCGCGCCAGTTGGACAAATTGATTGCCATAATTATCACACATAATTGACGAAGCACAATTGTGGTTAATCGTATATATATTTGCGTATGCCGATAGAAATGTTCATATCTTAGGTTGGTGAAAAATATATATTATTAAACGTAAAAAACGGCATTATTTTGCACCAACCTAATAATACACACACACACAGACACATACATCTATAAAAGTGAAAGTGTCTGTCTGTCTGTCTGTCTGTGTACATTCCCCTACGCAACAACTCTGTCAATTTTTAGTCTACAGACTCGAAATTTGATATATAGAAGATACTGAGATTTGGGAAAATCGATGTGATCTGTTTGCAACTAGAAATTTGTCTTTTAAAGGATCAAAGTTCAACGATTTGACCTTTGAGAACTCTACCAAACTCCTCTGCTCCGACAATTTTGAGTCTACACACTCGAGATTTAAGGTATAGGTTCATTATGGATCTAAGTTAATAAATTAATTTGAGCCCAAAGCAATAAATTTTAAGGTGTCATATTAGGGGTCAAATTAAAAACAATTGACAGCTTTTTTTTTCTCAACCTACACCTCCAAATACACCGGCAACGCCGGGCACCCATGCTAGTATATTATAAAAGTGAAAGTTTCTGTCTGTCTGTGTGTGTTTCTGTGTATCTGTGTGTCTGTGTGTGTACATTTCCCTACGCAATAACTTTGTCAATTTTTTATCTACAGACTCAAAATTGGATATACGGCGTATTGAGATTTGGGAAAATCGATGTTATCTGTTTTCGGCCAGAAATTTGGCTGTTAAGGGGGCAAAGTTCAACGATTTGACCTTTGAGAAGTCTACCAAACTCCTCCGACAATTTTCTGTCTAAACACTTGATATTTTAGATATAGGTTCTTTGGACATGGATCTAACTTAATAACTTGATTTGAGTCCAAAACAATACATTTTAAGGAGTGATAATAGGGGTCAAATTTAAAAAAAAATTGGCCGTTTTTTTCGCTTTTTCTTTTTGCACAGAATACACTTCCAAACACGCGGACAACGCCGGGCATCAATGCTAGTATATATATATATATATATATATATATATATATATATATATATATATATATATATATATATATAGTCATTGATAATCTCCTGTTCTGTGATTTTATGACTTATCAGTGCGCAGAAAACCCAAGATTAAAACATAACTGTTACCTCTGCTGTCAGATGTCATCCCACCTGACCAAGCGAAGACCACATTGTGACTTGTGTAGGAATTACATTAGTTTTTTTTATATCTAGATACTTATTGAACCCACCTAGTTTGTATATATAGGTCACCATTTAATAGTCGATCTCACTGTTTTCTGTTTTCTGCTGTTACTCTTCTAGGTCCAATCTCTTATGCCAACTCTATCTCATTTTTATGTTACTCGACACGATCCCTCTCTCTCTCTCTCTCTGGCCCTGTCCGTCTGTCTGTCTCTCGCTCTCTCTTTATATATATATATATATATATATATATATATATATATATATATACATATATATACATATATGTATGTGTGTGTGTGTATAAAGAAAAATATACAACGATTTGCTACTGCTTTCATAATTTAAGATTAACAATTACATGTTTATAGATTTTTCTAACTATGTCTTACCTTTTCTCTCTTTCTCTCTTACTGTCTCTCTTTCTCTTTCAATATACATATATATATATATATATATATATATATATATATATATATATATATGTATATATATATATATATATATATATCATTCAACCACGGTAGTGGTTGAATATATGCTTAAGTCCGAAATTGAATGAATCGAGACACATTCAAACCCCCACCACTAATTCCGTTCGCAACCAAATTTCAAACAGGTTATATAGTTGGATAGAACACCTCATTAGCTACATTTTGAAAAAAAATGGTTCAGTAGAAAAAAAGTTACAACAAAAATATGTGGGTTCACAAACAGGAGAGTAAGTACATACATAAGTGACTAACGCTTTTTTTATTTTGCATAATTTTTTTTTTGTATATAAATATTTTTTTACTGCAATTTTGCCAATATGATATGTTAGAGTAACGGTTAGAGTGTCGGGGGTTGGTGGAAAGATTTTAGGTTCAATCCCGTGTAATTTTATAATTAAAAAACCGAACTTTTTTTAATAACTATTTTTTTAAACTCTCCTTATGAAATAGATATGCGGTTTTCTTTTCCTAGATGGTTTAGATTTTCAATGCAGCACAGTACGGTTTGGGATCTTACCGTACGATTCTCCAATGCTTTAATAGCTACCTAACTATCTGAAAGGATAGCTATTTCCTGTTGCTGAACCTCTTCCATGATCAGAACCTCAGATTCAAAAGCCTTAAACATGCGCTATTTCTCCTTCTTCGGTTTTTGTCGTGATGTTTACCGAATGTTAGAGCTGACTTGTCAGACTTAGGTCTGAGATCCTACTCTTCGGTGAAGGCGGGGGTGGTGTTTGGTACCACATCCAATGGTGCCAGCTCATGACTGGTGTTTGGTGTTGTATCCGATGATACCTGTATGGTGAAGAATTCTGCCTGGAAGACCGTCCTCAGTTTACCAAGATAATAATATTTGTATACAGGTGACAGGTGAGGTGGTTTGAGTATTCTATATAAACACTCGCACCAATCCTATCATTCATTTTAGATCTATCAGTATAGCATTTGATTACGTTGCTTTCCAGCTCTTTTTCGTAATCTCTTGCGCCTGTTCTGTCATAAACCATACATGTGAAATGCTTTTCAAATGATCTGGTTTTAGTCATAAGGTCACCCGGCACATGCAAGAGCGGTAGTTCCTTCCTAGCCTCATTACATAAATCCACGTGACTCTTTGTTTTTCCAGTAGTCCCAACAGATCTTGACCACAACAGACCCATGAGATCTATTCTATAGGGTCCTCGTATCGCTTCTGCCTTCAGGAATTCTTTAATCGAAGGGATATTCAACAGCCTCTCCAATGCTCCAGTAGGTGTGCTCGGATATGCTGAAGAAGTCATTAAACAAGCAAGTCTTTGTACCTTCTGGAGTTTCTTCCTCAAGTACAGTTTCTCTGTCCCGCGGATCCAGGAAACACATGCATACGACAAAATGGGACACACCATAGCAATGTATATCCACCTCATTACATGCGGGTAAACTGCCAAGGTTTTCCCCACAATTTGTTTGCATTGCATAAGGGCTGCAGTCGCCTTGGAGGAAATCTTTTCTTTGTGGCTTTTCCTGGTTAGCTTACTGTCCAGGATTACCCCTAACAGCCTTGCCTCCTGCGAAAGTTTCAATTTCTGTCCACTCAGAAAAAGGTCACCAAGTTGGCAATTCCTTTTATATGCAAACAATACCATTTCTGTTTTACGGCTACTGAATTCCTATTCATTTCGATTAGACCATTTATTAGGAATATTTAATGCCATTTTGGCAATGCGTCTGACCAATGATGCTTTTGAACCCGCGACCAGCACTGCGATGTCATCAGCATCAGCCTGGGCATAAATATTCCTATTTTTAAACTCCTTTAAAAGAGGATTCAGCATACAGTTCCATAGTAAAGGTGATAAAATCCCACTTTGGGGGTTTCATTTAACTACTTCCCTTGTAACAATTGCCTTCAGTAGTTCTACTTGAACTGTTATGTGTCTCACCATATACTCAATCCATCGGATGAGTACTGGTGGCACATTGAGTTCCTGTAGCGACTTGAACATACTACTGAAGGGTATGTTGTCAAAAGCTCCAACGATATCTAAAAAGACACCGAGTGGCATCTTCCTTTTTGTTAGTTTACGCTCTATACAGATCACGAATTCATGAACCGCAGTTTCGGTAGAGACCCTGGCTCGGAACTACTGTGATTGAATGATAAATATTGCATAAATGTGTGTTTGAGAGCTAATTTTTTTTTTTGACAATCATTAATAAATATTATAAATTTATATATTAATACAATAGCAATGCCTGGAAAAAATGAATAAATGATTCTTATTATGATATAATAAAATTATTAATTTTTATGTAAATTATAAAATTATTAATTCCATCTACTAACTAACAAACTAATGAATTAATTTTATTCAAACAATTTTCACTACATAAATATATGCAAATAATAGGTGGAAATAAGTTCAATCCAGCGACTGACACACTTTCTAACTCAACAATAAACAACAAAATATGCAAATAATAAATAAAATATTTATCAATATTCAAATTTTATTTTTAGCTGCAATATTTTAAGTCTAAAAAATTCTTATTTTTTACATTACTAGAATATCTTGTTCTTTACTTTTCCAGGTTGAATTTCTTGTCCTTTACTTTTCCAGGTTTAATAAAATCTTAAGAATGTTACTTTTCATGCGCGCATTTATCCATATAATATATATATGCTCGATTACAGAAATATTAATCATTTTAGTCACATGGCTTTACTTCTTATTGATATATGCACATTACCATTAATTAATTGATTTCAAATATTTCCAGGTTTAATAAAATCTTAAGAATATTACTTTTCATGCGCGCATTTTTCCATAGAATAAAGAAATATATAGCAATTTTAAAACTGGTCCTATCACAAAATTACATAGATTATGTATTCACACATCTTAATATATTTTTCTCTCTATATATATATCTGTCTACTATCTTTTTCTCTTTCTCTCACTCTCTCTCTCTCTCATATATATATATATATATATATATATATATATATATATATATATATATTAAATATACAAAAATTTTGCTACTGGTCTATTCAGAAAAGAACATCAATTACGTGTTCATGTGTATTTATCGCTCTTTCTCTCTATATAACAATTTTGCTTCTGCTCTTATCACAAAAGAACATCAATTATGTGTTCATGGATCTGTATAGCTGTCTACGTATGTGTCATTTTCGTTGAGAATATTCCCGTTTGTCTCTGAACTGGTGATAATTGCCCGTCTGTGTTTACACTCAAGCTCAAACGATTAGGCCAAAGAAATTGGAACAACTCAAAAAAACGTTCATTTTCTGTCAAACGTTGTGTTTTGCTAATAGCGGCCACACTGAACATATTTGACGTCTGAAATAATTCTCTTTGTTTTACAGAAATGTGAATTTTGGCAACCGATGTCAAGCTTTTATATAATATGCTTCAATTATATTCTTTTCTTTGAAGTTTGTTACGTGCTCTTTGTAAGGTATTTTCATATTTCTATTCTATATCATATATATATATATATATATATATATATATATATATATATATATATATATATATATATATATAAATATCCATATATATATAATTTAAAAAATAAATTTATTATTTACTGCAAGAAGTTTTGAACACAAAACCTTGTGGTTAGAAATGACTTCTCACAGGCTATAAAAACGTTGGAACAAACCCATGTAGCGTATAAATTTAACTGTTCTGTGGGAGAATGTAACTCCGAAAATTATACATGCATTTGACTTTGACATAAAAAGATTATACGGAAAATCGAAAAATTAAGACAAAGAATCATAAAGCAACGTATCTCCGTTGCGTTTAATAATATCTCAGTTTATTCTCATATAAACTCCGAAATCAAAGAACTCCTTCGGGTGTCTATCGACTGGCCTCTTTATCGGATACACATATATGCTTGTGTTCAAGTATATCTCTACTTCACTTTTTATATTTTAAAAATAAGTACATTAATTTTGCTCTCCCCAATTAATCAGTTAGCTATTATGAAATACAATTAATGTGCTATTTTGGTAATACTGCATCCAAGTGCAAGAATCCATTAAGTTTGGTTGGGAATGTACCTTAGTATTGTTTTTTATTTAAGTAACATGTATAGGAAAAGGTTCACTGTTTCTCCTAAACTAGTGAATAGGCCTGTTAATAAGATCATATTTGTACTTCGGATACTATTTTGTTTTGAATATGCTTTCAAGGAAAAGGTATCTTCATGTCAGGCCGTCGTGATAAATCAAGAATTAAGCAGTGAAATATGCTGATGATTTTAGGCAGTTTTTAAAGTTTGGTAATGCTGTATAATCGGTGGTGGCATTCTGGTATACAAATTTCATTAATAATCTCTCTATTTTGCTACATTTCTCTCTCTTTTTCAATATATATATATATATATACATATATATATACATATATATATATACATATATATATACATATATATATATATACATATATATATATATATATATATATATATATATATATATATATATATATATATATATATATATATATATATATATATATATATATACACTACCATTTCAGCCCGGCGTTGCCCCGGTTTTTGGAGCAGTAAGTTGAGCAAAAAAAAAAAAAAAGAAAATAAAGCGGTCAATTTAAAAAAAAAAATGTGACCCCTATTATGACCCCATAACATTTATTGTCTCGAGCTGAAATCAAGTTATTTAGTTAGATCCATGTCCAAGAGACCTATATCTAAAATTTCAAGTGTTTATATCCAAAATTTGCGTAGGAGTTTGGTCGAGTTCTCAAAGGTAAAATCGTCGAACTTTGACCGCTTAACAGTCAAATTTCTGGCCGAAAAATGGATTACAAATGTTTTCTCAAATCTCAGTACACTGTACATCCAATTTCGAGTTTGTAGACTTAAAATTGACAACATTATTGCGTAGGAAAATGCACACAGAGACACACATAGACACGTTCACTATATATATATATATATATATATATATATATATATATATATATATATATATATAGTAATTATGAGGAAATTACATGTTGGATGTTCAAGATTTAAAGTATAGAGAAAATAAAAAGCAAAACTGGAGGAAGAATTGATACACAATCACGAATACTTTATCCAATAATGGCCACCATCTTTATGTGATTAGGTCAGTCATCAGTCAAAAATCCAATGAAATCAAATAAATCCTCAAAAATAAAAACAAATATAGTGGCTAAATGTCCAATTTTTATTCGATAACAGTGGTTAGTGTCAACAAGTGAGATTTTTAACGAACAAATCTGCTCAACAGTAGAAATTCTATTTTTGTTCCAAAGCACGTATTGTGCTCTCTACGAGACCGTTATATCACCCTCTTAAAAAGACGGTTTACAAACAGAGAAAATGTAACTCATCAATCCAATGCATATTCAGAGCTGATTACGCGAGTCGAACGATATTAAGACTAGATGAGGGCAAAAACACATACCTGATAAAATCAGGAATGGTACTTACCTAGTAATGGACGCTCTTATTAACGCATCCTGATCTTTATTAGCTGATCATTTACTTAAAAACCTGTCATGTAATACGAACTTCAGCACTGACCCACTTAGCATTTTGAGTTGTTTTCATTCAAGCTTTCATTAGGCATCTACGGGAATCTACTATTGTGCATGAGTCACATGTAGTTTTATTTTTATATATATAGTGTTTCCCCGATTTTTCTTAACCCCATTAGTACACTTTATTTTAAACGTATATTTTCCCCGTGGGGTTCTTTCGCTTTTATAAACTATATTTCTCGATCCAGCTCTAAAGATGTGAAACAAAATTGGTCAGCAGGAGTCATGAATATAAAAACATGTCTTCCTTTCATAATTACATTATATAAATTTTGTACCTGAAAAAAATTAGTATATATATATATATATATATATATATATATATATATATATATATATATATATATATATATATATATATATACAGGGTGCCCATAAAATTCCTGTGCACAATATAACGTTATTTATATTTCCGATAGAAATAACCTGTAAAAAATGTTATAAAGTTTCATGTATCTAGTTTTAAGTATAGTTATTGAATCATTTTTCACCACAAAATTCGTAACAATTTTTAGATAAGTAAAAAATAAGTAAAACATATTTTCTTTTGTTTTTAGAATCAATTTGATCCCATGGCGTCAATTGAGGAAAAAGTAAACTGTGTCCTTTGGTTAGCTGAATTGAAATCTACTATTGCTGTACAAAGAAAGTTTAGGATTGAATACAATAAAAAAAACGCCTCATAGGAACACAATTGTTAAATGGATGAGAAAAATTTAAAGAGACAGGATCTGTCCATGATAAACCACGGCCTGGAAGGCCATGTGTCAGTGACAAAAGTGCTGCTCCCATAGAAGAATCCTTTACTGCAAGTCCAAGAAAGTCTGTAAGACGGACATTAATGGAACTCGGGCTGCCAAACTCTACTGTGCATAAGATTCTGCGGGCAAAACTTCATATGAAAGCTTACAACATTCAATTATATCAACAGTTGTTAGAAGATAATTATTATGCACGGTTAACTTTCTGTCACCAGTCCAATGAAAAACTTTGCAATGATGATGCATTTGTGAGTAATTTACTGTTTTCTGATGAAGCAACATTTCACATTAGTGGCAAGGTCAACAGGCATAAATGCCGAATTTGGGGAACTGAAAACCCAAATAAAACTGCTGAACATGAAAGGGACTCTCTTAAAGTTAATGTGTGGTGTGCTTTGGGAATAAATCGAATCATAGAACCATATTTTTTGAAGATCGTATTATTAACAGTGACAGCTACTTAGATATGTTGCAGAATTACATTATTCCGCAACTTGAACAATTAAACTTGAAAGATGATACAGTGTTTCAACAATATGGAGCTCCTTGTCACTCGGCGTGTTAGACAGTTTCTAAATCAGGAATTTCCTAACAGATGGATCAGAAGAGGTGGACAATTTCATTGGCCTCCACGTTTGTCAGATTTGAGTCCATTAGATTTTTTCATGGGGACATGTGATAACAATTGTGTATGCAACCAAACCTAGTTCACTAGAAGATTTGAAAGCTAGAATAACTAATGTGATTTCAGGCATTACTATGAATCATTTGCCAATTTTTTTTCGTGGACTTCAAAATCGTATTAACATTTGTATTGCTAATGAGGGAGGGCATGTGGAAAGGGAAATAACATTTCAAAAAAAGCTTAAAAATATAGATTTACTTCTGTCAAATCTATTTTACAGGTTATTTTTATTGCAAATACAAATAAAGTTATACATTTTTTTTAAGTGCACACGGATTTTATGGACACCATGTATATATATATATATATATATATATGTATATAAAATATGTGTATATTTTTTTACATAAGCATAACCATTTATCAAGGCCCAGCGACCACTGGAGGATAAGGGTTAAGAGTGTACAATAGTCAGTTGGACAATATAGTAATCGTTAGTAATGGAAATTCGGTAAATTTGTTAACAAGTGGAATGGCTCATCGAGAACTTGTTTACGTTGTACTTTAAGACAACCATATTGTAGTCAGCAGGAAAGCAGGAAAACGGAAGACAATTCCACAGGCGTGCAGTTCTAAGAAATAAGCTTTGTTCATTGAATCTACGTTTAGGTTTAGGCACAGACAAAGAGTGGGGGGAATTATTGATAGTGTTTACAGCTAGACGAGTGTTCCTTGTGAAAGTTTGGCGAGGGGGGACCATAGACTGAAGCTCAGTCGAACACTTTCCATGAAAATAACGATAAAGCAGAGACAAACTCGCAACATCTCTTCTGTGAGATAGAGGTTGCAGAGAAGAGATAAGGACATCTCCTACGAGGCTACGAAGTCTATTTTGAACTCTATCAAGGCAGGACAAGTCCTTTCTAGCAGCTCCTGCCCAGATGTGGCAACAGTATTCCATCCTTGGACGTACCTGGCTCTAATAGAAATAGAGAATTGCATCAGCAGTGAGATATCTACTGGACCGATAGAAGGGTCCGACCATTTTTCCAGCGGCCTTGGCAACAGATTTGATTTACGGGTTCCATTTAAGATCAGGAGAAGCTTGTCAATATTTGAGGCCTCCCCAAGACGAGAGGCATTCATTTTAATTGAAACCAGATGTGGCTCAGAACTTTGATGATGTAAAGATATAAGCTTGGTTTTAGATGCATTAAAAGTAACCAGCCGCTCCTTTCCCCACTGTACAACGTGATCAAGATCAGAGGAGAGAGAATCGGAGAGAACTTGGTCGTTTACTGTCTTAGATGTGCTACCCTAGATGGTAGTGTCATCAGCAAAAATGTCTACGAATGATGTAACGATGTGATATGGCAGAGCATTAATGCAGATCAGGAAAATAGTTGGGCCCAGGATGGACCCCTGAGGGACTCCAGCATACATAGTGTGAGCTTCTGATTTTTGCGCATCATCTACTACTCTTATGATCCTATCAGAGAGAAATGATTTAATAAGTGAGAAGACATTTCCAGCTATACTATAGCTGGAGATGTTGTGAAGTAAACCTTTATGCTATACCTTATCAAAGGCCTTTGATATGCCAAGAGCAATTGCCCTAGAAATTTTGCCTCTGTCGAGAGATTCTCTGTCCTATGAGATATAACTGTAAGCACATCTGCTGTAGATCTAGCAGAACGGACACCATATTGTGTGTCACTAAGAAGGTTATTTTTGCTGAGATGGTTGATTACTTTTCTGTTTAACACAGATTCTAGCAACTTACTCATGACGCACAGGGAACTTATTGCCTTGTAGTGAGACGGGGATGAGCGATCACCTGAATGCTTGAATACAGGGAATACTGGTGAGATTTTCCAGGGTGAGGGGAAGACATTATCCTTAAGACAACGTGTAAACAAGTTTGTAAGTATGGGCGCTAGTTCTGGTTGAGGATTTTTGAGTATTATAATTGGAATTACGTCAGGGCCAGTTACTTTACTGGAATCAAGGTTTTTGATTAGCTTGGCAACATCATGTACATATATTTGTATATCACATAGCGTGTTTTTTGATACAGGAGGAAATATTGGAAGTTAGCGGCCTTGGTCGCAAAGGGTAGAATTAGTTGGAAAGTTCTTGGCAAAAGTGAATACCCAGTCGCTGCTCAGCTACTTTAGACTTGACGGACTTAGCATACAACTCTCTTGCGCCCTTTATTACTTTCTTAGAGTGGTTGCTGGCAGTTCTGAAAAAGGCTTTAGTCTCCATATATCTATTACATTGAAGCAATGGAAAAAAGTGATTTTTGTGCATAATTGCAGCATCACATTCTGGAGAGAACCATGGCTTTCTGTTAGGTTTTTGCTGAAACTTTTTTGATGTATGAAACGGTTTATGCCTATAATTAACCATTCCGTCATGCCTGATACTATAGAGGACACACCCTTTTTACGTCAAAGGATGGAATATTGTTGCCACATCTGGGCAGGAGCTGCTAGAAAGGACTTGTCTTGCCTTTATATAGTTCAAAATAGACTTCGTAGCTTCGTAGGAGATGTCCTTTTCTCTTCCTTGCAACCTCTATCTCCCTATGGTCCCTCCTCGCCAAACTTTCACAAGAAACACTCGTCTATCTGTAAACACTATCAATAATTCCCCCACTCTTTATCTGTGCCTAAACCTAAACGTAGATTCCATGAACAAAGCTTCTTTCTTAAAACTGCACGCCTGTGGAATTGTCTTCCGTTTTCCTGCTTTCCGGCTGACTACAATATGGTTGTGTTCAAGTCTAACGTAAATAAGTTCCTCATAAGCTGTTCTATATAAGTTATCAAATTTACCAAATTTTCATTACTAATGATTACTATATTGTCCAATTTCTACTGTACACTCTTTAACCCTTATCCTTTAGTGACCTCTTTGCCTTGATAAGTGGTGATGCCTCTGTATGAAAAAAAACATGTAATGCAGAATTAGATCCGATATAAATGTACGGAAGCTATCCCAGTCAGATATAGTGTATCGATACACTATACGATGGAGAGGCACGTCTGAGAACTTATTACATTTCATTTTTATTTTAATTGATACAACTGAGTGGTCGAAAGATTCAAGAGGAGATAGAACGGAAACTGATTATAGTTCAGGGCAAGTTGTGAGAAAAAGCTCTACGAGACTCGCATATTGACGTCATTATCGGACACACGTGTTCGTTAACAATCTGAGTGAGGTCATAAGCAATGGAAAAATCATGGCAGAATCTCCTCTCATCACCGGTTTTGTTTGAGTGAGTGAACCATTCCACAATTTCTTAAAACGTCACTAGCAAAAGTTCAGAATGAGGTCACACTTTTGTTTTAATAATTATTTTTAAAAAAAAGTCTTTGGAACATTGAAGTGTCCACATACGTGAATGTTAGCTGAAGGGTAAGCAGATAGGACTTGGTCAATTTTCTCAAATATGCTTTAAAAGATAGTAACTCCGCTGTTATTGGGGCGTAGAGTGTAAAGATAAATGCAGTAGTGTTAGCTAGTGCAACCCGGAAGCACATATAGAGTAAGTAATGATCTTCTCTGGAGATGTCCCTACCACTTGGAAATATATCTTTAATATAGGCACATATTCCATGCCCATGGCAATCTTGGAGGTAAGATTTGTAAGTTAAGTGAGAGTATCCTTTAATTACGAACGCATTTAGGGAACTAGTCTGTCAAATGCCAGTTTCGCTTAAAAATAAAATGTCTGGGTTAGTCTCCTGTAATTGGGCTTCTACCTCTGGAAAGTTAGAACGTAGAACCCTGATGTCGGAGAAGGAGACATGGTAGTGGGGGTCCACGTTGGAACTTGGAGATCCGGGTTAATCGTGTATTTTTTCTTGAAACTTGTCATGATGGAATTTTGGAAATTTTGACATAGGTCGTCAGACTTCCTTAGAGCAGGAAAGAGAGGGGACACTAAGAGAAAAAAAGAAACGAAGACATTTTTTTTAGAACATAAGGAAAACCGTAACAATTACCCACTAATATGGCATCGAGAGGCCCTACCAGAAATTACTGCATGGTCAAGAATCCACTCAACAAATGGCAATACAACAGCCCCAGTACTTTTCACCTGCTGATAAGACAGCCTCTTTAGTGGTTAATCCAAGGTTCGGGTTCCTGAATATCATGCGGATAACGTCAGCCCAGATAAAATGTTTACCTCCAGTCCCCTT
>NC_136484.1:98255899-98258399 GCF_053919585.1 Euprymna scolopes
AAAAAGTTGGTTAAATATCCATTTCCACAAGTAAAATCCAATATATATATATATATATATATATATATATATATATATATATATATATATATATATATATACATATATGTGTGTGTGTGTGTAAATGTGTATGTATATATGTTAGTGTTTGACATCTAAATATATTGAAGCCGTACTACGCGTGTGTCAAAATCTCTGTTTACTACTTTTTTCTTTAGCCACATGAGATACCATGACTTTAAACAATTATAGTAAGGACAAGCATTAATATAATGTTCCTATGCAGGACAGAAACACATTCACTCGTAGATCACATGTGTACCAATAAGGTCAAAGTAAATCGTAACCCCTAAATCATCAACGTGCCCAGAAATAGGTATAATGCAGCCTTTTCTTTTTTTTTCTTCAAATAAGTGTAATCGCTATTACCGCAAAACATGTAGCAAAATATTGATCTTAGATACACCTAATGAAAAATTCATGAGGTGAAATAAATTAAATAATTATTTTTATTCGCAATAGTATTGTCAGAAAACTTAATTTAGTTTAGTAAGCAGACGAGAATAAATTACGCTTAGTAACTTCAAGTTGTCATGTAAAGCAATAATTAGATTTCGTAAGTTTTGGAGTTGGTAGGGTAAACAAGTATGTATTATACACTGCTGACCAAAAGTTAAGACCACTTGAAAATCTTTTTAAAAAAGCCTTTTTTAAGGATAAATTTTAAACTTTTCCGACTTAAGGTTACTAGTACTGCCATCTAAAATATTATGGAAACCAAAAGCTACACTCCAAAATTTATTTTTAAAATCTACATTTTTATTAAATTAGGTATTTTACACATGATCAAAATTATAAGACCAGATAGAAAATTCTATGACATTATTAAAAAAAGTGTATGAAATGTGTATGAAAAGATTCAACAATCAAAATTGATAATGAGTTCTACCTCCACTGCTTTTGATGCCTTCAAAAATTATTTGGGGCATGCTGGAAATAAGAGTTCCCATTACGGTTCGGAGGATCCTGCTCCAGTTTCTGAAGATGGCTCTACGAATTTCATTTTTTGTTGAATATTGTTTGCCATACCGATAAACATCTCTTGTCATCCATCTCCAAACATTTTCAATTGGGTTCAAGTCCGGGGAGCATGCAGGATGTCCCAAGTGATGAACTCCAGTTTCATGTAGAACGCTCAGTGTCCGTCTTGCGGTGTGAATTGCAGCATTATCTTGTTGAAATAACCACCCATCCCTACACAAACGATAACCCTCAATCATCAAAGATGCCTTTTGTAGCATGCTTACATAAGCAGCTGTTGTCTGACGACCCTGCATTACCTGGAGCTCCATCGTTCCTCTGTAAGAAAAGGCATCTCATATCATTACGAACCCTCCACAACTATGAAGCGTGGAAAGAAAATCCAAGGGACATATTTTCGTCATGCCAATATCGCTGGAAGCCTTCAGGACCATCTAAATTGAATATTTTCTCATCAGAATACAGGACTTCTTCCACTTCTCACCGTCCCAGATTTGGTATTCACGACGAAATCTTAAGCGGTCCACTTTGTGGAAGCAATTGAGGAATTTGTTTACGCTTTTTATTTACCATTCCGTTTTGTTGTAAGTGTCATCTTATGGTTATTGGACTGGAATCAGTATCTGTAACGGGCCTTAATTTGACTAGAAGAAGCCCTCTATCGTTCATAACCACCCGCCTGATTCTCCTACTCAATGTAGGATAAATTTTGAGGGGCGTGCCAAAGGATTTCGCTTTTCCATGAATCGCAGTGTTCTTTAGAAAGTTGCAAATAACAGTTTTACCGCGATTACCTTAGCTGCTATCGCTCGCTATGACAAACATTGATGATGGAATACTAGGATTCGAGAGCGCTCAACTTCGGTTAGTTTTCTTGCTTGAGGCACATTTAGACATTTACACAGTGATTGCTAATCTCTAACGGAACTAAAAACACAAGAATTACCATGAATCAAAAAATCTATACCCTTGATCTTATAAATGTGATCATCTGTAAAGGCTTTATTTAATAAAAATGCAAAATTTTAAATAAAATTTTTGGAATGTATCTTTTTGTTTTCATAACCTTTTTTATTGTAACCTTTAGTGGGAAGAGTTTAACATCTGCCCTTAAATAAATTTGCTTTTTAAAGATTTTTAAGTGGTCTAAAATTTTTCATCAGTAGTGTATATCTTAAACTATGAAAATCTTATCTCAAACACATTTCATATAGTGAGTAGTGCAGGGTCGTCACACAGCAGCTGGTTATGTTAGCATGCTACAAAAGGGATCTTTGATAATGGAGTGTAATCGTTTGTGTGGGGATGAATGGATTATAGGAATTATGAAAAAACGGATACCATATGTACATGCACGTATATATATATATATATATATATATATGTGTATATATATATATATATATATATATATATATATATATATATATATATATATACATACATATATAATGGGCTC
>NC_136484.1:98263399-98270899 GCF_053919585.1 Euprymna scolopes
CCACTATATATATATATATATATATATATATATATATATATATATATATATATATATATATATATATATATATGGTGTTATATATTCCCATTAGAGCCTCTATGCATACGATTTAAGAATGACGCAAAATGGCAGGCTATTTTGGCAGGGTAGTAGAAAGCACAGAAGTTCAACCAAATCAAACAAATTCGGAAGGAGTACGCAAAATCCAGAATATTAAGTTTTCTCAGTTGTTGGTTCTCGCATTTATTATTTTTCGAAAAATCTACAACCCAACGGGACTGCCATAAAATAAAATCAAAAGAAAGTAAAGCAAATATGATAGAAACAGGTCATTCAATATTCTCAGTATCAGGAAGACTTCTATGAGGTAAAGTGCGCAAAACATCGGAAACTGACAGTAAATGACTTCGTCAGACAGAAAGATTTCTTGTTGAGGCAGGCATAGATATAAGGACGAATCAACGACATGTGGATTGACTGTACTGCATAAATATGTTAATTTCAAAGTCTCATAAGTTCGAGTAACAGACATCGAATATAATACAAGATTTTTATTTTGAGATAGATTTTAGAGAGATATAGAACGAGCAGCAATGGCACCCCAACTTATTTCATTGTAGGGAAACGTGCGACTTTCCTAATTAGCACGTGTGCATAATTCAACGGGTCGGTTGTGGAATGAAATTAATGAAAAAGAAAGAAACAAAAATGGCGGCGTTATCTCTTTATATGCCTGAAATGTGACCACCCGATATGCAAATGAGATGCTCCTAGTTGGAGATAAAAGAGTGTTGATTTTTTAGAGGTAGGTTCATTTTCGAAGTTGGATTACGAAGAAATAAGTTGAATTAGCAGAAGTACGTTGGGAGTTGAGAAAAGGTGCGTTACGTATACAGAAGTTTGGAAGTTGCAAGTTGGGTGTTCTCGGTCTATAGTTAGTGCAGATTACTGTCAGACGTGGAGGGAGCAACCAGTCGGTGTTATGACGATCAATGGTTTATCCCGAGCATGCTGTGGTGAAGAGACAGTCACGATCTGTACTGAGAAGGATGACGCAGCTAAAGTTGATGTTCTGGTGATGCAAGAAAACCCCCTTGGCTATAACATGTTTATTGGAATTGATGCAATACAAGCACTAGGAGGCGTCATGATCACAGCGACTGGAGGTGTAATGCATGGAGAAGGAAAAGAAGTCGGTGCAGCCATGTCTATTGAAGAAAAGGACTTCTGTGCTACGTTTGACGACAACGAAAAGGCGTGGACTGCAACGTGGAAATTGACTATGGGCCAGTCACCAGATCGGCTGTGCAAATCCATTCCAAAGTATGCAGTTTTCACAAAGAATAGGGCCACATATGAAGAAGAACTTCAGATGTGGATTGATAACGGATGGTAAATACCGTACCCACAGGAACCTCTGGAACCACCCAAAGGATTAATTCTGCACATGGCTGTTGAACAACCTACTAAAGACAAAATTCGGCGCGTAATGGATTACCGAGAATTGTATCAACAGATTGGTGCTTCCACTGGAAACGCAGATGTGTGCGCTGCTAAACTAAGAGAGTGGCGTCAGGAAGGGAGTTATGTAGCACTGCTGGATTTAAAGAGAGCCTACCTGCAGATACGTGTCCATGAGTCATTATGGCCATTTCAGACAGTGATAATCAAGGGAAAACGATATTGTTTGACACGTTTAGGTTTTGGTCTAAACGTAGCACCCTTAATAATGACAACTATTATTAAAACTGTTTTGATGCAGGATGAGACCACAGCAAAAGCTGCTTCAGCTTACATTGACGGCATCTACGTTAATGAGGATATAATGTCTGCAGATGTGGTTCGAGCAGAACTGGAATCGTTTGGGTTAATGAGCAAATACCCTAAGCGCTTAAAGGACGGTGTGCCCGTGTTAGGCCTATAGGTCTATGAGAAGGGCAATACTTTGCGATGGAAGCGAGGGAGCGCAATTCCAGAGTTACCCAGTGTATTGACAAGACGCATTGTGTTTTCTATTTGCGGTAAATTAGTAGGATATCTACCTGTCTGTGGATGGCTCCGATCGGCAGCGGGAGTGTTAAAGCGACGAGTAACTGCAGTAACCAAAGGATGGGACGACAGGGTGGATGATGATTCTCTCCAGCAAATGATGGCTGAAATGTTGTCCAGAGTACATAGAAACGACTCTGCCCAGGGTTAGTGGCAAATATCTGGAAACGAAGTGAATGCATGGGTTGACGCAAGTTCACTGGCTACAGGTGTCGTGTTCGAACAGTTGGGTGCTGTTGTGGAAGATGCGTGCTAGCTTCGTCCGAAAAATGATGCTCAGCATATAAATTTGGCAGAACTTGATGCCACGTTAAAAGGCTTAATCTTGCATTTCAATGGCAGGCTAAGGTTGTGCATCTCCACACTGACTCGTTGTGTGTTTACCACTAGTTGACCGACACCTTGACTGTAAAGGCTCGAGTTAAGATTAAAGCTGCAAGTGAGATGTTAGTACGAAGGAGACTGGCAATAATAAAGCGTATAGTTGACGAATACAGATAGCAGGTGGGCATTACCTTAGTTTCGTCGACGCAGAATTTGGCTGATAGCTTGACTAGAGTACCAAAGAGGTGGATTGATGTAATGAGCCAGGGATCTGATCCTCCACAACATACATGCGCGGCCGTAATAGATAAATTAACACCTGACCAGATCCATACAATACATCAGCAGAGTGGACATCCTGGAATTCGGAGGACAACATATTTTGTTCGAAGAGTGTGTCCTTAAACTACAAGAGCATCAATCTAGGCAGATATACGCTCGTGTGAAGAGTGTCAGCGAATTTATCCGGCACCGTCCCAATGGCAAAAAGGGAAGCTTGAGGTGAAGGACAACTGGTATCGAGTAGGAATGGATGTAAAGCATTATGAGGGCAAGCATTTTTTGACCTTGACAGATTGTGGTCCGACACGTTTCACGATATGGCGCCTGTTGACACAACAGGATGCATCTAGCATTATACGAGAGTTGAGAGCTGTCTTTTTTGAACGTGGTGCTCCGCTGGAAATTCTGACTGATAACGCCACTACATTGCGATGTCAGGAATTTCAGCAATTTACGCTGGAATGAGGGATTAGAATGCGTTATCGATGTGCATATTTTCCAGAAGGTAACGGTATAGCGGAGCGGTGTCACCGCACCATTAAAAGAATTGCCGCCAGGACACAGTGTTCTATTCCAGAAGCTGTGTACTGGTATAATGTGACACTAAAGGACGATGCAACACCAGCAACTACACCAGCTAATGGGATTTACCGCTATGAACAGCGTATAAAAGGAATTGATGTCACACCATCAGTGGTTTGCGTTGTCAATACACCATATCAAGTGGGAGACCGTGTTTGGGTAAACCCTCAAATGCTGGGTGCATTGTAAAATTTTGCAGAGGAAAAATAGATAAAATCATAAGTCCTCAGACCATGTTGATTAATTGTGTACGACGTCATGTAAAAGATATCCATCCCTTTTATACCTCTTCTGATTTGGAGGATAATGAGGAAGATCACATACAGTTCAGGAATGATCCTGGTCGCCTACTGCCCCTACAGGTGAGCATAGAAACACTACCTACAGAACCAGAGGAGGGAATGCTGGAACATACTAGTCACAATAGTGATGAGAACGATGGACATGAGGAAGTAATACCACCAGTTCCTCATCAAAGTACCCGAGAAAGACAAATACTGCCCACTCTCTGTGATTGTGAAACACCGCCTATAGCACCACGAGAAGGGATGATGAAACATACTGAGGAAGATGGAACCGAGGAAGTGATGCTCCGATTATTCGAAGGAGTACCCGACAAAGACGGATACTGCCCCCTTGCCCTGATTGTGAAACACCGCATAGGGAAACACAAGAGGGGATAATGGAACAGACTGGTGGAAAAACAGTGGTAATGAGGAAGATGGCAATGAGGAAATGCTTCCCCCGATTCTTCGAAGAAGTACCCGACAAAGGCGGCTGCCCCCCTGCCCTATGTGTGATCATGAGATCAGCGGGTAGTGTAGAGAAACGTACGACTTACCTAATTAGCACGTGTGCATAATTCAACTGGGCGGTTGTGGAATGAAATGAATGAAGAAGAAAGAAACAAAAATGGCTGCCTTATCTCTTTATATGCCTGCAATGTGACCACCCGATATGCAAATGAGATGATCCTGGTTTGAGATAACAGAGGGTTGATTTTTAGAGGGAGGTTCATTTTTTAAGTTGGATTACGAAGAAATAAGTTGAATTAGCAGAAGTACGTTGGGAGTTGAGAGAAGGTGCGTTACGTATACAGAAGTTTTGAAATTGGAAGTTTGGACAACAGTGTTAACCGTACCCAGGAAATTATCGGTGTGACGGCCGGAAGAAATAACACTCAAGTTATTGAATTATAAGGCAGGTATGGATATAAGGACGAATCAACGACATGTGGATTGACCGTACTGCATAAATATGTTAATTTCAAAGTCACTTAAGTTTGAGTAACAGACAACGAATATAATACAAGATTTTTATTTTGAGATAGATTTTAGAGAGATATAGAACGAGTAGCAATGACACCCCAACTTATTTCATTGGGTATGTCTACGTGGGGTATATTAATATATATGTATACTTCATAGGAATTGTAAGGCCTTATGCATCTAGGAGTAAGTCCGGCCTATTGTATGGAAACTATCCAACGGAGTTCTTGGTAAGAAACAAAATACAGACATTCGCACAATCTCAATAATGGATGGCCGTCGCGGGGACTCATGTTTATCAGTTAGGTCGCAACGAATTCATTTATTTAAATGCATTCGGATTGACATATTGCTCCATCCCTCTCTTCCTACTCCTTTTGGGTTCACAGTACTCTCAGCTGGTGGCCTTGTTTTATCCAGTTAAGGAGTCACCATCCTCATAATTACATAAATAGTTGTTTTGCTTTTACCATGTTTCTTTTCATCCGTTTTATTTTCGCACGGAAACGATATTTTGGCTCGCTTTCTGGCATCCAATTACAGCGGAAAAGGTGTCTCTTCTTGTCCATCGCTTATGGGGTTACACACCTACGCATGTCACTTAAAGAAATGCGGGCTATTTATTGGCTAGCCCCGATGGCATGTGTTAATTTGGATTTCGCTTACAAGACGAGACATCCTTATCTTATGGCAACGCTGTTTTGCGGTAACTTGTCGTTGCTTGTCGTGGGAACGTCACAAAATATATCAATATATCAACTACATGTTCACTCCGATGCCAGTATTGATTTGGTAGGGAATGTGTTAGAAAATACCTCTACCAAATATTGTTTGCATAAGCATTAAATTTGTGTAAAAAAACAAAAGAAATAATAACAGAAAAAATAATAACAGACAAAAATGAATGAAGAGAAGATTTATAATCGCGTCCTATATAAATTCATAATGAACGTCTTACTGTTATGTTTTTTTTTTCGGGGGTGGCTTTTATATCTTAATCTTATTTTAATTTCATTTTAATAATCTTCGAATAAAATTTTCAATAGATAAAGTAACATGAGGACAAAAATCAATACTCCAATCTGGAAAGTCCACCAGCGCCATCTTTAATTGACAATATTCTGATGAATTACAACAAATCAATAGAATAAATTGATAATAAAAGGCATGAGATTAATCAGTTGATAAATTTTCTCTCTACACACTCGGTCCTGGATATAATCTTAAAGTATACCAAGTGGTGAAGCCCCAGCTTGCGGGCTTTGAGGAGTGTGGATCCACACTTTAATTGCTATTTCTCCCAGGTCCACTCTGACCCGGACAGGTAGTACCTGTTAAGGTCCAAACTATGGGTTAAATAAAAACCGACTTGAAAACAACAAATATATTCTATTAAAAAAAATTTCTTCCGAATCTTTGGATTCGGAATTTAATAATCTGCAAAGGGTTGATATGCCGTAAAATAAAACAACCAACCAATTTTACATACTCTGATTACCTGTGAAGTCTTTTCTTATTTCATTCTTTGATAGGTGCTAATTTAATGCATGCCGCTTTTTTATTGCCCTAAAAATCTTTAATATTACAGCTAAAATATGATCTAGCAGTTTTCTAGAGAAATTTGACGCAGTAAATGTAATGGTTACCCCTATAGAACTATAAAAATGTGTACTTAGTTTTGTTAGGAGAATACGCTTATCTGTCTATCTATATAGCTTTTTCTGGTTCTAAGAATTATATTAAAAACCTATTTTTTCTATTTGAAAATTATTAAAACGATCTTCTTAATATACTCAATTATACATAGGCGGGCGACTTGATTGATGGTCCCTGATGTGCATATTCCTTTGAAAAACGGGCATTCATTACTTTGTGATTCGTTTTTCTAGTTTCTTCTTAGATGATTAATTAGATTGAACTACTACGCTTAATTTTATTTATCGATGGGTGCTACATCGTGCATAATTGCATAGAATTTAGGATGAACATATTCTAGCACACGCACATGTTATATATATATGTATATATATATGTATATATATATATATATATATATATATATATATATATATTTCTCTCTCTTACTCTTTCCCTCTCCCTCTCTATTTCTCTATCCCTCTCTCTCTCTCTCTCTCTCTATATATATATATATATATATATATATATATATATATATATATATATATATTCTTCTTGTCGGCAGCTGAGTACTTGATACTTCGCCAATGCTATCAAGAGTATTTTTTATCTTGAAGACATGGCTTAAGAGAGCCCCATAAACCATCGAGAGAAGGATAGACCACGCCAGTTTCTCAACCTGGTATTTTACATCCTGGTACGTAAAACCCCTCGACTTCCAAAAGGATCACCCATCTGGTACAGACCAGGCCAGGCTCAACGTTGCTTAACATCGACAAGTTTTTAATTACTCTAAACATTCGTGTAGTGAGTTCAATTTCAGCTACTGTCGCGCTGAATAGGACTGGATATATATATATATATATACATATATATATATATATATATATATATGTATATATATATATATATATATATATATAATTACAATAAAAAAATGCGAGAATGAATGTTCCATGGTTAAAATGTTTTAATATGGAAATGGAAAGAACTAAATGTTTAAACTGAAAAAGAAAAGGGCAATATATTCTTGTAAAAATATTAATTTATAAATTAAAATATTGCAGCATTAAGAATTTATTATACAATGTTATGAATTAAATTTGGAAAAATTTTGTAATCTTAATATATATATATATATATATATATATATAGTAATAACATTGAAAATTGATAGATTTACATGTATATAAGGTTTAAATAAAAATAACATTTTGCGTAATTTTTCCGTCATACATATATAAAATATGGCTTATATGTTACATGATCGAGTATAAGCGAGTTATAGTTTCTAATAATTTCTGATTGATAAGGTTTCTATAATTGCTATATTTAAATCAGAAAGAAGGATTAA
>NC_136484.1:98275899-98363399 GCF_053919585.1 Euprymna scolopes
TATATATATACACACACACATATATATATGTATATTAATATATTTACACATCATGATATAACCTAATATAGTACAATGTTCACATTTCTATGCATATTATATATATATATATATATGTATATATATGTATAATATATATACATATATATTATACATATATATATATGTATAATATATATATATGTATAATATATATATATATATATGTATAATATATATATATATATATATATATATATATATATATATATGCTTCTCAAAAAGAGAGAAATAATTTCCCTCACAGTACAGTTTTGCACCAACGTTTTCTTCGTACAAATATTTAAATCAATCGGTAATGATACTAAATTTTACGCCTTGAATCCATATTAAAGATTTGCACAACATTATTTTTATTCTAAAAATATATCTAAAAGTCATAGCAAAAGAAATAGAAATTTAGTTATTCTTGCATGATTGCTGTTTATGAGTATACATAAAACTAAACGCCAATTCAAACAATTTGAATCCTAGAATTAGAGGTTGTATAGACAGACTTACTCTAAACATCCATCTTACATACTCAAAAATATAGAAATTTGGAAATACTTATTAATTAATTTCTAAAACCTATTGGTAATTTTTCAAAGAGATATGTTACTTTGAAGGAAGAACTATCGCATCTATTTGCTCCCTTTTCCTTACAACTAAATTAAACTAAATATAAAACAAAATTACCCACCATTACTCATAAAAGCTGTGTTAACTCGTGTAATTAGATTAGGAGTGAATGCTATATAGGAATATATGAACACACACATACACACACACACACACACACACACACACATATATATATATATATATATATATATATATATATATATATATATTTCTATACTTCAACACGCCAAATTGTAAAGTTTACAAACCACAATGTTCGCATCTCAGGCCGTATTTCCTATAATGTACATCTAAAATTAATAATGATCTATTTATTAATTAAAGAGTTTATTCTTTACATGAGTCTATATAAAAAGGTAAACATATTAACTATATATCTATTTATCTCTTTCTCTCTCTCTCTCTCTATATATATATATATATATATGTGTGTGTGTGTGTGTGTGTGTGTGTGTGTGTGTGTGTGTGTGTGTGTGTGTGTGTGTGATGTACTTATACATTTTCTTAAATACCCAATTTAACAAAATGAATACACACACGTGTTTTTTTAGAGACACCGAACTTTAAAGTGACAAATTTTCAGCGATTGCAGATTCGGCAAGAACTGGTTGACTTCAATATATCATGAAAGTTCTCACACGAGAGCAGGTTTTTCATATTGTGCTAATTCAGTTTTAAAATTATTTTGATACATTTGATGGACCAATGATTTCACTAAATAAACCTATCAACTGGCAACTGTAATTGTTCTGTATAATATCATTAGATTTTTTTATATGGAATTTCCGCTGATGAACTTAACATAAAAGACCACTTGGAAGAACGCATTCGACTCGTTGTTGCCGAAATGCAGTCTAATTTAATATGTAGAGTCTGTGAAAAATTGTATTTAAAAATAGCTAGTGAAAATTATTCGTTAGAATAAACTATGTATTTGTATGATAGAATCCTTTTTTCTGTTAAATTAAGACGTTAACCTGCGCCACCTCTGAAAGCTCCCGTTATACACGAACGCACGCGCGTGTGTGTTTACGTAGAGTGTTCCAAAAGTAATGTTTTCTTATTTTATGTATTTTATTCCGCCAGAGTAGATCAGAGCGGAGTGCAAATTACATGTGATGAATGAAATTCATGACCTGAAAGTATCTTCTGTCCGTTGCAGATATTCACGGTGTCAGTATTTAAAAACGCAACCTATGCTATGAATGTGTCCTAAAAGAAGAAATGCGACATTGGCAAGTGCTCTGATTATGTAATAAAATAAAATCTGGAGCATAAAAAGTCCCTCATTTTAATAGTACCACTTCCTATTTTCGTAGCTCTTAAACTTTATGAGTTAAAAAATCGGAGGTTTTATTTTAGAACGACCCTTACACATATACCCACCCCCACACACACACACACACACACACACACACGAACACACACACATATATATATATGAGAAAAATATAAAATATACGAGGGGAGTGCAATAAGTAATGCCCCTGCCCCACTTCCTATAGTAGTAGAGCAACGAACCTTGGCACAGTTATTAGTCTTATTCTACATAGGAACCATCCAGAGTTATGCATTTCTCCCATCGTTTGATGCAACTCTGGAGACCGTTTTTGTAGAACACCCGTGGTTGATCCTCCAACCACGACGTGACTTCAGAAATCAAGGCTTCATCATCTGGGAAACGCTTTCCTTTCAAAAACAACTTCATGGCTGGGAAGAGGTGAAAGTCAGAGGGTACAAGATCAGGAGAGTAGGGAGGATGGGGAAGGATTTTATAACCACTCGCCCGTGCTTCTGATCTGGCGACATGCGAGTTGTGGACCGGAACGTTGTCCTGCAAGAGGAGGGTACCTTTGCTAATCTTGCCCCGGCTCTTGATTTTGATACCTTCCTTTAATTTCCTTAAAAGTAAAGCATAATAATTGTGGTACCTTTTGTCAGGAAATTTGTAATCACTACTCCCTCCTGGTCCCAGAAGACTGTGAGCATGACCTTGCCAGCAGAGGGCTGCACCCTTGTCTTCATTGGAAGTGCTGAGTCCAAGTGCTTCTGCTGAATTGACTGGGCTTTGGTCTCTGGATTATAGTGATGGGCCCAGGTTTCATCCTGTGTAATCAGTCTTTTGAATCACTTTGACTCATCTTCTTGGAACATCTCCAAATTCATCCTCGAGCCCTGGACGCGTTCTCGCTTCTGGAATGGTGTGAGCAACCGTGGAATGCATCTGGCAGACACCTTATGCATTATCAAATGGCCATGAATGATAGTTTCCACAGACTCTGTACTAATCTTGACATCTTGGACTATTTGGCGAATAGTACTGCGCCGACCTTCCTAAATGGCAGCCTAAACTTGACGAACAGATGCCTCATCAATGGCAGGAGGGTGGCGACCAGGTCTGGGAGCTGTTTCTACAGACTTGCGGCCATGTTTGAATTCACGATGCCAGCGTTTTACAAGGGCATATGCTGGGGCATTATCACCATACTTTTCTTTCATTTCAGCACAATCTCATGTGGCGTGCGTCCTTTCAAATACAAACAGCGGATCACTGCTCGACATTCAACAGGCTTCATTTCACACCTGACTCAGTTCAAATACCTGTAAAACAGAAACCACAATTAGTTTAGAGCTGTAATTTGTCACATAACCCATAGAGATATAAATCATTGGATATGCAAAATTTCAGCTAGATCAGACAATTGAGAGTGGGGCAGGGGCATTGCTTATTGCACGCCTCTTGTATATGAAGATAAATGTTAATTAAAATAATTTAAATAAATCTATTGTCTTTCTTTAAAAATAGCAGGTAAACTGTAAAAGAAACAATAAATAAGTCGTGAACTGTAAATGATAATTTTTACGAAACTAAGGGGAATCGAGAAATGCAGTGAAATTTTTTTACATATGAATCACCACTTATCAAGGCCCGGATGCCCCACGAGGATAAGTGGGTATGGTTATACATTAGACAATGTGCTTATAGCATAGTTTACATGAGTAGTGGACTTTTTGTGAGTTGGATTACTCAGGGGAACGATTCAAGAACTTGTCTCCGTTGTACTTGAAAAACATTAGGCAGAAGGAAAGCAGGCTAACAGAAGTGTGTTCCATACACGTGCAGTTCTAAGAAAGAAGCTTTGTTCATGGAATCTTCATTTAGGTTAAGGCGCAGATGAAGAGTGTGGGAAACTATTGATAGTGGTTTTGGCTAGAGGAGTGTTTTTCGTGTAAGTTTGGCGAGGGGTGGGCGTGACCATAGATTGGAGCTCAGACGAGCACTTGCCAAGGAAATAACGATAAAGCAGAGGCAGCCCTGCGACGTCTCTTCTGTGGGAAAGAGGTTTCAGAGAAGAGAAAAAGACATCCCCAACAAAGCCACGAAGTCTATTTTGAACTCTGTCAAGGCAGGATAAGCTGTTACTGACAGTTCCAGCCCAGATGTGGCAACAGTACTTAATCATTGGCCGTACCTGGCTTTTACAAATATCGCCTAAAATTTAGAATATTTAGATTGGTTTATGGGAAGTAAATCAATAAAATAAATATATGAGAGAGAAAAAATAATATATATATATATATATGTATATATATATATATATATATGTATATATATATATATGTATATATATATATATATATATATATATATATATATATATATATATATGTGTGTGTAAGAGTTGGAACGAGTAATCAGAAACGGAATCGGGAATTAGAAAAATCGAGATATTTGAGAGTATCGGAATCGGGAAAAGTAAAGTCGATAGATCTTCCCCCAACATTATATATTTTTACGTTTCGGGAAATATCTGCACCTTTAACCTGAGTGTTCCTACGGTAATCGGAGAAAAATACAGCTTTATATAAATGTTTAGAGATTTATAAGAATCGGAATAAATAATTGTATTGGAATCGGAAATTTAGTACGAAATCCGTAATTGTATCGGAATCGGGAAAAATATTGGAATCGTCCCATCACTGATATATATATATATATATATATATATATAGAGTAAAACTGGTAATTAGTAAACACTTGAAGAGCGTGCTCAATACTATTGCAGAGCAGATATGCGTTTTATTTTTTATTACCGTTTTATCTGTTTGGTTACATATGTTTCGGATGTTGGACCACGTTTACGATCCAACAGCCTCGTCAGACCTTACAGAAATGGTTGTTTGTGTTCGGAAACAGTGTTTTAGAGGAAATACGAGAAAAAAGAAAAAAAGAAAGGAGTGGGGTAAGAGATAATAAGAGGGAGGAAGACGGGTATCGACAATATTTAAGTTTTGAAGGTTAAAATACATTAGATGGTACTGTGTGTGGGGGTAGCAGATTCAGATAGGTGTGGGTGGAGATATATGGATATGGGAAGGGGGGGAGAGGCGAGTAAAAGGAGAGGGGGATTTCAATTGAAGGTTTTAAAATTTTGACTTCTTTTGGTGGTTTAGTGAGGTATTTGAAGTATATATATATATATATATATATATATATATATATATATATATATATATATCGTGTATGTTGTATCAACAGAATTTCATAATCAATATACTTGAGTGTAAGTGACAGTAACCGAATTTGCGTTATTTACATTTCATACATATACGTGTATCGTAAAAGTGAGCACTTACGTGCATATGTATTCAAGTTATAAACGCATGCAAACATGCACGCATTTTTATATCTATGTAATAAAAAAGTAAATTTCCTTTGCTTAGCTGAGCATTATTTCTGCTAAACTAAAATGTGCTAATCCGTTATGTGGGCCACTTAGGCAACTTTTCATGCGCATTTACAGAAAATATGGATTCGTTCTCTTTTCAAACGATCTCACATATGTTTTCTCTGAATAATTTGCGTCTTTACACTTTCACGCTCATATTTTCTTCCAGAGCCTCTAAAATCTTAACTGGCAATTGTTTTTACTGAATGACGCTGATTATATCAGTTTCCTTTTTTTATTATTATTTTGGATGTAAATAATGGTTTCCACGTTCTCTCTTTCTGTCTTATTTTAGAATAATTGAATAAAAGAATAGCTGTTTACAAATGGCAAAACACAGAACTATCTTACATTTTTTCACATGAAAAAATACCTATTGAATAATCCACAATTCTAATATCAGAAAATTCCTACTGCAATAAGATTTACGTTCGTATTGCTTGGATTTTGCCGACTACAGTTTGCATTTTGAGTTTGCACAATATTTCGGTTGATGTAAATTCCGACCTTCTTCACGCGCATCTTGTCGAATTGAGAAATATTTCTGTTGATCTTGTGAATCTTTATGTCCAACTCAGAAAATTGCAAAGAATTTAGTACGGAACTCTTTATTTAATCCAAATAAAGAGTGAGCAGCATGTTTTCGTTTCGCCAGAAAACTTACACGCTCAACATCAGCTAGCCTACTTCTTGAAATTGCTCCACTTGAGCTATAAATATCGGGATCCACGCAGTGTTCCTTGCTATACAATTAGCACATACTTAATCTTTATTACAAGGTAAACTAATCAAAATACAAATAAAGATTACAATCCTTACTTTTCCCTTTTTTTTTCATTTTTCTTAAACTTTTTCTTCTAGGGGATGGGACATCCAACCAGATGTCTGACATTTACCCCTATTTTAGTGAGTCCAACCAAGAGATCTTTTCAGGATTCTAGCCGTCCCTTTCAGTGCAATCGTTTGTATTTCACTTGCCCTTGGTTCACCGGGTATGCTTGCTATGTACTTTTTAAAGTTCTTTTTCATAAGCCCAGTTGCTCCTATGATGACTGGTATAATTGAAACGTCTTTTAATTTCCAATTTCGTTTCAGATCATACATAAGGGAAACGTGCGACTTACCTAACTAGCACGTGCGCATAATTCAACTGGGCGGTCGTGGAATGAAATGAATGAAGAAGAAAGAAACAAAAATAGCTGCCTTATCTCTTTATATGCCTGCAATGTGACCACCAGCTATTCGAATGAGATGCTCCCGGTTGGAAATAAAAGAGGCTTGATATTTTAGAGGGGCGTTCATTTTGAAGTTGGATTTCGAAGAAATAAGTTGAATTAGTAGAAGTTCGTTTGGAGTTGAGAGAATGTGCGTTACGTATACAGAAGTTTGGAAGTTGGAAGTTTGGACAACAGTGTCAACCTTACCCAGGAAATTATTAATGTGACGGGCGGAAGAAATAACAATCAAGTTATTGAATTATACTCAGCCACAAATTTTTACAAGCGTACGCATATAGTAAACCTCCTGGAATATCCCAACCACAATGAATTTTCATCGCTGGCACTATTAGAGCATCCGCATCCGTATTAAAGTAGACTTTAGCGCGCATCCCTTTAAAGCAACAATTAAATAACTGACGAACCTCAAATTAAGACGGAATATAAACATTAAATTCAAATAAACACCGCTCGGAAATATAAGATAAAAGAAACAATGCTCATGTCTAAACTCAAGACACAAAAACAAATAAAAAATCAACGTAGAATGCATAATCTTTACACATACTGACAGTAACGTGCACATATATAATCGTCCCACATCTGTCCCGAATTTAAAATAAATACTTACTTCATTCCGATCGTAATACTTCTGACATCAGCAGTGAAGTGACATATGGCTCTAAAGTCTTGTATTAGATTAAGTACGTGCTTCTTCTTTCACAACTAATGACAAAAAGTGCAAAATACATGAATGTGGATAGATATTTACTTGCTGCCCAAAACAGCAAGATGTGACACAAGGTAGAAGGTAGGGTGTTCAAGCTCGCCTCTTTAAATAGAGGGAGCTCTGGCCTAAGGAAAATTGCCTTAGTATCTCCGTCGCCATTCCCTCGGTAGGGCGCCTCGGACAACAAACAATAAACTTACCACACCTGAAAGCCGGGTGGCAAGACCTGAGATTGTTGACCTACTAGATAATACATAGGCGGTGCACCTCAGTCCGATAGATACTGGGCCAGTTCCTGTCCCCAACCTGTCGGGCAAATTTTCAAGAACGTATTTTTCACTGATACTTTTTACCCAGTTCTTTAATCAACTAAAGCAACATTCAACCCAACGTCGCACCATTCAAATGAATGGAGAGTATGTCGTTTCCGACTAACTTGCTTTATATTAATCAATGCAAAATTACTGGAACACCGAGCCATAAAATCATAATTATCGATTATATTACACACATACTCAAGAAGATACGCTTAAATTAACGATATAACCTATGTCTATCATATGAACATACGCCCATCTTTATCTAAATAGATAAAACAGTAGATGTATGTATGAGTCTGTTTGCAAATATTTAATTGATAAACTACTGGTCACATAACACTAAAATTACCAAGCAATAGTAATCATACACAAATAATAATGAGTAAATTTTTTTGTTTCGATTAATGGATGAAAAACATGTACAGTAATGTGTCGACAATTTAAAATGCAAACACTTCATTTCAACTTACAGAAATATTTCTATTAGCTTTTTTCAGAGGTAAATTCAATAATTATCTAGAAATGTTATAATTTAAAATCTTTTTTCATATATCTGTCGGGTTAACTGGAAAGTTAGAAACGCGCCTGTAGGGATAAATGTTTTTGTATCGATTTTTGCTGAGAGGGCGTAAGCAACTTTTTAAAAGAAATCTTTCAGTACAATATCATCAGTAATATATATATATATATATATATATATATATATATATATATATATATATATATCAGTAATATATATATCAGTAATATATATATATATCAGTAATATATATATATATATATATATATATATATATATCAGTAATATATATATCAGTAATATATATATATCAGTAATATATATATATATATATATATATATATATATATTCTAAAAAATGGCAGAAACACTAGAGGAAGACCTCCAATCTGTAGTGGAATTGGGTCAAAAGTGGTTGGTCGCGTTCAATGCTGCCAAGACTAAACTAGTTTCATTCAATAATTACAAGAAACCCTCTCTACCACCCATAGCAATGGCCAACGACTCTTTATCTGAGAGTCCATCTTTCAAACTCCTTGGCCTAAAGTTCACAGGAAACATGAGTTGGAACAATTACATTGAAGGCATTGACAGGGCCGCTGCAAGAAAGGTGGGCTCTCTCTACCGTGCTAGAAAAATACTAACACCCGAAAGTACCCTGTACCTCTATAAGGCCACCATTCGCCCATGTATGGAGTATTGCTGCCACATCTGCGCTGGTGCATCTGCTACTAGTCTCTCGCTCCTTGACAAGGTTCAAAAGAGAGTCGCAAACCTGATAGGTCCTGAACTGGCATCTAAGCTTCAGCCTCTGTCCCATCGACGAAATGTTGCATCCCTCTGCCTTTTCTACAAGTATTTTAGTGGTGAATGCTCTGACGAACTGCAATCACTTGTGCCCCCACGACGTGAGCACCCTCGACAAACACGACAGGCTGCTTAATCCCACCCCCACACTGTAGAGATCCCTAGATGTAAAAGATCTTTTTTCTCCAATAGATTCTTCCCCAGAATCGCTAGACTCTGGAATTCCATTCCAGGTCCCTGCTTCCCCAACAGTACTCACGTGCAAAAGTTCAAGTGTAACGTGAACCGACATCTTGCTACCCAAATCCCTACATAGTACCCCGGTAGTTGTTGCCCCTGATAGTAGCCCCCTACACCAAAGTGGCAATTTGCCTTGTTTGGGGTGAAAATGTAATAAAATATATATATATATATATATATATATATATATATATATATATATATATATATATATATAATCATCATTATCATTATCCCTATCTCTCTCATTTTTTAACTGCTGGACAATATATATGTATATATATATATATAAATATATATATACATATATATACATATATATATATATATACACATATATATAAATATATATATATATATATATATATATATATATATATATATATATATATATATATATATATATACATATATGATTGTTGAGCTGGATTAAATCCGACGATATGAAATAAAATGGAGGTGGAAGGACCTGGATACTCAACGTTTCGCCCGATTTATGCGGGCTTCTTCAAGAGGGATGGTCATTGACGAGAGAGTCGGAGGATTGGGGCTATATATAATGATGGGGAGAGCAGCGTGTTTTCCTTATGTAAATTAGACGTCATATATACATGTATATACATTTTATGAGAGAAAAACTAATTCGAGTAAACTAGTGTAGTGGATTACGTCTAAAAGATAAAATATCGTAGAGATTAAAAATTGTGTTTGGAAATATAGCGGTGATAGATTAAGTAAATAAAATGACACGAGATTACGAAAGAATCTTTTTTTTTTAATTAGAAATAATTGAATTGGGATAAAATAGCGCAGTAACTTAAAAGATGGTGTCTAAAAATAAGAATAGGAGGTGATAAAATGGAGTCTAAAAATATCTATTATCTATTTTTAGACTCCATTTTATCACCTCCTATTCTTATTTTTAGACTCCATCTTTTAAGTTACTGCACTATTTTATCCCAATTCAATTATTTCTAATTTAAAAAAAAAGATTCTTTCGTAATCTCGTGTCATTTCATTTACTTAATCTATCACCGCTATATTTCCAAACACAATTTTTAATCTCTGCGATATTTTATCTTTTAGACGTAATCCACTACACTAGTTTACTCTAATTAGTTTTTCTCTCATAAAATGTATATACATGTATATATAACATATAATTTACATAAGGAAAACACGCTGCTCTCCCCATCATTATATATAGCCCCAATCCTCCGACTCTCTCGTCAATGATCATCCCTCTTGAAGAAGCCCGCATAAATCGGGCGAAACGTTGAGTATCCAGGTCCTTCCACCTCCATTTTATTTCATATACATATATACATATATAAATATATATATATATATATATATATATATACATATATATACCCATATATATACATATATATATATATATATATATATATGCATATATATACATATATCATCATCATCATCATCGGCGGTCACTCGTGTCCGAGTAAGACTGTACATATATATATATATATATATATATATATATATATACATATATATACATATATATATGTGTATATATATATATGTATATATATATATATATATATATATATATATATATATATATATATATATATATATGCTCCTGGCATCATTGTTATGTTAACGCGTGACCCAGTTTCTAGTATTATTTTTTCTTTCTATTTCCTACCCACAAATCGTATATTCGCCGCCAACATGGAAGGATTAATTTTGGTTGTCTTCAATATTTTAACTCCTGTTTCTGACGACGCATTTTCAAATTAGTTTATCCAGGCGCGCACGTGTTGTTGTTTTTTTTTCTCCTACAGCTAATAACATCCATTACAGCGGACGTTTCTTTATATATGGTAAGTTTTTTTATTATGTTAATCGAATATATACCTATGTATCCATATATGTAGATCCGTGCTCTCATACATATACCAATTTCCGTGAAAAAAGATTTCTGCATCAACAGACAAGTAGCAGATGCACCAGCCTAAATGTGACAACAGTTCTCTATACATGGGCGAATGATGGCCTTATAAAGGTACAGGATACTTTTAGGCGTAAGAAATTTTCTAGATCAGTAGAAAGAGCCCACTTCTTCGCAGCAGCCTTGGCAATGCTCTCAAATATCTATTCCAGTTCATGCTCCGTGTAAACGTTAGGCCGAGGAGTTTAAAGGAAGTACTTTCAGGTAATGTGTTCTTGGCCATTTCCATTGGTGGTAGAAAAGGTTTGTTGTAAGTATTGAAGGAAACAAGCTTAGTCTTGGCAGCATTGAATGCGGCCGTCCATTTTTGTCACCAGTCCACTACAGATCGGAAGTCATCGTCTAGTGTTTCCGCCATTTCCTTAGATATGTGTTCATGTTTTCCCATCGTGCTTGCTATAGAGTGTGCTGTAATCAGCAAATATAACCATATTGGGAACAATTTTATCAGGAATGTCATTTATGAATATGAAGTATAATAAAGGTCCAAGGATAGACTCCTGACGTACTCCCGCATTTATGTCATATTGTTTAGATGTACGACCATCTAGGGTATCTTGGATTTTTCTCTTACTAAAGAAGAGTTTAATTACATTATGTATTCTTCCAGTGATACCATATGATCTAATTTTCCTTAAAATACCATCGTGACATACCTTGTCAAAAGCCTTAGATATATCGAGGGCTACCGCTCTGCCCTATCCTGTTTTGTCCAGTGAACGGTATATATGTTCAGAGATTATAGTAAGGATATCTGCTGTGAAACAGGCTTGCCTAAATTCATATTGATTATCGGTCAGGAGTTTAGCAGATGTAAGGTGATGGACTAGAGCTTGATTAATTAAGGACTCAAATATTTTTGCGAAAAGTGGGAGAACGCTAAAGACGCGATAATTTACTGGGTCAGTTCTTTCGCCAGAATTCTTGAAGATTGGTACCATAGAAGCGGGTTTTCAGCAGTCAGGAAAGCAAGATTCGTTGACGCATTTGTTGTAAAGTTTGGAGAGAACTGGTGCAACCTAAGCGAAGCATTTTCTTAATAGCATAGCCAGAATGTGATCGGGCCCACATGCTTTTAGGTGTCTAGTTTTGTTATGATACCTTGTACATGAGAAGGGGTGATTTTCAAATATTATAGTGCGGCGTCTGTTTGTAAAAGAAAGTCAGATAGGTAATGTTGTGCCGGGTCCAATGTGAAGTTAGAGGCAAACCGACTGGCAAGCAGGTTAGCCTTCTCGGTTGTCGTGCAAACAACCTCATGCTTGTTTGATAGTAGAGGAATCGTTCACTGCCCATTATTTACTACGCTGTTGAAGATTTTCAAAAAATCAAGGATCCGTAATTTCTGTGCTTCGATGCGTTTTCTAGTGGTTTCAGTGTTTTTTGTCTTAGCTGTTGCTGTTTCTCTCTTACAATTACTTCTTGCTTCTATGCACTTCTGTCTGTTTGAACTGGACTTATGTCAGTTGAATCCGGTACGTGTACTGCCTTTGAGCAATGGCAGCAGCATAAGTAGAAGTGCACCATTGGGAAGAGTGGAGCTTGCTATAGAATGTCCTTGTGCGAACAGGCGCTTCAATTGCTGTCTTGAACCATTCAGTGGGACATTTTCGCAGCTGGAAGAGAAACGATATTTACCCATGGGGCATCTCTGATGAAATCCCTGATGGCTTCACAGTCAGCCTTTCTGTAATACCTCGTTTTTTGAGCAGTGAGTTTTCAGTTTTGGGTCGGGAATTTATGGCGATTTCTACCATTATCACAGCATGATCAGCATTCCCGAGTGGGGTGTGTGTATTTATTGTACAATCATCCGGAACTGGTCAGAAATAGATATACAAATTAGGCATGTTGAAGTTGCTGGTCTGGCAAATGTGTCGGAAATGTAACCTTCTGTGATAGGGGTTGAGATATAGAGAAGCTATGTGTTGTGCTACCAGCTACGTCTCTGTAAGTAGAGAACCCAAGCCAGTTACTGTGGTGAACATTAAAGTCACCAAATACATGTAGGTGTGCGCTAGTATCGAGGGAGAATGTTATATCTATGCTTTCAGAGACTTAGTTTATTAGGATGCAGTCTTGAGTCGACGAAGAGCGGTAGAGAATATACCAGTAGCAAATATTATGTTGCATGTTTATTCTGAAGCACATAAAGGGTTGGGCGTCTTATTCTAGTTTAGTTTCTCTAGTCAGGGGGAGGGTGTTACTTATATAGACTCCAGGTTCGTGCATATGTCTGTCTGAGTTCTTGCGGCAGAGTGGGAGATAACCAGGCATGTTTAAATGGTTAGAGGGAATGAAGGAGTGTAGGCTAGTTTCACTTAATGCTCAGATATCCGGGTGTTTACTAGGTGAAATAGTTCAACGTCATCTAGTTAGTTCTAAGTCTGTGAATATTCGTAAATGCAAGCCTCAAGGGAAGAGGCTTGTTGGTGTTTTTTAGGGGGGAGTTTGGTCCTGGTTTAAACGTAATTTTTTTATTTAACTGTCATTCGATTTTATTTAATTTAAAAGTTTAAGTTAGAGTGAGTGAGGGTGCTGGGCAAGTGGTTGTGCAGAATATCAGACATGCAATACAAGTAGACCATCAGCTGTTTTTGCCTACAGGATTGTGGCATCAGAAAAGCCCACCGGGGATAAGTGCAGGGTCCCTTTCCATGCGCAACATGGAACTACAAACATCCCGATATTGTACAACTGTTGATGGAGCAACCGCTCTAAGCGCTACCACAGAGTTAGGGCATTTGTACTATCAGTCGGAAACATTAGCCAGAAACTGTCAACCCGGTACTCACAACCCATCAGACAAAAGTCAGCCCAGTCCAACTGTACCGGTATATATGGTACTGAAGCACCCCTAGTGCCCAGTTTAGGGGATGGGAAGTGGCGGGAGTGGGGAAAACGGCGTTCCTTGCTCTAGTCAGGAAACAAGGTCGACCACTGGGTGATTCTGTCAAGTCCCTGTGATAGGGCCTCTACGCGTAGTTGATAGGCAAAGAAGGAGAATGAAAGCCGAACGATAGACAGAACCTATCTTCTCCTTAAGCAGTTTAGGTTTGCCAACCGATAATTTGTTTTAGTCACCAGCTCTAGGAAGGTTGCCGTCCAGGATTGAAGACGCCTCCCTCCTCTAGGTTAATTTTCAGATTTCATTCTCCTAGCCAGATGATCTGGGAAGATCTACGGACCCATCAGCATCGAGAGGGCTTGCCCCGCGCCTGTCATAAACCAGGCATTTCTGCGACCTCGCATGGCTAGTTAATGTTAATCAGTTATTTAGTAGGTTTTATATCTACTGGAAAGTTACACTCCTCGAAGTGATTAAAAAGAACATTATTATGCTTTCATTGTTAATGGAAGGACGGACAGGTAGGAATTTATGCAGTGGAAGCAATTAAATTTGCAACAAGATGAGAGAGAGATAGAAGAGAGAGAGAGAGAGAGAGAGAGAGAGAGAGAGGAGTTAATGCATGGTTTCATTGTAAGTAGGTATAATTCCACAGTGTGACTGCGGTATTATGGAGAATGCCGCCAGCAAAGAATATTCTTGAAAATTCTAGAGATCGGTTAGAAAACCCTACCTTCAGGCCCCCTCTTACTTATTTAATATATATATATATATATATATATATATATATATATATATATATATATATATATATATATATATATATATATATATATATATATATATATATATATATATACAGAAGATTAATATTTTATTGAATGTGCACGAAACCGATTCGCAAGCAGACGTCTTTTTGGGAACACATTGGTTTTCTAAATTTTTTTCTTTCAGTTGCTTTTATTATTTATTGCAAAGTTATTTTTAAAAAAATTGGTAAATGTTTACTTTAACTAAAACAGAACACCGTCCAATAAAATTTGGTTGTTTATAGGTTTTCGATGTCGCTGAGAACGAACCCTATGATAAACACGTCGCAAATTTACTGTTTTCATGGTATTACACTCTGAACCCTCGCACTATTTTGTGCCATATCACCGCCCTCGTTTATGCTATTCTTACATGATGCGTTCGCCCGTGCACGCGTGTAGTAAAGTGACTTGTCACATCGCGGAAGGATTTTTAGTCGACATTTGAAATAACAAGGAAGTTTTTAAAAAGAAAATAATGTGATTCATTTTTCTCTGTTACGTAGTTTTTGATGCTTTTATATTGATCTAAAGAAAATACGTTTTCACGAGCAGTTTACAAAAACATTTTTATTTTTCGTTTTTTAGGAGGGAGTATTCAATTATAGAACTTGTACAATATTCAATAGGGGCTTCTGCAGTTTAACGTTTTTCCGTAAGTAACAATCCACATCACCCGCACCCCCTCAAATTTACCTTTTTTTCCATAAGTAACGCGCCGACATACACCGAGCAGAAGAACTGTTCAATTTTTCACAAACATTCTCTTTACATTGGGGAGGGGTAGGGAGTAGGGGGACGGGTGCGCGACACCACTCGTACATTTCAATAAGATCTGCTCACGTGTAGCGTTCACGAATACCTTGATATGGAGTAAAAAATGCGAGGGTCCAGGGGTTAATACCATGCACACAGTAAATTTGCGACGGGTTTGATTATCAGATTCGTTGTCAGCGATTCTGAAAACCCACAAAAGCAAATTTTATTGGTCGGGGTTTTGTTGTAGTTAAAGTTTAGTAAATGTTTACAACAGAGTACCGATAAATACAATTTGATTATTGAATGGTAAATATTTACCAAGAATTTAAAAAAACTCGGAAGACCCGACACCTCCAAAAACGTTTTCAAAACTTTTCTAGTCGTTTTTGATATTTAATTAAACCTTTTTTAAGGTAAAAAAAAACTTTCGAAAACTAACCCCAAAGTTAAGAGATTTCCTTTTTTTAATAAAAAAGGAGAAAAAAAAAAACAAGCAAAAAAGTTTTCCTGGCAAATTTCAATAACAAAATATAAGTAATTTTGCGACGGGTTTGTCAGCCACCCCGAAAACCATTAAATAACAAAATTGTATTGATCGGTAGTCTGCTGCAGTTAAAGTAAATATTTACCAATGTTTTTTTGTTTTTTTTTAATTTTATTTACGCAAGATTAGTATAAGCTATTTTGTTTTTATTTTATAAATGTTATAATGTGTGCGAGTGTGTGCATGTGTAAATTTCGGGAGAAAGTGGGAGAAAGGAAATAAAGAAAAGTGAAAAAAATAATAAATAAATATCAGAATAGCGACCTTCTCCTCCGCCTAAAAATCTAAGGCAGATTCAACTCCAAACTTCCTTACACACAAGTTAGCAGTTTCCTCGCTCATCTCCGTCTCTCTCTTTTTCTCTCTTTAATTCTATCAAGCAGTCAGTCTTACGCTGTTAGAAATAAAAAGTAGTAGTATTTGTTTTAGCGGGCAGGCATTAAATGTTATGTTATAGTATTATGAATATATATATATATATATATATATATATATATATATATATATATATATATATATACTAGCCTGAGTGGCCGGCGTTGCTCGGGTGTGTGTTTAGCAATAATAATAAAAAAGTGTTAGTAGGTAGGCATGTTCGAACCCAAACCGCGAAAGAGGGGGAAAAACGTGAAAAAAATTACGTTTTTGCTGTTGCCTCAGTCGCCAATCCGTAAGTTACGGACGTTTAAATTAAATTATTTTTGTGTCCGTCGCTTTTAGTGATTTAATCATGGCTATTTACTGGTAATTTATACACACACATTTACAAACACACACACGCGCTCACGCGCTCACGCGCGTGCGCACGCAAGCGCACGCAAGCACACGCGCACACACATGTTTATATGTAATTTAACTTCTTGGGACAATGATTTCACATATGAATACATAACAAAGTACTTATTTAAGTAGCTCAATAATGATACCACTTTAATAGGAATAGACACCCAATTATTTACTTATTTTACGAAACATACAACCTATTCTATTAATGTGGTATCTTTAAATGGAAAGTATACATACACATACATATATGGTATTTATTTGGGCAATCTTGTGGTAAAGCCCGGCAAACTCGAAAGAAAGTTCGACAACTCTAGAAGGGTAACCTCAGTATTTACACCGTAAAATCACGAGATTAGGATTATTAAATTAAAACATAAAATAAAAAAAAACCTTAATTAATATTTTATAATAATTATTTAAAAGGTTATTTAAATATTTTTATTTGTATTTTTTATTACGAACAGCAAGGTTTCACGGTTTAAAAGTATTTTAATATTTTAAAAAATTTAATTTTAGGGTAAAACCGTAAAATTACGATATTACGAATTATTAAGGTTTTATCACTATATTACGAATTATTAAGTTTTTCAAAAAATGTTTTATTATTTAGACATGTTAAGATAGTTTTAAAATATTTTATTTCGAGTTTAACGCTTTGCATACGACAAAGTTTCAGTGTTTTTATATTATATTTTATTCTGTTAAGACAATAAAACTCTTTCTGAAAATTGGTTCTTTTTTTCTGTTAAATAAATAGTAATAAATATACGCACTGTCACACACGTATACACACACGGTACAGAATGTCGTCAAACATACAAAAAAAGAAGGAAGGAAAGAAAAACCCGCTGTAATGGTCGTGTATGCGTGTATGCGTTTAGTACTTTTACGAATAATTCCATAACAAAAAATATATGTTCGCGTGGATTATTTTCGTTGCTAAGCGACGACCTTGCAAAATGGCTGAACATATTCATTAAGAAAAAAAACAGTAATGCATAGCTTTGTCAGTTGCCAGTAAATTTCGATACATTTCGATGCACTAAAACATTGTCAGAGAAACCAGGTACCTTTGTGTGGAATTTCATGAAAATTGGTCAAGCCGTTGTTGAGTCTATAACGAACGAACTTACACACACAGAGACAAAGTTCCATTTATATAATAATAATACATATAGAGATATAGATAGATATAGATTATATATATAGATTATGTATGAATATATATATATATATATATATATAGAAAGAGAGAGAGAGAGAGTATATAAACACCTTGCCTTTTTCCTCGCTCACCTCTCTCTCTATTTCTCTCTCTCTCTTTCTCTCTCTCTTTCTCTCTCTCTTTCTCTCTTTGATTCTAGCAAGCAGCCAGTCTGACGCTGTTAGAAATAAAGAGGAGTAGTATTCGTAATAGTTTAGCAGACAGTTATATGTTGTTATGGTAGTATAACTAGTCACTCGGTTGGAAAACCCTTAACAACCGATTTTGTAAAAAAAGATTTTGTTTAAAATCGATATTATATCAAATTATATAAAATAATATATGAAATGACACAGAAGAACATGGATATTATTATTATTATTATTACTATTGCAGAGAAATTCATTAAATATTTGGCGAGGAAATTAAGAAATGTGTTTTTCAAGCAGTACCTACGGCGGCAATACTCAATAGTAGTCTGAATTAACATGTTGTTTGTCCAGCAGTTACTTGCTCGATTAATATGTAGCAACTAAATATATGCCTATATTCATCTAATTGACTTTTTCATAAAATATTACTGAAAGACCTCCTCGCGTGAAATTTTCTCTATTTATATGTATATTTTTATATATTTTTTAATATTTTATGACTTTTTTGTCCCCCAGTCCTCATTAAAATGAGTGATTTTTCTGACAAAGGTAGAAGAAAAAGTTGCTTCCCAGGTCGGTAGTACTTCGTGAACAGTACTGAGATATCGGAAATTTTTCTGTCTCTATGTCTATCTTTGTGGCCATATCACCAGTAATTGTTGAATGTTTACGTTTCGTCTGGGCTGATGTTATCCGCCTGATAGTCAGGGACCCAAACCTTAGATTAACCACTAAGGAGTCTGCCCAATCAGCAGGTGCAAAGTATTGACATTTGGTGAATGGATTCTGGACCATGCAGTAGTCTCTGGTGGGGCCTCTAGATGCCACACTAGTGGGTAATTGTTACAGCTTTACCTTATCATGTGCTACAGGAAAAAATCCTGTCATTTTCTCTCTTACCTTCCCTCTCTCCTGCTCTAACCAAGTATGCCTACCTGTTCCACAAATTTCAAAACTCAACATGAAATATCTCCAGAAAAAAAAACTCGAATAAACCTAGAACTCCATCTTCTTACTAGATCCCTACTACCATGTCTCCTTCTCGAGCATCAGAGGTCTACGTTCCAACCTTCCAGAGGTTGAAACCCAATTACAGGAGACGAAACTGGACATATTCTTTCTAAGCGAAACTGGAATAGGACCGACCACATCCCTAGATGAGTTCATAATTAACGGATACTCTAACTTAACCTCTAAATCTGACCCCCAAGACCGCTATGGGCATGGAATATGTGCCTACATTACAGATGGCTTCCCCTGTGACAGGGATGTCTCTAGAGAAGATCCTAATTTACATTATATGTGCTTCAGGGTTGCACTAGCTTACACCACTGCATTTATATTTCCCCCCTATCGGCCCCATAGTAACGGAGTTACTATCTTTAAGAGAATATCTGAGAAAATAGACCACCTCTTGTCTGCACATCTTTCGGCTAACATTCAGATCTGTGGTGACTTCAACGCCCATAACGCGGAAATGGCTGACCCACTCAAATAAGACAGACGATGCGGGGAGGTTCTGTCATGATTTTACCATTGCTTATGACCTCAGAATGTTCGCGAGCTCACTAGTGTACCCGATACTACCGGTCAGTATGCAAGCCTTCTATATTTTTTCTCTCCACTTCCCCTGGGCTATGTTAATGTTCCGTTCTGTCTCCTCTTGGATCCTCCGACCACTCCGTCTCATCAGTTAAGATAAAAATTAAATGTAATAAGACCCCAGACGTACCCCTCCACCGTAATTTATACCGATACTCCGTGGCTGACTAGGATAGCTTCCGTACATTCATATATTATCTACCTCTGCATTTCCTGTTTAAAAAAGATGTTTCCTCTATAGTATCACACCTGACCAAATGGCTAATTGTAGGCATATACCGAGTCATACCATCTAAACAATTCCAACAAAAACCTAACAGCGAACATTGGTTTTCCCCAGAGTGTGCTGCTGCCATCGCGCACAGAAATCACTTTTTCCATAGCTACCAATGTAATAGATGCACTGAGACTAAAGCTGCTTTCAGGAATGCCAGCAACCACTGTAAAAGAGTAATAACAATGCTAGAGAGCTATATGCCCAGTCCGTTAAATCTAAAGTAGCTGATCAGCGGCTTGTTCCCACCAGTTTTGGCAAATAACAAATAGGATTCTGAACCGAAGTGTGCGTTCTCTCCCAACCATTATCAATGGAACTGGGGTCATCTCGTCAGCATCAGACAAGGCAAAACTATTTGCTAAGAAAGTTGTGTTAAAAAAGCTTCAACCAGAAAGTCCTCCCATACTTACAAAACTGTTTAAGCATTGCCTTAACGAAAAGTGTTTTCCAACACCCTGGAAAACCTCATCAGTATGCCTTGTATTCAAGAATTCAGGTGATAAGTTATCTCCCTCTCATTACAGACCAATAAGTCTCCTGTGTATCATGAGTAAGTTCCTGGAATCCATATTAAATAGAGAAATAGTCAACCACTTCAGCAGAAATAAACTTCTTAGTGACACGCAATATGGTTTCCGTGCTGCAAAATCTACTGCAGATGCGCTAACGGTTATATCTCATAGGATTAGTGAATCTCTTGATAAAGGCTTCCTTTCTAGGGCACTTGCTCTTGACATATCGAAGGCCTTCGACAAGTTATGGCATAAAGGCCTACTTCACAAGATTTCCAGCTACGGTATAACTGGAAATGTTTTCTCTATCAGTAAGTCATTTCTCTCTGATAGGCTCATAAGAGCAGTGGTCGATGGACAACAATCGGAAGCCTGCAGTATTAATGCTGGAGACCTTCAGGGGTCCATCCTGGGCCCAACTGTTTTCCTGATCTACATTAATGATCTCCCTACATACATACAAATCATTCGTTGACATCTATGCTGATGACACGACCATCTACGGCAACACATCCAAGGCTGTAAATGACAAAGTTATCTCTGATTATCTCTACTCTGATCTCGAGCGCGTGGGTCAGTGGGGGAAGTCTGGGCTTGACGTTTACTCCTGATCTGAAATGGAACGCTTGCATCAAGTCTGTTGCGAAGGTCGCTGAAAAGATGGTGGGATCCTTCTACCGCTCCAGAAGATATCTCACTACTGATGTAATTCTCTATCTGTATAAAAGCCAAGTACGCCCAAGGATAGAATACTGCTGCTATATCTTGACAGGAGCTGCTGAAAATAGTCTATCCTGCATTGTCAGAGCATAAAATAGACTTCCTGGCTTAGTGTGGGATGCCCTTTTCTCTTCCCCGTCCCTGCAACCTCTCTCCGAGAGAAGAGACGTTGCGAGCCTATCTTTGTTTTATCGTTATTTCCATGGCAGGTGCTCGTCTGAGCTCCAATCTTTAGTCGCTAATCTCTTACGAAAAAGACTCGTCCAGCTGAAACCTCTGTCAAAAATTTCCCCCCACTCTTTATATGTGCCTTAATCTAAACGTAGATTCCATGAACAAAGCTTCTTTCTTAGAACAGCACGCTTGTGAAATTCTGTTCCGTCTGCCTGCTTCCCACCTGATTACAACCTGGATGTCTTTAAGTCCAACGTAAACAAATTCCTTATGAACCGTGCCCTTAAGTAGACACTTTTTATTAAATCCCCACACTAACGTGCTGTGCAAGCAATAACCCTTATCACTGAGTGGCTTCTGGGCCTTGATAAGTTGTGATCACCTTGTAAAAAAAAACAACAAAAAAAACCCTCAGTAACCAACTAATGCATAGAAATGCTAATATCTAGCATTCCTATCTCGTCATTTTGCAAACATTTTACTCTGATGAGATATAAGCATTCTTTGAAACTCCGCGAATTAACAGTTTTTGAGTATTCTGCTGAATAATAAAAACTAATTGTAAACTTCTATTTTACATCTTTGTTCTTATTATGATATATATATATATATATATATATATATATATATATATATATATACCATATTATATAGGGACTTGGCTCTGTAATCGTACATACAAATTCTGCATACATTAAATTATATTTAAGCGTATTAATTAGGAATATGAAAATTAAAATATAAAACATAGAATAAATAAATGGGCACTACTATATAAGTAAGACTACCGCCGTACAATTCATAAAATGACCAATTCGCCGAAGCACTGTGGCTTAGTCGGTAACGACACGGACTGAAAACCCTAAGTGTGCCAAAGTCGAATTCAGTTCCTTTCATAGGAACTCTTCTATCAAAATCCATAGCTGACATTGAAAGTTGGTAAATAAAATAACATTCAAAATTCTCGGCCGAATATTCAACAAGTATCATGGATGGAAATAAATAAAATACTGACGATTCTGTTACAAAAAGCTGGATTTTCTTATATCGGTTCAAAGTCTCACACCTGGTAGTACACTATAATTAAGAAAAAAATTACCATTCGTTTATTGTGTTATTGCTTACTAATCCCTCATTCTTTGACCAAATCATAAAACAATCATTAACCTAATATGACGTAATAATAATAAGGCCAAAATTTTATATCCCTGTGCTTGTTCCCCTGTAATATCTTCGGTTTCTGTCCCGCTTGCATTTGAGATTCTTAGTCATTTCTCTGTTCACCAGATTTTCAAAGGTGCATCAATTTAAACTAAGCACTTTCACTGGCTTTAAAAAGCAATGCAAGATTTTTACGTGCCAGAGGCACTGAGTCTTATTTGGGTTAAATATAAAAAAAAATGAATAAAAACCGATAATAAACTATGAATTATGTTTTGTCCCAATTTTTTTAGACATGCGAAATATATTACGGGAGGTGTCACATTTCGAAATATAAAACGCCATCAACACTTTTAGTAATGTCTAATTAGTAAAGAAAACATTCCTCAACAAATGATGCAGCTTATAAATAGATGGGCGTTAAAATCTTTTGAATCGTATTATGTTTTACTTTTCCTTTTGGTAGACAAATTATCCCCGATTTAAAAAAAATGTTTAAACTAAACACGCAAAAAAATATTACATCAGGGTCTGTTTACACGTGGTTCATTCATTTCCGCCTTTATGATTCAATTGAAATGAAACGTTTAAAAAACAGTAAGCCGAATTCTGAAACGATTGCTTCGAGGTAAATCAGCTATAAACCTCTTGGAATTTGGCTGAGACGACGAATTTTTTAGTTGCAACCTAGAACAAACTTTGAAAACTGCTCTTTATACGTTTTATACTGATCATTTTTATCATTCTCAACAAAAACGGGGAAAAAATTGAACCATTTAAAGTTGGTAAATATAATTCATGTCAATATTCAACGACATTCGCTGAGTCCATTATAAAATGGCTTTATTGCTGTCGGACTGAACAGACGGCGTATTTTTTCTTTTCTTTATGTCTCTGTATTTTACCTTCGCTTTTAAAACATTTTTATAGTTGATGTTGTTTTTTAATATTAGTTTAAGTAGAAGTTTGAGATTAACTGGAGGACAGAGGAACAGTTTCATGTTAGAAATAAAAAGCTATAAGATGGGTACTCGCTTATTTCTTTCGTCTCAGTTGTCAAACGCACGGATACACACGGACAATATTACATATATATATATATATATATATATATATATATATATATATATATATATATAGAGAGAGAGAGAGAGAGAGATACATATATATATATCATATACATATACGTCGCTATTATATAAAAACATTTATACATGTACATATTTCATACGCACACATTCATTACAAAAATACACAAAAAAGACACATACACGCACACGCATATATATATATGTGTGTGTGTGTGTGTGTGTTAGCATAGGGACCCAACGTTGCCTGGGTTGACATGAAGTTCCGTTTGAAACACATCTGTATACTAATCATTTTGATCATGGGCAACCTGGATACCTCCACAACAAAAATAAAAGAACGGATGAAAACATGTAAATGTAAACGCCCCAAAAAAGAAGTATCTGATACCATCTCCACCAGATATTTCTGCATAAGGGCAACAAAGAGAAGAAATTATTCTCCGGATATTGAATACTGGAAAGACCTCCCTCCAAAAAAAGAAAATTAAAAGTAAATCATGACAACTTTTGTTTCAATACAAATAGCAGCGATTGCCCGTGCGATCGCAAAAAGAAAATATCTACCAAAAATTAATTCTAAAAACAATTAAATGAAATTTTTCGTCATTTTATATTTCTAATTTAATTCTTCCTCCACACAAAAAAATCAATTTGTCATATTTTTGGGTTCGTTCTGTTTAAAAAATAGTATGCTGAAAGTACAGAATGGTCTCATAAAATTAATTTAATTTATTGTTATTTTATATTTCAAATGTAATTCCTGCCCCCACCACAAAAAATAAAACAATTGTATTTGTCATGTTTTGCCCCCCCCCCTTTGATAGCCAAACCTGAAAAAAGGCTAGGGATGACATGAGTAGTTGAACGTTTTGTGGCCAAAATGTGGGTGCTCATTTTACGTTAAATTTATATAGAAAAGTTATCCCCCACGCTAAAAAGGTTATTTTTTTTTCAAAATTTCTTCTTTCATATTATTTATAAAGATGCTTAAACGTAATAACCCCCCACAGCAGGTCTTTATTATTTTAGTGGTTAAACGACACTGGGACACGTCGTAAGAATTGACCTTTTTAATTTAAGATATTAAATAAATTATAAAGGAAATTTGTTTCAAATGCAATAAAATACATTTGATATGGTATAATTATTTGTTGCATAAAAATGATTGCTCATTTTACGTTAAATTAATATAGAAAAGTTATCCTCGCGCTAAAATGATTTTTTTTTTCAAAATTTCCTCTTTCATATTAATAAAGACTGCGTAAACGTATAAGGCCAAAAAAAGCACGTCTTTATTTTTTAGGGGTTAAACGACGTTGTGTCACGTCGTAAATTTGACCATTTTTAATTTAAGATATTAAATAAATTATGGAGAATATCTGTTTCGCAGGCAATTAAACACACTTGCTGTGGTATAATTATTATAATAAATACTGAGCAACACCGATTTGATTTTATAAACAAAAAAAAAAGGATGATGGATTTTGCTCACATGGAAAATTCGCCATGTGCCTAACAAACTCTACCCTCCTAGGGATGCAAGTAAATGAGGACATTAGTTGTAATTATTTTTTCTTGGTAAACATGAAGAATCCGCCACACTCGACAATTCCTTTAAAATTACCACATTTAGTGGTTTTCGGGGGCGCTAAATACGAAAATAAAGCAGACATAGGGTGGGGGTGTGGTGGGCTCACAGCCGGTGGCCATGAAGTGGGCGCATTTCTTCATATCCTATAAACTACTTGTTTCCTCGAATTTTTAACGTTAGTGATGATTTTAAAAGATTTCCGAGCGTGAAAAGAAAGTCTCCCGCCCCCTCCCAAAAATTGGTGCCACAAAGTCGGTGCTCATTTCACGTTAAATTCTAATCAAAAGTGATCCCCAACTTTTTCAGACAAACATTTTTTTTCATATCTTGAAAACTAATCGTTTACCGTAATTTTAAACATTATTTTCGTTTTCAGCGCCCCCGAAAACCTATAAAAGTGGTAATTTTAAAGGAATTTTCACGGGTGGAGTGATTCTTCATATTTACCTTTTTCTCTAACATATAAAAAAGGTTACTTAAAAATTAAAAATAAGCGAAAAAAATCACTCGAATTAAAAATAAAAATAATAATTCAGCTTAGAAGAATAGTTCGAAATGAAAACAAATCTATAACAGAAGATATTTAATAGCGTGCTTCGTTTAAAACAATTTTTCAATTAAACTATCACAGTTATTTCCTCTTTCTGTTCTGGTTTGAAAATCAAACGATTTCAGATTTCAGATAAAATAAGTTAAATCAAATATAAATTTGAATAAACTAAATATGTATTTTCTTAATTCGTACAGTTAAAACAAAGCTATTGTGTCGAATAAGTAATATAATCGGGATAATTATTCAAAATATTTAATTTAATGTGATATGTTATGACCGTAACCTAATCAATGTAGATGTGGTTTGAATAATGCTATATATAGAAATTACGTATGACATATAATATCTCCGTTGACAGAAGTATCCTATATTTTATAATACGAGTGTGGACGTTTAGTTTTCATAAACAATAATAATTTACATAAACAAAATATTTGGTTGGTGCAAAATGCTGTCGTTGAACGTAAAAATCGACAGTATTTTTGTGCCAAACTTATATGATCTGAGTGGTAACGAAGAATCAAACAAAAAAGTTTGATTTATTAGCCTAGTCAGTCAGAGAGTCTTAGTTATATATCCACGAAGTTAGAAAGCGGGAAGGAATTTTGGTGTCGGTTATGATTTGGTTTCTCGAAGATATATAGCAAAATATAGATAATATTGCAACATGTAAAACACAAAACACGGTTGCAAACTCCGAGGGATGATGATCAAGGAAATAATACATAAAATATACATTCGATTGGATGTTTCAGAGGGGAGAAATTTTGATCAAGTTAGTAGAGATAGGTGTCTGATGCCCACAGAAAAATGTTGTTCGCCCTCAACTGTCCATCGAATTTAACTGACCCGTAGTAAATGAACAGCATTGAATGTAAATACGCCCGCATATGTATTTATCATCCACACATTTATAAGGCATGAATATATAATATTAACATGTTCAACTGGCTTATGTTTTCTGTTACCTCGCATGTCGGTACCTACTTGGTTTCTTTCACTCTATCGATCCTTTCGCTTGCATTATCTTTTTATGTTGCCACGGATTATAACAACTATGTATCCATTATGTGATTTAAAATGTAGGCAACGCGACTTGGTGAAATAAATCTAAGGAAAGAAACTTGGGAGACAGTCAAACTATTCTATGCAAAATGACAACAAATTTCATTTGAAAGTTGAGGATATAGCTATAGAATATTCACGCTTTATCAGGTGTTGAATATACATACAAATAATTTATATAACCAACATATTAATGTAATAATGCCGAATATTATTCATTCTATTATAAATATTGTTGAAATCATACATAGCATGGTGTTATAATATCATCAACAACCAGAGAATTAATGGGAAATTTGGTAATTTTGTTAATAATTAATGATGTCTCAATATTTGATTTTAAACCTAATGATAAAAGCAATGTATCATTAAGATGGTTATTAGTCAATTTTGTTCTACAATTGTCCTGAGTTTTATTTAATTTTGTAAGAAGTTTTTGGCATTTATAGGTACATCCAAACAAATATAGTAACCTCTTGGGTATGCCATTTATTCGATATACTTTCTACTTGGAAACCATATTTTGCATAAAAATCAATTAATGACATATCTTTGTAATTATATTTGGATCTTAATTGATTGTTACACGGCATTTTTATCAAGTTAATTTGTAAATTCCCAGGCACTGTCTCAACCTCAACATCATTGCAAATAATTTGGAATTTATGCACACAAAATTACCTTTATGTAATAAAAATTAATTTTGCAAATCTTCTATTACATTACAAATTGATACGAATCCTGTGATTTCCCTGCTTAGAAACGAACAGAATTCTTATTTCTAAGTTAATGTTCCCACAATGCAGGTTTTTTCAAAGGCATCAGTATGATTATACATGCCATTTATAAGTTAGATCTTACCTTATTGTAGCAAATTAATAAGATAAAAATAAGTCACTATATCCACAACAAATGCTAATGTTTCAAGACAATCAATATGTTATTAGAACACTTATCAACGGTCAGAATGAGTTTACAGTAGACAATTGGGATAATATCGTAGTAATAGTTAGTAGTGGAAATTAGATTACTGAAGGGGACAGCTCATCAAGAACTTGTTTTCGTTGGACTTGAAGACAGCTATAGTATAGCTAGCTTGAAAGCAGTGAAACGGAAGAGTGTTCCACCGGCGCGCAGTTTTAAGAAAAAAAAGCTTTGTTCATCGAATCTACGTTTATGTTTAGGCACAGATAAAGAGTGAGGAGGAATTATTGATAGTGGTTTCAGAGAGACGAGTGTTTTTCGTGAATGTTTGGAGAGGGAGGAGCCATAATATTAGATCTCAGATGAGCACTTGTCATGAAAATAACGATAAAGCAGAGACAGGCTTGAAACTTCTTTTCTGTGGAAAAGCGGTTGCAGACCAGAGAAAACGGCATCCCTCACTAGACTATGAAATCAATTTTTGCCTTCAATCTCTCATAAGAAGATGATTCGATCATTGATGGTCTACCACAAAAAAAAATATCTAATCATGAAATTAAGTGATTTGCCGACAAGAGGAAAACAGATTTTGTTACTGGTAAGATCCACACAACTTCTGTTGCGTTTGGAAACATAGGTGTTATTTTTACATCCAAAGTAGCAGTTTCTCTGATACGTGTTCTAACCCCTTACTGTACTCGTCAGAAACGTGGATCATTTATCAATACCGACTGAAATGGCTTGAAATATTCTATTAAACAAGCTTTCGGAGGACCCTTAACATAAAATGGCAACCAATGACACCAGAAACTAGTGTCTTTCAGAGAGCCGGTTGTCCAAGTATTGGAAGCATGATAACCAGCAATCAGCTGGACACGTTTTCCGTATGGATGATTGCAGATTAAAAAATCAGCTGTTCAACGGCTACCTAGCAGCTGGCAAGCGCCTACAGCCCAAGCTAAAAAAAGGTTCAAATATTGCATTAAAAAAATCAATCTTAAAGAGATTGACATAAAACTTGAGAGATGGGAAGAGATAGTTGAGATTAAAAGTGAGTGGCGAAAAGTTTTCTCGAAGGGTTGCAAAGTATTAGATTAAAGAACTTAGAACAGACAGAACTTTATAGAAATCTGAGTAAAGGGTCTATGAAGGTATTAGATGCTCGTAACTGGAAGTGTGGAACATGTGGGCGGTTTTTACTGTCCAAAGCTGGATATGTGAACCATACGAAGTCACGAAGATGGACGATCTTATGAACCCTTACCTTACCGCGACCTTAAAAGACAACCGCAGTGGTGTCTATCAGGAAGTGCAAATCAGCTGCTGGTCTAAAGAGGCATAGACACTATACTACAGAGTGGTTCAGTTGACCCGGTGCAGAATTCGATGTCATGAGTAATCTTTACTTCATTCCATGTAAGTCGGCTGTTGGTTTGAAGAGTCGCCTATGGGATGATGGGAGGTGATTGAGGGGGCTGATGGCAGGGATTTCGTTGGAGATGACAACGATCATCTGCAAAGATGAGGCAATCACCATGTATATATTTGTACCCTCTCGATGTAAATAATCCCGACAAACCCGACAAGCAGCTAACTCCTACCCCTACACAGTAGAGATCCCTAGCTGTAAACAAGCCAATAGTTTCTTCCCCAGAGCTGCTAGACTTTGGAACTCCCTTCCAGGAGTCTGCCTTGCCAATTGTACTGACGTGCAGAAGTTGAAGTGTAACGTGAATAGTCAACTTGCTGCTCATCTCCCTTCAGAATATTCCCTGCAACTTATGTAGCCCCCTACATCAAAGTAGCATTGTGCCTGTGAAAACTGAGTAAAAAATTGAATAATATATATATATGTATATATATACGTATATATATATTATATATATATACATATATATATTATATGTATATTTATTTATATAAAGAGAGAGATATAGAGAGATAGATAGATAGATAGATAGAGAGAGAGAGAGAGAGAGAGAGAGAGAGAGAGAGTGAAATGTTTGTGTTGGTTTGATGTAGGTACCGATATTTTTGTTATTTAATCTAGTTTATTTTTCTTCGTTTACCAGTATGTTGACATAGTTCGGCATCGAACGGAAGATGACTGTTTCCGTGTTGATTCCGTTGCAAAGTTTGAAACATTAGGCTATCTTCCATGCTTATTCTGTCATTGCTTCAAGTAAGAATATAGACTCTGTGCATATTACGCGCTTATTTATTCCTGTAGTTCTTTGATGATTTAAATGATAAATTAATAGTTGTTATTAGAATTATGTCATAGAAACATCGACGCACCACTTCTCTTTGGCATAGCTAAGCAAAGCATTTTAGGCCTGATCAATTTACTGATATGTTACTATTAAGAAATTCTAGATACTATGTGAGAGATTATCGACACCTTGCTGCATAAGAGGCTACAAAAACTGACTGTGAGCTTTACTGACCAGTGTGTATATATATATATATATATATATATATATACATATATATATATATATATATGTATATATATATATCTGTATGTATATATATATATATATATATATATATATATATATATATATATATATATATATTTAAAGTGATGGTTGTGTAGTTCCAACGAGAGAAAAAATGTATTTTTAAAAGAGTGTAGCCATCAACAATGGTGTTTGTTTTTTTTAAAAAGGTTTTCATCATATTTTTATAACGCGTTTCGAGCTTAGGGTGTGCTCTCTTCAGATATTTTCGTAAAAAAGTTTTTCTTTAAAATGGGAGTTTGTAGAATTGCCTCCGCTGATATTAAATATGCTTGTCAGAGTGATGTTCAGACATTCTGTTGTTGTTGGTGTTCAGACATTCTGTCTCCAACTGTAAGTGTTCACAGTGTCCGGTCAAAGTTATTTTCAAAGAGTGTTTTTTAGTCCATATGGTGAAGGTTTTTATGTTTTTTAGGGTTCTTTTTAAAGACTTTCTTTCCCCATGTATAGCATACACTCACACACAATCACACACGCATATACATGCATGTACATGTACACATGCACACGCACACGTACGCAGGCACACACACATACACACACGTACATACATAGAAATATATGTAGGAGCATACATATATACATATATACATACCCACCTACACACTCACACACGTACTCGCATACATCCACCGCTAACAATTATTTTTATTTTTTTATTTTATATATATATATGTATATATATATATATATATATACTTTTTTCCCAACCAAAACACGCATGTATACATGCGCTTAATCATTCAGACATACGTACACGCACCCACACACACACAAGTAAGATGGAGAATAGGTAGAAGATATATATACACACACATACACGCATATATGTACACACATATATGTATGTGTACATACACTCACAAACATCCACATACTATGTGTACACATACACATACACACACATGCACACACACAGACATATGCAGGGGCTCACACATACGCGTATATCCATATCCACACGAACACATTTACCCACTCATACATGTGCATACATATGTATATATATATACATATACACACACATACATACGGATGTGTATACACTCATACACCCATATATATATATATATATATATATATATATATATATATATATGGGCACATGCACTCACAATCACACACACACATACATATTCATACATCCCACCTTATGTATATATTGGTTGAAGTTTCCTTTCCAATCTAAGCACATATGCATACATGGAATCGGTCACCCAAACATAAGTGCACGTATACATACAAACAAGATGTAGCATAGATAACAGATGATATATACATATACACACACGCATACACAATCATATGTACACATCCACGCACACACACATATACACACGCACACACGCGCGCACATACCCATACATACGTTTAATTTCTAGTTGTTTGTTTAGTTAAGAGAAATGGTACTGTACTGGGTATGGGTGCGCGCACCCGCGAAAGTGTGCGTGTGCCTTATTGTGCTTTTTGTTGTTGTTTCGTGTGTGAGGGTGCACACCTACCCAAGCATGCATGTGTGTAAGTGTATTTTGTGTTTTGCCTATTTATGTGTATAACTATGGAGAGATGTTTAAGGCGGGGTTAAACTTTGCTATGAATTTTTTTTCTTGTGTTAGCAAGTAGAAGTAGTTGTCAGTTTGGAAGATGGGCATTATCTCGAATCTGCCTCCACTGCATGTATGTATATGTTGTGATACATGTAGGTGTCTATTTTACGCGATTTTGTTGTTGGATCGGTGTAGGGCTACTCTATTACTAAGTTTTCTTGTAGCGCCTATGTAGGATTTATCGCATGCTGGACATTTTATTACATAGATCACGTTTTTTGAGGTGCAATCTAGTTTTTTTTTAATTTTGAATGTTTGTATGGGGTTCGTAAATGTGTATTTGTTTCCCTCTAATATTATGTTGCAGACTCCACATAAATAGGCAAAGCACAAAATACACTTACACACATGCATGCTTGGGTAGGTGTGCACCCTCACACACGAAACAACAACAAAATCACAATAAGGCACACGCACACTTTCGCGGGTGCGCGCGCCCATACCCAGTACAGTACCATTTCTCTTAACTAAACAAACAACTAGAAATTAAACGTAGGTATGGGTATGTGCGCGCGTGTGTGCGTGTGTATATGTGTGTGTGCGTGGGTGTGTACATATGATTGTGTATGCGTGTGTGTATATGTATATATCATCTGTTTTCTATGCTACATCTTGTTTGTATGTATACGTGCACTTATGTTTGGGTGACCGAATCCATGTATGCATATGTGCTTAGATTGGAAAGGAAACTTCAACCAATATATACATAAGGTGGGATGTATGAATATGTATGTGTGTGTGCGATTGTGAGTGCATGTGCTCATATATATATATATATATGGGTGTATGAGTGTATACACATCCGTATGTATGTGTGTGTATATGCATATATACATATGTATGCACATGTATGAGTGGGTAAATGTGTTCGTGTGAATATGGATATACGCGTATGTGTGAGCCCCTGCATATGTCTGTGTGTGTGCATGTGTGTGTGTATGTGTATGTGTACACATAGTATGTGGATGTTTGTGAGTGTATGTACACATACATATATGTGTGTACATATATGCGTGTATGTGTGTGTATATATCTTCTACCTATTCTCCATCTTACTTGTGTGTGTGGGTGCGTGTACGTATGTCTGAATGATTAAGCGCATGTATACATGCGTGTTTTAGTTGGGAAAAAAGTATATATATATATATATAAAATAAAAAAATAAAAATAATTGTTAGCGGTGGATGTATGCGAGTACGTGTGTGAGTGTGTAGGTGGGTATGTATATATGTATATATGTATGCTCCTACATATATATCTATGTATGTACGTGTGTGTATGTGTGTGTGCCTGCGTACGTGTGCGTGTGCATGTGTACATGTACATGAATGTATATGCGTGTGTGATTGTGTGTGAGTGTATGCTATACATGGGGAAAGAAAGTCTTTAAAAATAACCCTAATAAACATAAACACCTTCACCATATGGACTAAAAAACACTCTTTGAAAATAACTTTGACCGGACAGTGTGAACACTTACAGTTGGAGACAGAATGTCTGAACACCAACAACAACAGAATGTCTGAACAACACTCTGAAAAACATATTTAATATCAGCGGAGGAAATTCTACAAACTCCCATTTTAAAGAAAAACTTTTTACGAAAATATCTGAGGAGAGCACACCCTAAGCTCGAAACGCGTTATAAAAATATTTTAAAATAAAAATATGATGAAAACCTTTAAAAAAAAACACCATTGTTGATGGCTACACTCTTTTAAATATATATATATATATATATATATATATATATATATATATTATATATATATATATATATATATATATATATATATATATATATATATATATATATATTTATATATATATAAGCATAAGGCTTGTAAAATTTAGTATTTCCGATAAACATAATTATTCAGAGGAAGTCTTCTCAATGCGTCCGGAGTGAATAGTAACGTGGCCGTTACACTTTAACAGTGTCGTTACATTTAAGCCACTTGGACTCACACATTGTCTGGTACCATCGTAAATCAAAAAACAACAAAAAAAAACAGAAAAGTCGCGTCGGCATTTTTTCTAAGTTAAAATATAGATGTATACAAAAAATAATAAAAAACAAACAAACATTCGCGACATGGTTGAGCCAGCTAGCCCCAGCTCGATTGGGCGATTGCGTGCAATTACCTGAAAGTCGCCCTATCTTTTATATGTTATCTTTTTTTTTCTCTCTCGTTGTGTATGCATGTATGTATGCATGTATGTATGTATGTATGTATGTATGTGTGTGTTGTGTGTATGCATATGTATGCATATATATGTGTGTGTATGTATGTATATATGTATATGTTTAAATGTGTACATATATGTATATGTAAATATATATGTATATGTGTGCATATATGTATAGGTTATATGCATATATATGTGCGTGTGTGTATGTGCATAGGTATGTATATTGATATATATATGTGCATGTTTATACGCACATATATTGTGTGTGTGTTTGCATTTATTTTTTTCGTACACATGCATTTCTGTTTTCTGCCGTTTTTTTGTTTAAACAATTTTTTGGAAAAAGCAAATCCGCTTTCATAATTTAAATCAACAGCCGAGGTTAGCACCGTAAGGCGATTGTTTTATATAATTTTCACCAGCAAGCCACCTGGCGTTGCCCGGTTGTAAATGCTGCTGGATAATTAGAGTTCAGTTCAGATTTCGTATATATTATTATGAAGGGAATTTTCTATATATTACTAGAGTCCACTCAATAGTAATTATTACAAAAGAATTGGCTGCCATTAGTTAGAATCGAAAGCAAAACCTTAAGCTTTCTAGCATTGTCCGTCAGTTTATGACTTAAATCCATAGACATTTTATAAACTTACAACTGTTAATTAGGGAAAGTGCAAAATGTAATAGAGATTGGCTTACGCCAGGCCAAGATCAATATTTAAAAAAAAAAGTTTGGATCACTTTGCAGCTATTTTACCTACTAAAAATCAATCGGAAATTTTTCTTAATTCCAAATATCTTATATTAGGTTACGAAGAAATTTCTTGCAGAATTTTTACTTATGATTTAAAATTATGTATTTTCAAAAAGTTTTCAGCGTAATAACTTTATTTTATATAGCATTTTAAAAGGCGTTTTTGTTTTCTCCGGCAACTGGTTTTAAAACAAGTATGCATTCTATTTAGAACGTTGAATGAAAGATGGAAAAAAGAAAATTCGCACAATTTTCTCATTGAAATTTATGCTAGTTCATCAAATCTATTAAATATGATAATCTTATATAAAAGAAGAATGATCTAATTACTTATTTAGTTTGTTGGAAAGAGGCTCTAATTATATACTTTTTCTTACCAAACGCTTTCCAATTGAGATTTGAATGTTCATTAAATTATTGTAGTCCGATTTCTTTTTCAGATTTAAACGAATCTCAAAATGTTATTACATTTTGTATTTTTAATATAAAACTAGAAATAAAGTCCATTTATGTAAGACTTACCTAATCCTACACTATTTTACCCTTACTCAGGGAAAAATAGAAGAAACATATTTGCTGAAAAATGATAAAGGGTTCGGGATAAAATCATGACCGATGTGTATTTGTGGATGAACACACAGCGATGTTTATTTGTGGATGCGTGAATAGCGATGTTTATTCGAAGATAAATAACCAGCCAATGTTTATTTGTGAATGCATAAAGAGCGATGTTTATTTGTAGATGCATAAACAGCGATGTTTATTTGTAGATGCATAAACACCAATGTTTATTTCTGGATGCATACACAGCAATGTTTATTTGTGGATGGATAAGCAGCTATGTTTATTCGTGGATGAATAAATAGCGATGTTAATATGTAGATTAATAAATAGCGATGTTTATTTGTAGATGGCTTAACAGCAATGTTTATTTGTGGATGCATAAACAGTAATGTTTATTTGTAGATGACTAAACAGCGATGTGTGTTTGTAGATTAATAAACAGCAATGTTTATTTGTAGATGCATGAACAGCAATGTTTATTTGTGGATGCATAAACAGCAATGTTTATTTGTGGATGCATAAACAGCAATGTTTATTTGTGGATGCATAAACAGCAATGTTTATTTGCTGATGCATAAACAACAATGTTTATTTGTGGATGCATAAACAGCAATGTTTATTTGGGGATGCATAAACAGCAATGTTTATTTGCTGATGTATAAACAGCAATGTTTATTTGTGGATTCATAAACAGCAATGTTTATTTGTGGATGCATAGACAGCATTTTTTATTTGTGGATGCATAAACACCACTGTTTATTTGTGGATTCATAAAAAGCAATGTTAATTTGTGGATGCATAAACAGCAATGTTTATTTGTGGATGCATAAACAGCAATGTTTATTTGTGGATGCATAAACAGCAATGTTGATTTGTGGATGCATAAACAGCAATGTTTATTTGCGTATGCATAAACAGCAATGTTTATTTGTGGATGCATAAACAGCAATGTTTATTTTTGGATTCAAAAATAGCAATGTTTATTTGTGGATGCATAAACAGCAATGTTTATTTGTGGATTCATAAACAGCAATGTTTATTTGCTGATGCATGAACAGCAATGTTTATTTGTGGATGCATAAACAGCAATGTTTATTTGCTGATGCATGAACAGCAATGTTAATTCGTGGATGCATAAACAACAATGTTTATTTGTGGATGAATAAACAGCGATATTTATTTGTTGATACATAAATAGCGACGTTTATTTGTGGATGTATAAACAGCGATGCTTATTTGTGTATGCATAAACAGCGATGTTTATTTGTAGATTTATAAACAGCGATGTTTTTGTAGATGCATAAACATCAATGTTAATTTGTGGATGTATAAACAGCAATCTAAATTTGTGGATTAATAAACAGCGATGTTTATTTGTGGATGCATAAACAGCGATGTTAATTTGTGGATGATATAAACAGCGATATTTATTGGTGGATTCATAAACAGCGATATTTATTTTTGAATCCATAAACAGCAATGGTTATTTGTGGATGCATAAACAGCGATATTTATTTGTGGATGCATAAACAGCGATATTTATTTGTCAATGCATAAACAGCAATGTTCATTTGTGAATGCATAAATAGCAATGTTTATTTGTGAATCCATAAACAGCGATATTTATTTGTAGATGAATAAACAGCGATGTTTATTTATGAATGCATTAAAAGCAATGTTTATTTGCGGATGCCGAAACAGCGATATTTATTTGTTGATGCATAAATAGCGACGTTTATTTGTGGATGTATGAACAGCAATATTTATTTGTGGATGCATAAGGAGCGATGTTTATTTGTAGATGCATAAATAACAATGTTTATTTGTGGATGCATGAATAGCCATGTTTATATGTAGATACATAAACGGCGATGTTTATTTGTAGATGCATAAACAGCGATGTTTATTTGTGGATGAATAAATAGCCATGTTTATTTGTGGATGCATAAATAGCCATGTTTATTTGTTGATGCACAAATAGCAATGTTTATTTGTGGATGCATTAATAGCCATGTTTATTTGTGGATGCATGAACAGCAATGTTTATTTGTTGATGCATAAACAGCAATGTTTATTTGTGGATGCATAACAGCAATGTTTATTTGTGGATGCCTAAACAGCGCTATTAATTTGTTGATGCCTGAATAGCAATTTTTATTTGTGGATGCATAAATAGCCATGTTTATTTGTTGATGCATAAACAGCAATGTTTATTTGGTGATGCATAAACAGCAATGTTTATTTGTGGATGCCTAAACAGCGCTATTAATTTGTTGATGCCTGAATAGCAATGTTTATTTGTAGATGCATTAATAGCCATGTTTATTTGTGGATGCATGAACTGCAATGTTTATTTGGTGATGCATAAACAGCAATGTTTATTTGTGGATGCCTAAACAGCGCTATTAATTTGATTGATGCCTGAATAGCAATGTTTATTTGTGGACGCATAAAGGGCAACGTTTATTTGCTGATGCATTAACAGCCATGTTTTTTGCAGATGAATAACTAGCGATGTTTATTTGTGGATGAATAAACAGCGATGTTCATTTGAAGATGACTAACCAGCGATGTTTATTAATGGATGCATAAACAGCGATGTATTTGTGGATGCATAAACAGCAATGTTTATTTGTGGATGCATAAACAGCGATGTTTATTTGTAGATGCAAAACAGCAATGTTTATTTCGAGATGCATAAACAGCGATGTTTATTTTTTTATACATAAACAGCGATGTATATTGTAGATGCATAAACAGCGATGTTTTTTGTAGATGCATAAACATCGATGTTTTTTGTAGATGCATAAACAGCAATGTTTATTTGTGGAAGCGTAAACAACAATGTTTATTTGTAGATGCATAAACAGCGATGTTTACATTTAGATGCATACATAGCAACGTTTATTTATAGATGCATATTCAGCGATGTTTATTTGTGGATGCATAAACAGCGATGTTTATTTGTGGATGAAAAAACAGCGATGTTTTTTGTGGATGCATAAACAGCGAGGTTTTTATTTGGATGCATAAACAGCGATGTTTATTTGTAGATAAATAAACAGCAATGTTTTTTTATGCATAAACAGCGATGTTTTTTTTAGAGATGCATAAACAGCGATTTTCCTGTGTAGATGCATAAACAACGATGTTAATTTGTGGATGCATAAACAGCGATCATTTTTTGTAGATGCATAAACAGCGATATTTATTTCTGGATGAATAAACAGCGATGTTTATTTGTGGATGTATAAACAGCGATATTATTTATTTTGATGCATAAATTGCAATGTTTTTTTGCGGATGAATAAACAGCGATGTTTATTTAGTCGAGGAATAAACAGCGATGCTTTTTTGTGGATGCAAAAATAGCGATGTTTATTTGTGGATTAAAAACAGCGATATTTTGTTTGCACATGCGTAAACAGCGATATTTATTTGGTGAAGCATAAATAGCAATGTTTATTTGTGGATGCATAAACAGCGATGGTTATTTGTGGATACATAAACAGCGATATTTTTTGATGCATAAACAGCCATGTTTATTTGTAGATTCATAAAAGCGATGTTTATTTGTGGATGTATAAACATCGATGTTTATTTGTGGATACATAAATAGCAATGTTTATTTGTGGATGACTAAACACCAATGTTTATTTGTAGATGCATAAACAGTGATGTTTATTTGTAGATTCATAAACAGCGATGTATATTTGTGGATGCATAAACAGCGATGTTTATTAGTAGACACATAAACAGCAATGATTTTTGTTGATGCATAAACGGCGATGTTTTTGGAGATGCATAAACAGCGATTTTCATGTGTAGATGCATAAACAACGATGTTTATTTGTGGACGCATAAACAGCGATGATTTTTTTGTAGATGCATAAAAGGCGATGTTTAATTTTGGATGAATAAACAGCGATGTTTATTTGTTGATGAATAAACAGCGACATATATTTTTGGTGCATAAATTGCAATGTTTATTTGTGGATGAATAAATAGCGATGTTTATTTTTTCGATGAATAAACAGCGATGCTTATTTGTGGATGCAAAAACAGCGATGTTTATTTGTGGATGAATAAACAGCGATATTTTGTTTGCGGATGCTAAACAGCGATATTTATTTGGTGAAGCATAAGTAGCAATGTTTATTTGTGGATGCATAAACAGCGCTATTAATTTGTGGATACATAAATAGCAATGTTTATTTGTGAATGCATAAACAGCAATGGTTATTTGTAGATTAATAAATAGCAAGGTTTATTGGTGGATGACTAAACACCAATGTTTATTTGTGGATGCATAAACAGCGATGTGTATTTGTAGATTCATAAACAGCGATGTTTTTTGGTAGATGCATCAACAGCAATGTTTATTTGCGGATGCCGAAGCAGCGATATTTATTTGTTGATGCATAAATAGCAATTTTTATTCGTGGATGCATAAAGAGCAACGTTTATTTGTGAATGCATAAACAGCGATTGTTTTTTGTGTATGCGTAAACAGCGATATGTATGTGTGGGTGCATAAACAGCGATTTTTTTGTGGGTGCATAAACTTTAAGTGAACACTGCTTAATGCACAGAACTAATATTTACTAATATTACGCCACTAACAAAATACTCTGTGTGTAGATATGATCTGCAGGATGTGATGGGGGATCAATAAAACTGGCCTATAGGATCAGGAGTATTGTTATTATAACGCTAGCATTATTAGAATTAGATCAAAACTGTTTTGTAAGTTCCATTTTCAAATAATTGTTTTTTTTTTCTTGACAATATATAAGGTAGTTCAAAAACAATATTTAACAGATATATATATATATATATATATATATATATATATATATATATATATATATATATATATATATATACGTCAAAAACGACATTATTTTGCACCACCTTATAGCAATATATTCTGTAATCATCTGTATTTAAAAAATCTTAGTCAAGATGCTTAAACTTTGTTAATGTTTCTGTTACCAACATTGCAGAATCAAGGAGAGCTTTGAGACATTCAATTTCTACTGCTCGGTCCTCTTTAGTATACCTGTGTCTAATCTTTTATACTCACTTTAAACACGATTCAGCTATTTAGTTCGTTTAATAGCTCAACTTTGTTCTTAAAGCGAAATTTCTCTCTAGCCATTAAATTTTGGAGCCGTAATTGAATTTTAAGTATTTTGAAAAAAATGAAATTAGAGTAAATATACTAGACAACATATTGATAATTTCTGATCGAACCATGACTTAAACATATCGATTTCTGATCCCAAAACTTCGGTGTTGTAATATGCATTTTTCGTAAGATCTTCACTATGGAGTGTCCTACCTTATGTAGTGTAGTTTCATCTTTTAGTTTTAACTTACAGAATCTAATTTCCTGAATATTAATGAAGCTATAAATGTGTAGTAATTAGTATATACTTAGTGTAATCGTATAGTTCACACATCCAAAACTATTATTTTACGTCTAACCTGAAAAAGGACAACACAATCTATACACGTTTTTAAACTTCATTTAACATCTCAAGTCATTGCTGATCAAACTTTAGCAGGGTTGTTGTAAAATGCAGAATTATAGTTGTCAACATTTTCTGGTAATATAGCCAAAGCTTTTTAAGCAAATTACCAGATTATAATAGGAACGGACATAGAAACATTTTAATTTATAATTACATAAAGTAAGGCATAGGTGTAAATTAATTTAGTAGACATTTTACAAAAAATTACTCTGGCAATATTTTTTGTATATTGAAGTTGATGCATTAATAGTGTTTATTCTTATCAAACGAGAAACGCTTTTATGGGTTGAATTACCAAACAAATAGTTAAATAAATAAATAAACATATTTAATGTGAAATTATAATTCTTATTTTTTTTTTAATTTAATTCAAATTCTGTTAGGCCAGAAAAATTGATGAACAGAATTTAAACGCGATTTCTCTAAATAAAAATTCTTTTCGTCCGCAAATTACTGCATCGCCTCTAAACTACATATTTTGGGGATTAAAATTGAGTCAAAATTGCGTTTATTTTTTGTAAAATCACATGGGAGCTTCCTAAGATTGCTGGCGGTAGCATCAAACCATGTATTATGCATGCAGGTCATGTTGCAGTTGAATCGATTATTTGAAATATATCTGCTCGCAACAAGCAATGTCAATTATACTTATTCTTAAAATACGTTGCGAAATATTGGATCAGCATTCACTTGAGATGTCAAGCTATGAATGTTATATTTATAAGTTATCTCCCTTCTTAGAGCTCTTGACTTACATAACCGAATGAAATAGAAAACAGACGTCATAAAATTTCTAGTTGTGTGAAACTTAATTGTGTAGAAACGTGTAAAGGTGAGGTTCGCCTGATGAAGTCTCGTTGACTGAATCAGATGGTTGCTTGTAGCGACCAAATTTAACTGTTTACCTTCGAATAAATAATATATATATATATATACATCTTACTGACATCTATAATTAAAAAGATTAACTCTTTACTACATAACATATCAGACGTAAATCTTAGTAAAACATCACATAAAATGTCTCAATATCTATAATTCTTAATTCCGTTTGAGTAAATGTAATGGTTGCAACGACATATAATAATAATAATAATAATAATAATAATAATAATAATAATAATAATAATAATAATAATAATAAAATGAGAAAGCCAATACACTGGAACCTATACTAACAACTGCATCTATAACACCAAGACCAATGATACCAACGCGACCAAATAACATTACTTGAAAAGGAAATCATAAAATTGTATAGGATATAGAGATACATACATGTAAATCCATCCAGGCAAGGTGGCCGGATGTAATAGTAATAAACATGTAAGAAATATCCTGTCAGATTGTTAATTTTGCCATCCCAGCAGATAACACGTTGAACATAAATGGGACGAAAAAGTAAAGCCAAAACACGGAACTGGCCAAAGATCTGAAAGGGATATGGAACATAAAGAAATTCAATATAAAACCAATAATCCTAGTAGTTCAGTCAGAATACGACATTATATTAAAACAATTTCAAGGGGATTCAACATCACAAGCCACGATTTCAGGTGAAAGGTTGACCCCTGAGACATGGATAAAAATGCAAGATATATTGGTTTATCAAGAAGACTAACTGTGTTATGATTTAAAACGTAATGGAAAATAACTAGTGAGTAGAAAATATTCAACTTCGAAATTTGAAACTTTCCTATGCTCAAATCTTACCCAAGTGTGATGTATAGTAGTCAAAACCTGACAAAAAAAAAAAAAAAGAATTCTTGCAATTTCTTTGTGGTTAGGGTATTTTTGTGTTTTATATTGATTGGACTGGAAGACCAATAGGAGCGATCTCGAAAAACTTTAGAAAAGGATTGGGAAAAAGTGAAATTAGTAGAAAGGCAACGAAGACATAAAGAGTATTAATAATGAAAACGGCTGAAATCTTAAGAAAAAAAAAATTACAAACAAAACAACCCTAAAATGCGGAAATCAAACATACAGGGACCATGAACAATACTAAGAAACTTGAATAAAAATGAAATAAAAAAAAAAACAGGCACGCCCATACACGAGAGAGAGAGAGAGAGAGAGAGAGAGAGAGAGAGAGAGAGAGAGAGAGAGAGAGAGAGAGAGAGAGGGGGGGTGAAGTTACGGAAATAAATATGGCATTGAAGCTGAATAACTCGTTTTGCGTTTCGTCCTCCTAAGGACTGGTAACGCTGACGAACACTTATGAGGATGAAACGCAAAAACTGTTGTATACCTAAAATAGATTTTTATTACTTATAACCAAGCTACACTTACGATACATAACCTCTTCTCTCTCCTTTTATATATATATATATATATATATATATATATATATATATATATATAACTACTTCATTTATTCACATAAATTTAATATACGAAAGTATAGATTTATGCGTAAACTTTAAGTATTTACTTCAAAAGTGCTCAATACGTAGGTAGAGCTAGTTAGTAATTTATAAAATATATATGGCGATTAAGCTACACTGAATATTCTGCGTTTCATCCTATATAGGATTCGTCAGGCTTATGCGCGAATTCTGTGGTTGCTTCTTGTTTTTATATATGTTGAGGATTTCCAGTTAGCCAATCAGTTTCTAGTATCCACCGCGCCCCATCCTATCAGCCAATGGGCATGAATTTTATCAAACAAAGGATCTGTTTTAGAACTAGTTTAGTGGGTTTATGTAGACGTTCTCCTTTTTTTATACATATAAATATACCTATGTGTACACACATATATGCACATACATATACATATATATACATATATGTGTGTGATCGTTTATGTATATTCATGTTTATTTTATTTATTTATTTTTTTGTTTTTTATTGTTATTGTTAGTTTTAAAGCTATTTTGTATCGCTATTCTAGAGTAAGTTTTATTTTGTGAACACAGTTGTTTGCTATTTCCCGCCTACAGTTTAATAGATTTTGAGGATCTTTAAAGTACAGGTTAGAAAATTTTTCATGGAGGCATAATTTACATGAGTCGTCTAAATGTCTGCATGTGGTAGCTTGTCTCATTATTTTCCATTCGACTACCGGCGAATGTCCGCTTTCTTTGAGTTCCCAGTATTTATTCGCTAGTGTTGTTTTTATACGGTGTTTTTTTTTTTTTTTTTAATGTGCTTTTGTGGTCATAGTATCAGGTTTTGAAATCTAAGGAAGTCATGCCTATGTAATATTTCTTGTTATTCGGGTTTTCTTTCGCAAATATTGTTGCTTGATAAACTACGCTTTTTGTTAGACATTTATTTTGGACTGGGCAAAGTGTGCGGTGTCTACAATTGCATTTATCTTGTTCGTTATTAGTATTTTTATTTATGGTATAGTTGTTCTTTTCCGGGGTTGGTTTGTTATTATTATTATTATTATTATTATTATTATTATTATTATTATTATTATTATTATTATTTCTGCTAGTGTTGGTTTTATTTCTGTCATGGTGTCTACTTTTTTATTGTTTATTTTGTTGTTGTTTACATTGTTTTCATTTAGTATTTTGTTATTATGTGCCTTAATTATCATCTCTAAATTTTCGCAACAACTGTAGGATAACTTCATGGTATTTTTATTGAAGATTTTGTGTAAGGGGTTGGTTGCGGGAAAGTGTTTTTCAATAAGATCTAGAAATTTCTTGCCAAGTTTTGTTTTTACATTTGATTGTATGGGACCGTATACCAAATTATAGTTCTTTTTCTTCTATTTTTAATTTTATTATAGTTGTTGGTGTTTTGTTGCTTATATTTGATATCGATATTTTTGTATCCACTATTTTTTAAAGCTGTTTCGTTAATATTGGATGACCTGTTAAATGCATTTTCATCGCTTGAGTTATTACTGAGTCTACTTACGATCGAGTTATGTACACATAGGTATATTTATATGAATAAAAAAAATAAAGGAGAACGTCTACCTAAACCACTAACCTAGTTCTAAAACAGATCCTTTGTTTTATAAAATGCATGCCCATTGACTGATAGGAAGGGGCGCAGTGGATACTAGAAAGCTGACTGGCCAACTAGAAATCCTCAGCATATATAAAAAACAAGAAGCAACCACAGAATTCGCGCATAAGCCTGACGAATCCTATAGTTGGATGAAACGCAGAATATTCAGTGTAGCTTAATCGACATATATATTTTATAAATTACTATATATATATATATATATATATATATATATATATATATATATGGAGAGAATGAAAATCAAGAATAAAAGAAGGACTATATATAAATATTAATGTATATAAATGGAATTGTTTATCCAACAGGGGCACTATACCAACTTAGAGTATAAGATGAATATGCTTTTCATAACAATGTTTATCGAAGTCTGTCACATTAATTACTGTAGTTCTTCTATCCCCCCTAACATTCCCAATGTTTTAACCTGTTCCGCTCCTCCTTTATTATTAGTCTCTTAATATAGTTATCTCCAGACGTCGCATCTTTAATTTATTACATACAACATTCTCTCCTCTTCTGATGAGGAGCATTAAGCTTTAAATACCTGAGAATGAATAGCATATTTACCATACACCCATAATAGGTGTAATCTCCATATTGAATCAACGATTACAGTTATAAGTATTAAGATATACATTGATATTGTCGTTCTTTTATTCTTTCTCTTCTATATAAGATATACCGTAATTATTGAGTATTGCATTATTCCGATGAGTTCCCTTTCAAAAAACGTCACTTATTCTTTCGGCTCCCTCACACACACACACACACACACACACACACACACACACACACACACACACACATATATATATATATATATTTATATATATATATATATATATATTTATATATATATATATATATATATTTATATATATATATATATCAGAGAGCCAAAAATGTGTGTATATATATATATGTATATATATATATACATATATATATATATATATATATAGCAGGGAGCCAAATATGTGTATATATATATATATATATATATATATATATAGTGATTGAAAGGTTATGAGGGATTTTTGAAGCATGAAAAACGATGTTATTGTATTGTTGTATTTACTATTTTTATTGTAATTTTTAATATTTCAATCGGACCTCCGCTCTTGGTCACAAAAAATATCGAAATGAAAAAGAAAAAGAACACCGTTGAAAGAACTGGAGATTTCTTGCGTGGGCAGCGTTAATTCCTAGCAATCATGTTCACGGGAATTATTTTAGCGTTTTTTTTTACATAGGGTTCACCGCTTATCAAGGCCCAGAGACCACTCGAGTATAAGGGTTAATAGGTATATATTAGTCATTGTGAGTTTAACGTAGTAAACATTAGTGGGAATTTTGTAGATTGGATTACTTAGGGGGACGGTTCAATAAGAACTTTTCACGTTGGACTTGAAGACAATCAGATTGTAGTCAGCTTGAAAGCAGGCAAACGGAGTAGTGTTTCACAGGCGATCAGTTCTAATAATGAAGCCCTGTTCATGGAATCTACGTTTAGGTGTGGGCACGGATAAAGAGTGTGAGTAATTGTTGATAGTGGTTCTGGAAAGACGAGTGTTTTCGTGAAAGTCTGGCGAGGGGGGACCAGAGATCGAAGTTCAGATGAGCACCAACCATGAAAATAACGATAAAGCAGGGACAGGCTCGCTACGTCTCTTCTGTGGAAAAGGGGTCGCAGAGAAGAGAAAAGACTATCCCCCACTAAGCTACGAAGTCTATTTTGAACTCTGTCGAGACAGGGTACGCTGCTTCTAGTAGCTGCTGCCGAGATGTGGCAACAGTGCTCCATTGTTGGCCGAACCTGGCTTTTATATAGGTAGAGAATTGCATCAGGAGATATCTACTGGAGCGGTAGAAGGATCCCACCATTTTCCAGCGACTTTGGGAATTGATTTGATATACGTGTTTCATTTCAGATCGGGAGTAAAGGTCAAGGCCAGACGCTTGTCAAAACATGAAGACGAGAGCAATTCATTTCGATTGATTGCAGCTGGGCAGCAGAGCGTTGATGATGTAAAGATAGAGGTTTGGTTTTAGATGCAGTAAAAGTAACCAGTCACTTCTTTCCCCATTGTACCAGGTGCTCAATATCAGAGGGGAGAGAAAGTCAGAGAGAATTTGGTCGGTTACAGTTTTCGAAGTTCTTCCATAGATTGTAGTGTCGTCAGTATAAATGTCTACAAATGATCTAAGTATGTGGTCTGGAAGATCATTGATGTAGATCAGGAAGAGAGTTGGACCCAGGATGGATCCCTGGTGGACTCCAGCATTAATACTGAGAGCCTCTGATTTCTGCCCATCAACCACTACTCTAAAGAACCTATCAGAAAGAAATGATTTAATAGTTGAGAAGACTTCTCTGGCTATACCATGACTGGAGATCTTGTGAAGTAGGCCTTTATGGCATACCTTTTCAAAGGCCTTTGATATGTCAAGAGCAATTGCCCTAGAGAGGAAGCTTCCATCGAGGGATTCGCCAATCCTATGAGATATAACTGTGAGCACGTCTGCTGTAGATCTAGCAGAACGGAAACCATATTGCATGCCACTAAGAAGGTTATTTTTGCTGAAATGTTTAACTACTTCCTTCTTTAGCACAGATTCCAGTTGAACGCCTGTGTGTGTGTCTGATCACGATTAGGCTGCTATATGGTTGAATATTATAGAAACCTGATAACATATAATGATAGAAGATGTATCGAGACACAGAATGGGTATGTTTGATCTGGCATAATGATGATTCATTAAAATTGTGGGGTCTGCGTACGCGCCTGGTCAACAAAGTATGTGAATAAAAAACAAAAACGTTTACAAGTGTTTTTGATATAGATTTACATAATAATACTGAAATATGTATGTTTTAACTTAAATAGGGATGGTATAATAAAAGTGTGCGGCCTCCATAGAATAGAATTAGGCACATACTTTAATGAAGACTTTTCATATCTATCTGCGTAAGTATACTTTGATAATTATGCTTCAGTTTGAAGGAACATGGTATAATAAAATTATGGGGTGTTCGTTCGCGCCTGACCTCCATAGAATGGAAATATGTCACAAAATTTTACAAGGTTTTTTTTTAATATAGATCCACAGAATATTGCGATAAGTGTATCAGTGTGAAAGGTATGGTATAATAATAATAATAATAATAATAATAATAATAATAATAATAATAATAATAATAATAATAATAAATTATGGGGTTTATCTATTTTATTTTTACTTTCATCATATTTTGCTTTGGTTTTCATACCCCAAAATTTGAAGCTATCTCTTTACAACCATTCCTTGTCATAACCTATCATACTTTCATAAATCAGACTGAGTTTTCTGTAGGCTGTTTTTTAACCCAGTGAACGACGGGTACTTTTGCTAGTATATATATATATATATATATATATATATATATATATATATATATATACGACGTCTTATATGGTATATTGAGAAAAAGAAGTATAACATTCTTATGGTTATTCAGGAGAGGATGTCAATAACGCAATATTATGAAAGGTGTTTAAACACATTAAAGTATAGCATGTACTGTATTGTTGTATAACTATCTTTGTATATGTATATATATATATGTATATATATATATTATATATATGTATATATATATATAAAGCTGAATGTGTGTGTGTGTGTCTGGTCATGAATATGCTCCTATATGATTGATTATTTTAAGAAAAACTGATTACATATAATGATAGATATGTATTGAGACACAGCAATGGGTATTTTTGATCTGGCAGAACGGTGAATCATTAAAATTGTGGGGTCTGCGTTCGTACCTAGTTAACAAAGTATGGAAATAAAAAATTAAAAAACACGTTTACAAGTGTTTTTGATATTAAGGTACATAAGAATACTTTGATGAGTATTTTTTAACTTAAATAGGGATGGTATAATAAAATTGTGGGCTCTGCGTTTGCGCCTGGCCTCCATAGAATGGAAATATGCACAAACTTTAATAAATATGTTTCATATTTATCTGCGTAAGTATACTTTGATAATTATGCTTCAGTTTGAAGAAATAAGGAAATATGTCAGAATGAAAATATGTCACAAAATTTTAAAAGTTTTTTTTTTAATATAGATTCACAGAATATTGTGATAAATGTGTCAGTGTGAACAGCTATGCTATGATAATAAATTATGGGGGTTATCAATTTTTTTTTCTTTCATCATATTTTGCTTTGGTTTTGATACCCCCAAATTCAACCCAAATTTACAACCCTTCCTTTTCATAACCTATCATACTTTCATACGTTCTGTACGCTGTTTTTGAAACCAGTCAACGACGGGTACTTTTGCTAGTATATATATATATATATATATATATATATATATATATATATATATATATATATATATATATATATATACCGGGAGATAGATACATAAGTAGATAAATGGATAGTTACACATACACATGCGCATATATATATATATATATATATATATATATATATATAAATATATATATATATAAAGATATATACATATTAATATATATAAAGATATATATATATATATTAATATATATATATATAAAGTATATATATATATTAATATATATATATTATATATATATATATATTTATATAAAATGGGTTAATAAATTCCAACGAAAGAAACATGTATATTTAAATAAGGGAGTAGTCACCAACAACGTGTATTTTTTAACATTTTATTTTACTATTTCGTGTCTTGGTTTTTCATTGAGAATTATGTTTGGATCATTGTAATAATGTTTTTAAGTCATTGAAATCGTTTACGTACGTTTCAGACGGTCTGATGCGTCCTCGTCAGAAATTATTTTCAAATGTGTAAAAATGGCGATTTTCTTAGTTAGTTTGAAGTTTTTCCAAGGGGTGGAGGCTTGTAAGTGTTTATTATACATCGTTATGCTGAATTTTTATTGCTTTTTTTGGATTCTTGGATTTTAGTATTGTGATTTTTCGTTTTAGTCTTATAACCTAATACCATCACACAAAAACATGAAATGCAAGGTACACTCGCATGCACACCCATACACATACACATATACACACCCACACATTAATCAGAACCGACACATTAAAACACACACACACGTGCGCACATACAACCACGCACAGACATAACACCCCTATCTCTAATACAACACACTGAACAATACCAACCCTACTTAACCTCGAAACCAACAACACTAGGAGACACCTAGAACCATAGTATAATACCTGTTCCAACACCTCGCTCCCTCCTCAGTCAGGGGAGGAGAACCCCCTCATTACTGAAACGACCATCTCCCCTTCTATCATCCCCCTCCCATACCTACACCCCCTCCAATGCCCCCCTCTGGGGAACAAAATCTTCCCAACACTAGGAACCGATCCTGGGTCTGGCCATACCCACATGGGGAGACAAATAAATAGAAACATTAAAAAATCCCCTATTTTAAATACACCCCTCTTTCTAAACAAACATAATATAAGACTAAAACGAAAAATCACAATACTAAAATCCAAGAATCCAAAAAATAAATATCAAAACAGAATGAAAGCACCCCTACCCTTACTTCAGAAGAGCCAGTCCTCCCTCCCTACATATACACATTAGTAACGACCTCGGACCACAACCGCCTTCCTAAGGAAGCAAATAACCCCAAAATACAATTAAAAAAAATACACATTCCCAAACCAATAAAAGCAAACACACACACGCACACACGCGCATAAACACACACACACGCATACACACACACGCACACATATACACACCCTACCCCACCCTAAAGGAAAAGAAAAACACATTAGCAGAAAGAGACAGCGACTGACTACAGCGAGGTCAAAATCTCCCTGGACAAATCAAATAAAAAAGCCATAAAAAGCAATAAAAATTCAGCATACCGATGTATAATAAACACTTACAAGCCTCCACCCCTTGGAAAAACTTCAAACTAATTAAGAAAATCGCCATTTTTACACATTTGAAAATAATTTCTGACGAGGACGCATCAGACCGTCTGAAACGTACGTAAACGATTTCAATGACTTAAAAACATTATTACAATGATCCAAACATAAGTCTCAATGAAAAACCAAGACACGGAATAATAAAATAAAATAATGTTAAAAAATACACATTGTTGGTGACTACTCCCTTATTTAAATATATATATATATCTTTATCTATATATATATATGTATATATATATATATATGTATATATATATATATAATGTATTTTTATGTGTATGTGAGAAGAATTGAAAGGCAACAAATTAGCGAAAGGATCTATAGTAAAAGGAAAGCAACCGCTTATGATTACGTGGGTTGACGTTTTTAGAGTGAGTTTAGCTTCGTCAGTATAGAATATCACACGGCCACCTCGTGACTGGAGATAGTCCATAATTCGCTCAGCTCAAATAACTTGACTATTAGTTGTCAACAGATCAACGCGCAGGATGCTGATGTTTTGACTTCCGATCTATCTGAATCGAGGACAGTTGAACTAACTTAATCTGAATGCACAACGATTACCTCACATCCACACGCCTCCATGTTTGCCTGTTTTATTTCTATGTCATTGTTGTTCAACAATCGATATTGTCCCTTGTCTGCCTCGCTATTTGTAGAAATATGATACAAAGATCGACAAGACAAAAAAAAAAAAGGAAAAATTATCATTTAAAATTGTAAAGTAAAAAAAAAAAAGCAATTAATCAAATAAGCACTTGGATTAACAATCAAATTTACGCCCACAACGGTTATTATTGCCTAACAGGGAAAGAACTAATTTTGTAATTTTCAACTGGTTTTATTTTACACACTAATGATCTATGAAACTTGTGACATGTTGGTTCAAATAATAAACGTTCGGACGATTATTTGTTCAACTCGTATTACAAGTCAATCACCTATCTTATGGATTGTAAAAGAAACTAATGTTAGAAAAAACACATAAAACCTTTACTTCCTTCTTTACCAAGGATTTACACAGGCATACCCTACACACATATGCACAAACGCACAGAAACATGCACACACACCTACTTATACATACACACATATATATATATATATATATATATATATATATATATATATTCAATCGAAAATGTTGAAAAGCTACAAAAACGGGGTCGTACCATCATAGTGAGTGACATTTTTGGCCAAGAATGTATAGTCACTACTATTCTCAACGCACCTTTCCCAGTGATTAACGATGACTGTGCATGGACGTCCATATTGTTCTAAAAATACCTCCTACATATTTAACTCAACAAGTAAAAGAGCTACGAAGACGGAAATACTACCATTAAACGAAGCAACATTTTGTTATCCAGAATTTATTTTTTTAAAAAGGCATCGCCATTTTCAATGTACTTTCACCGGGAATGCAATAACGCATCTCGGCTTCTGACATGCGTCCGTGACAAGTGTTGCTGTCTTAAAGTATTACGTCGGCGATATCTGAAACATAGAGATGAAACCTCCAGGTTATGAATGCATTAGTTCAGTCATTGTTAAAATCCAATTTGCAATCCCTTCTGATCAAATAGGACTCGATAGCAATAGAGGCTTGAAACGCTACACCAGTATATGATGATTAAAGTGTGTACTGCAATGTTATCACGTGTTTCGCAGTTATTAGACAACGTGTTGCACGATTTAATAATCAAGTAATATTTATGTAAAGAAATCTTTACAAGTGGAATTTTTTTAAAGAAATCTTTACAAGTGGAATTTTTCTTTTATCACCATTTGTTCATCAGCACACGCATATTGGCCGATATTTACTGATATTTACATATATGCATATTTAATGAACAAGCATGAGCAAAATATTGTAATTTTGTCGTCCACTTCGGGCTCTTTATTTTTATTTAATACTGCCACTTTACGTGGCTTATCTAACCCAACTCTATAAAACCCGTGATATTTTGTGCATTTTCTTCTGCCCTAGTTTGAACGGGACGGTAGCAGAGATACTACACCGTTTTTTACATTGAGATGAAATTGTCACATCAATACTACATTTTTCTTTATCCTATGATCACCCATAAAAGATTTCGGTTTTTTCTGTATAGTGTACTTCTTCGCAGCGGTACGTACTGGATCTCTAATGAAAGTTTTATCGAAAGAGGCATCATCTGCATTTATGCCAAGTTTCTGTTAACCTGGTCTGTCCCCAATTGTCACACATTTACATTCGGAATCTCTAAAAAAAACATGTCAGAACAGACTGCTGTCGAGACTTGTTTCCTCCACTCCATCCGTTGTGGTCCCGGTTTTAAGTTTGCTATTGATTCTATTGATTCCTTTAAACCGTTAGACCGTATTGGCCAGTGCTATAGCAAAAGACACGTCATTCTTTGACATGATGTTGCACCAGTATACTGCTTCTGGTATAGAACACCGTTTTTGACGGCGTCCTTTTTTCAGTTCTTTAACACTATTCAATGATTACATTAGCAAAAAAAATGACCTATGCACAACGGAATCGAAGTCTAATTCTCCACTAATTTAGGAAGGTTTTAAACAAGCTGCTCCTAAAGGCGGTGTCAATTATCCGTCAGAATTTCTGTGGGTCCTGCTCCTATAAATATGTCTTTAGTTAGTTGATTCAACTGTTCACCTCTTGCCGAGAGAAGGCATTGCAAAATAGCAAACCCATTGGGGTCGTAATCAATTAATTTCAATACATAGGTTTCATTGCAATGAGTAATATTAATTGTTACTCGGTGCCATGTTTGTATAAACATTTAAAGCACACCACAAGTAGCGCGTGAGTATCGGATCAAGCGACTGATAGTCTTCACATTCTTTGATGTAAGTTTTCTACAACGGACTTAGAAACCTCAGAGTCAATCTGTTTCGCAAAGTAGAGTGTCTGTCTCACACCAGGATGACCACTTTGTTGGTGAACAGTCTTGACCTTGTAAAACCCAACTGAGCTCACAGAATATATATATATATATATATATATATATATATATATATATATATATATATATATATATATATATATATATATATATATATAAGTCTTGCCAATCGATTCGTCTTTTGGGGATAGATCTAACCAAGGATACATCCATCGACAGTACGTAATTATTGACCAATTTAATTATTTTATGAAACCGTCGTCGAATGAATATCTACTCATAGTTTTGGTTCATACCCTGGCTCTGTCAGTATGTACACAAACAGAATCAGTGAATAAATGCGAGGTGATCGTCTGGTAAATGATTACCAAGTTTGTTCCTTGCATAATTGTATTGAGATCCCTGTTGAAAATATGTTAGGTGTTACTTTCCCATTGGCCTTTACGTTTATTGCGGAGATCACTTATTCTAATTTGTGTGGGATGACAGACGTGCTGACCTCCTGCATCTAGCCTCGTTAATCGGATACCTCGAGGTGACATGTCCTTGTTTCTATCACCGATAATATTGTGTTCAGAATCGCCTTTCTTGTTTTGCCCGCCGGCAGTCTGGAGTCTCGTGTCCAAATGATCCGGACCTCCCAATTGTGTCACACTACTGCGACTCTGTCTATCTAGTCGGGAGTTGATCTATAGGCACATGAAAAAGAACTCTGCGTTGTATGGTCGTCGCAAGAAAAGGCTCACCCATCTATGCAATTTCTGCCATAAGGGATCGTTCCCTAGCGAAATCTATTCCAGCTTCATGTGGTCTCTTCTTAGGAATCCATACAAATGTGGTCCAACCGAACCGAGAAGTCCCGAAAAGAAATAGTAATAAGGCCATGGCTCAGGGAGATTTTTCTTATATTAGACCTGCCAGATCTTGTAGGTCACGAAAATATTCGTCCAGAGTTTGCCCGGATGCAAATGACGAGAGGCAAACTTGTCGAATGCAAAAAGGTATGTACGGCGCAAGAGTAAAAGGCAATAAATGCCACCATATTAGTGTACCTTAAACTGTGACGGATGCGATCGCCTATTCCGCTCAAATGTAAGCTTAACCAGTCATCTTAGAAGCTGTAGACCAACCTAGTGCGCAGATGGATATGGTTGCTGTGCAACTGCCAGCCATTCTATATATATATATATATATATATATATATATATATATATATATATATATATATATACAGAGAAGGAGAGAGAGTGAAGGAAGGAGAGAGATTAGCAGGCCGGCCGGCGTCGCCCGGTAATGAAATAAGCTTAAATATGGTATTTAATAAATGTATATCATTATAGAGCCAATTACTTATTGATTATTGTATTTTACCTAAAGTAATATAGTTGGTTCCTCAGCATGACCTAGTAATAAAACTAGGACCATGCATGATATATTCAATTCATGGAGATGTTGTAAATATTTTTTATAGAACCAATACTCGATAGACTATAACATTGCCCCCAATATATAGTAATGATTAAAAATTATGACATAGATACCATCAGCTTGAATCGAAACCAAAACATTTAGCACCTCAACTATAGTCGATACTGTTTTAGTTATCGAAAAATCGATGAGCACACGCGAAAATTAAGTGACTTTAACTAATAACTTGACTTTTGCGAATGCGCAAAAGTAACTAGTTATGTAGAGCTCCCTGAAATCAATGTCCAAATTCCCCACATATCAAGTTTAAACTGTAAAATAAGAATCGAGAAAGTTTAGTGTAGACTGTTCCGCAGAGACGCATACAATGGTCGTGGATCAACGCGTGTAATATAATGCATAGGATTCACTGTATTTTTACGCATTGTTGATATATGGAATATAAATTCAAACGTAAGCGGTTTTAAGCTACAACAAGTACGAATACATTTTTAATAAATTAATATATATATATATATATATATATATATATATATATATATATATATATTAATTTATTAAAAGTCAATATTTCGAATTATTACAAATTTCTCAGTAGGAAAATCTATATGTAATTTCATATGATTATTTTTTGTATATTTCATGAAATAATAAATATTATAAGAAACGCGTTCGCCGATGCTCAAAATAGAATAAACATTCACGACTTCAAAAACATCTAAAGACGTTCCAAGGATTACCATTCTATGTGATGTAAGAAATAAAATAAAATAAATAAAAGTTAGATTTTCCTGATGAAGTATTTGTTACATTGTAAAATATTGAATTCGTGGTAATAAATAAATAAATATGTATTTTGATAACAAAAAATGTCTGCACTTGGTTTGGTCTTAAAACCGTTAAAGTTTATATATATATATATATATATATATATATATACATATATATATATATATATATATATATATATATATATATATATATATATAATAAAAATACCAGCAGTGGTATACGTTATGTTGTTTTGAAAAAAGAAAAACCGAATGAATTTATGAAATGATCAACGTGTCGTCCCTATTGCAGAATACATCTTCAGGATATTAAAAAGAAAAATGCAAAAAAAAAAAGAAAAGGATCATAGACCATACGAAAATAAAAAGGAAACAGTGTTAGAATCCTACCCATATCGGGAAGGAAACTATGTGTGTGTATGGGAAGGTTGGGTTGTTCAATGTCTATATATACACTTTTAAAAATACGTTAAATAAATACGTGCACTTTTTTATTTATTTATTTTTTCTCTAAACTTATTCATTTTGTTTAAATATTTAAGTATTAAGGAAAAACGGTTAATCAGGATCTGTTTTGATATTTTGTTCTTTGATTATTATTTTTCTCTATACTAGGGGCTAAATGGTAGAAACCCTTTCTTTGTGTAATAGTATTAGTGTTTAATATTAGTGCTGACTGTAAAAGTCTTCTTTTAGCTCTATCAGGTATTTTATAATTTTCGCATGATCTAAATTAAATGAATGATCGTGTTCTGCACAATGGCAAAATAGTGTTTTTAGGGCGTTACCATTCCTTATATCTCTCCTGTGTTCGTAAAGCCTTAGTTTCAATTTACGCTGTGTCTCACCTATGTATGCTTGGTGACAATTGTTACATGGGATGGAATATATACCGAGGTCGGGTGTGAGGGTTTTGGGAGAGTGCTTGATAGTTTTTAATGTCTGTTTTATTGTTGTTGAACTTGTTTGTATCAAGTGAAAACCAAGTCTATTAAGAGTGTCGTAGATTTTTGTATGTTTAAGGTGGGTGGGGATGAAAAGATGTCTGTTTAATAGTGAGGTATTTGTTTTATTTTTCTGTCTGTTTATATTATAGTTTATTTTCGTAGCTTTTTTCTTTGCGTAAGAATTGAAATAATATGGGTACTGTAGTTTTTTTAAAACATTCGTAATGTATTGAATTTCATCATTAAGATATTGGGGGCTGCATATTCTAAAGGCACGAAGGAGAAAAAAACAATGATCATGCCAGTCTTTATTGTATCATTGTGGTGCGAGTAGTAAATATAATCGTTTTTGTGTGTGGTCTTTCTATGTACTTTGAAACTCAGATCGGTTTCTGATCTGATGAGGAGTATATCTAGAAAAGCTAGGGAGTGGTCTTGTTTGGATTCGTGTGTAAATTTTATGGATGGTTCTACTGAATTTAATTTATTTCTAAGTTGTTCTATTTGTGCGTTTCTGGGGAGAAAAATAAGAATATCATCTATGTATCTAAAGTATGTGGAGTTTTTAGGTAGTATGAATTTGAAAGAGTTGGTCTCTATGGATTGTAAAAATAAGCAAGCTAGTCCACCACTACGGGGGTTACCCATAGGGAGTCACAATTTTTGTTTGTAGTAGAAATTATTAAACTGGAAATAGGTTCTATCGGTGATGAGTTTTATTATTTGTATTAATGTATCCGAGGAAAAAGGTAGATCGGCTTTAATTTTGTTTAGGAGCTTGTGGAGTAGATTAAGGCATTTTTGATAGGAATATTGGTGTAGAGGGAAATTATGTCTAAACTATGCATGGTTTTATTTTGTACGTCCATATTTTTTATTTTATTTAGGAGGCCGTCAGGGTTTTTAATATGTGAAGCGCTGATAGTGTCCATTAGTCGAATTAAAATTTGGGCAATAGCCTGTGCTAATTTATGAGTGACGCTTCCGATCTGAGATACTATAGGTCGCATAGGGATGCTTTCTTTATGCCTTTTGGGGATGCCGTATAATACAGGACTAGTGAGGTGGCATTCTATGTTATTTATCCATTTTTTAAAATCATTTTTGATAAGTTTTTTATGGATCTATTGAAGGTTTCGAAATTTTTTTGCATTGATTTTAGGTCTATCGGAGTATATTTATCTGCGTCTTCTAATAGTGTGTGCATTTTCTTTAGATATATATCTTTATCTATAATGACTATTCCACCTCCTTTATCGGCTTGTTAAATGCTGAGGACTTATTTTAAGTTTTAAGGCACCAATGTATCTCTGGTAATGCTACTTCTTGAGGTTGGGTAGTGGTTAAAGATATTATCCCTTGTATGAAGCTCTTAGTGAAATCCGAGTCATCTTGTCTATAATTTTTCAGGGTTGTGTTAGTGGTGATATTTGAATGTATACCGGTAGCGAATTTTCCTTAATCCTTTCATAATTCAGCAAAATGAATAAGTTTATAGAAAACAAACAAGTGTACATACTTATTTAACGTATTTTTAAAAGTGTATACATAGACATTGAACAACCCAACCTTCCCATTCATACACATAGTTTCCTTCCCGATATGGGTAGGATTCTAACACTGTTTCCTTTTCATTTTCGTATGGTCTATGATCGTTTTCTTTTTTTGCATTTTTTCTTTTAATATCCTGAAGATGTATTCTGCAATATGGACGAAACGTTGATCATTTCATAAATTAATTCGGTTTTTCTTTTTCCAATATATATATATATATATATATATATATATATATATATATATATATATATATATATATATATATATATATATATAATTACACCGGTCTGGTTGAATATTGATGCTAAGCTCCGCGTATTCATGTTTGTCCATTTTTTTTTCAATATGGTGGGCATGCTTTATCGCGTTTTCGGTAGGAGAGATCCTCAACTGCGATAAAATTAGTCCGATATATTGAAAATAAATGTATAAATAAAAGAATGCTGCCCAAGTAGATGAAATATATATATATATATACATATATATATATATAAATATGTATATATATATATAATACATATGTGTGTGTGTGTATAGTGGGCTAAATATTTTTCATCCTAAATGCTATTAAATTTTACCTAGCGTAGAAGGTATACGTATATAACTGAAACAGATTGGTCAGTAAGAAACCAAAAAATATAATAATTAATGAAAGAACGTTCGTTTTTAAGAGAATATAAAAATTAATTAACTTATATTTAATCTTTGTTGTGTCCATGACTGATATATTATGAAAATTGTTTTAATAATATTCAGCAAAAAATATTAATAAAAATATTTTATATTCATGTAATTTAAATTGATATGTGTGTGTGTTTGTGTGTGTTTGTGTGTATATGTGTGTGTTTGTGTTTGTGTGTGTGTGTGTGTGTAAGCAACTTATTTAGGACCCGCCCACGCGAAAAAAAACCCTTTAATTGGTAAAGTTTCGATTATCATTGGAAACATATTTTTTGGACTTGCTCAATATTAATAATAGTAATATTTATTTCCATGTCTAAATCGGATGTTCCGATGAAGTTGCTTGGCTCTTTTTCATGTTTTGGCATAAATGTAGAGTTCAATTTTGCTTCTGTCTGAACGGATGCCAACTGATTAAAAATCTATTGATGAATTCGGGTAACACACTCAGTAGCGAAAAGTGCAGATAATCACAAATTTAGATAAGTCTGGCACCGACTTATTCACGGGAAACGTGTAAAGGGCATGTGATATTGACGGAAAGATGGTTGGGACTAATTCACTAGTGACAATCTTTTAATATTTACATTGTTGACTCTTATTCGACAGGCCCATCGCCAAGTGTATATAAAACCAAGCAGTATTTACAAACATCATTGTAGCTTTACAGCTGTACCACTTTGAAGCTGTTATGGTTTTATAATGTTAAGACCCTGGTTCACGTTGAATCGTCGATGTTAACTGTGAGTCCAGTTAATGCTGTAATATCATAAGACAGAACACCGATTCTGAACGTGGGTCATTTGAAGACGAATAATTATTTTGTAACGAAATTTTAAACAGCGAAATCATTTCTTGTCCTTAAGGTCAGTAGGTCAAAAGTATAAACAAAAATTATTATTTTTATCCGAGAAAGCAATTCGCGAATCATGTCACGGTTATTTAGCTCATAACTCACTGTGAATAACGTAAACAAAGTTTTTGTAAGCAGTTTCACTTGAAAGCGAGAGAGGAGAGGAATAAATATTAATACACTTGGGGAGTAGACAAAAGCGACGATTTAGCATAACTGGTGTAGGTTGGAAAATCGTTTATTCATTTTTAAATTAATTTTTAAAAAATAAATGAAAGCATTCTTTTTATAACGAATAAACTCTCATACATTTTGTACTTTGATCAGACAACAGATAAGAATCTAGAACGTATTAATTTCGTTGCATTGGCCACTTCAGTTACACAAGGCAATACAATCCAATCTTTATTGTATTTTAAAGTACTTAAATAAGTGACCGACTGGACGTTCCAGTTGTTGTAGTTTATTTTATTTACAGTTCTGTGAAATGGAAAAATCGATCCCTGTATGATTGATGTTAAATAACGTTGCATTCTTCAGTATTTAAATGAGAGGTTATTTGAGAATAGCGTATTGTGAGTTTCAAAGTTGAAATTTATAATGTTTTACTAGTACTTTTATACGAATACTTCACAACTTCATAGTTATCAAACTATGCGGATGGACTAGCCTGTAATTTATATTTCGAATAGTGTCCTTCTTTAAGAATTAAGTTGACAATTATGTTCTTGTGCAGTTTTAAATTTTGATTTCAAATGAGGTATTTTCAAATAAGTTTTTGTTATAATACCTTTACTTTATATCTAGCTTATTGATATTGCATGGTCGCCACTTCATAATACCGGAACTATACGAGATGGCGGCTGATTTATGAAATTTATTTTTTTGGGGGGGGGACTTAGTTCAAATTTGAGAATCTTTATAAGGTCTGCTGTGCACTTTTGATCCACGTTATGTCTCATTTTTTCATGCTCCACAGTTACGTTTTCCTCTAAACCGAGGTACTTATATGTGGTATCCTCTCCTAGATCTCCAAAAAAGCCGGCATTGAACCGAAGATGTTCGCATGTCTTCTTTTTTTTCATTTCTTTTATTGTGCATATGGCACACTTGTCAAATCCAAACTCTTTGCATCAATCCTCTGTGAATTTTTTAACAGTTTCTATCAGGGAAATAAACTGCTTTTCTGTCTCTGAATCGAGTATGAGATCGTGCATAAAGAGGAAATAGTTCCCTCTTTTTCCTTTTTTCCCTTGCTCTTAATAAGACTACCTAGCATCACATTTTTAAACAGATTGCTGAGTTGGCAAATTGTCCGGTAGAAAGGCAATGGTCATAGTCTATCTCCTTGACAGATACCTAGCTGGACACTGAGATTCGAAATCTGTATTATCTCATCGATGTAGTGTAAGGCAATGGATGTTTGCCACATGGTCATTTCGGCGTGGGATACACTATCAAATGCATTTTTAGAGTCCATCAAGGCCATTATAGGTTCCTTAGACGCTTTTCGTAGCTCTTTCTTTGTACCATGTTTATTTCTGTGACACCGTCTTTGTTCTTTTTTAAGGTACTCCCCATCTGCAAGGTCTTGGTAGATTGCGTCCTGTAAGCTATTTGTAAGTGGTTGAAGGGCAGCAGATAGGCCTATATTTGATGGGCGAAAAGTCTCTTAGGTCATGGGTATAAGATTCGTTTTGCCAATAGTTAGCCACTCTAATGAATCTTCCTTGCCGCGAACAATGCGATTAAATGCCTGAGCATAGTGTTCATGAAGTGCCGGGAGCTTTTTTAACGAGAAATTTGGAATCATATCAATTCCCGGGCTTTTAAAGTTGCTAAAATGAGTTGTTTTTTTTTTCGTATAACATTTTTCGTCATTTTCAGAGCCGGCGTATCTTGTTTACCCCTGACAGTCTCTTAAATTGTATTTATCCATTCTCTCTCTTGGTACTGTTGGAGGTCCTCATACAGCGACTTCCGAAATGTATTTAATTCTTCATGTGTCTGTGGCGACTTTACCCTGATTTCCTCTTTAATTAGATTTCTGTACACCATCCTTGAGTTCTTGTCAAACAACCTATTCAATCACATGGAGTTAATTTTCTTTTGTTTATTTTAAATTTGTGCCGATATGTCATTTATTACAAAATTGCTTTTCTGGTTCTTTAGCTCTAAGATGCAGTATGTGTTTAAGAGTTTATTCTGTTTTAAGTTTATTCATCTTTTTAATTTTTCTCTGTGCTTTCACATAACAGAAAGGCAGATATCCGAGAAGTTTCCTTTCGGAGGTTTTGTATTTTCTGTTGAAGCTTACTCTTCCAGACTGACTCATTTCTTTTGGTTTTATAGTTTCCCTTTGTTCTCTTCTCTTTATGTTGAGGCAAAAGTTCCCTATGCATAAACCATGCTGTTGAATAGGTTTTTTTTCAGTTATAAACGCATTAGTTGGAACGATTCTTGTGAGAGCATTATTAACTTTTGTAACGAAAATCTTGAAGGCTGTGTTACAATTCATTTTCATTAGTCTAGATAGATCCCCAACAACCAGGCAACGTACGATTTCTATCCTGTTAGGCATTTCTTCCTCCAGCTCCACCTGATCTGCATCTAGTGTCATAAGTCCAAGTGGGGCATTGCAGCTTTTTTGTTGCCTATGTTTGTTTAGTTGGGATTTTCCCGGGGTTGAACCGTTATTAGAGTTATTCTCTTTTATTAGGCGTTGTTCTTGAAAATATGCTTCCTCTCTTAATGTTAATGGTAGGGTAATCTCAATAATCAAGCGGATGTCTTTAATCATGTTGGAAATCTGCTTCATATAGCTTATGTGTGTGATATTATTCTCCTCTAAGCGCTCACATTCACATTTTAGTTGTTCGCTGAAGAAATGTTGGTCAGTTGGTTGATAAATTCATCTCTTTATCGGCTTCGAGCAACAACCTGTCGTGAACTGTCCCCAAAACTCATTCCCACTATTACACTGTGCGTAAAAGTCTTTCGTTATAGCTTTTCTTCTTTTTTGAATCACTCCCACACACTTCAGGTGTGTACATCGTTGCGTATCGCTACAGTATGGATTCGTTCCGCACAATGATGTCTCAGACGATATTTCCACATAAAATAAAATTACGAGAGTTAATCGAAAATTATGTATATGTTAAGAGTTAAAGAGATTGGCAGTAAAACCGAAATGAGACTCGATGAGACGAGAGAAATCTCTCGTCTTTATGTCTTGTTGTATGACTGTGTTCATATACTATTTTCCAAAGAAATAAAATTTAAATAATAATTAGACTTTGCAGCGGAGAAGCATTTTCGTATATAATTTAATGCAAAACGGTAACTAACTCCCGAAAAACAAGAACGTGGCCCTCATAACTTTCAGACCATATAGCATTATTAGGATGATGTCCTTAAAACACTGTTTTGTCCGAACATGTATGATAATTTTTCGTTAAATTTATGTAATGATTCAATATCCGACGCTGAAGAAAATCTATTTTTTCTTATTTTTCCGTTAAGATTTTATGAGTATTTACAAAATAGATTAATGTCATGTTTATTTTTTAGAAGAATAAACACAGAGTTCATGGCTCTGGTATTACTGATTGTTCCGTATATAGGAAACCAGTATAAGCATTACATATAATGTATACTGCAAATTATGATACAACGTTATATATAATAATAAACGTACTAAACAATACACAATTTACTGAAATTTTACAATGCATTTAATGATTTTTCCGTTGTGCAAAACCTATAGTAAATTATGTTGTATAGGGGACTGGTTTATATTGGTATGTGAATGTGAGTGACGTCATGATATGATGTGTGTATAATATGTATTTGCACATCTTGTCCGCTTATCGATTTATCGCTTGAAATAGACATGTCTTATTTTATATGGAAGTTGTACTCGTAAGATTTGGGTGCCAGAATTAAATCGAAATATAAGGTTGGTGCAAAAACAATGTAGTGTTTTGACGGATATATATATATATATATGTTGGAAATCTGCTTCATATAGATTATGTGTGTGATATTATTTTCCTCTAAGCGCTCACACTCACATTGTAGTTGTTCGCTAAAGAAATGTTGGTCAGTTGGTTGATAAATTCATCTCTTTATCGGCTATATATATATATATATATATATATATATATATATATATATATATCCGTCAAAAACTGCACTGTTGTGAAAAAACAATATAGCTTTTTGACGGATATATATATATATATATATATATATATATATATATATATATATATATATATATCCGTCAAAAAACTACATTGTTTTTGCACCAACCTAATATTTTAATGTAGTTTTCTTGACGGATATATATATATATATATATATATATATATATATATATATATATATTGACGGATATATATATATATATATATCCGTCAGAAAACTACATTATTTTTGCACCAACCTAATATTTCGATGTAAAGCTGGCACTCAAATCTTACAAGTAAAACTTCCATATAATGTATATATATATATATATATATATATATATATATATATATATATATATATATATATATATATATACATATATATATATATAAGTGATAAAAACGAATTATTTTTGCAATAACCTAATACTACATTAACACTCCAAAATTTCCAGCGTGCACTCAGATCAGGCACACGACCTAAGGAAAAATAGACCACGCTAGGGACAAGTTTTATTCGTATGCGAAAGACAGCCAGTAAATCAATATTACAGGCAATTGAAAGGGAGAAAAAATGACAGAAAAAAGTGAGAGAGGGTGTGTGTTTGAGAGTGAGTGAGAGAGTGAGCCACTAACAGACATCCAAACATAGTTATTAGTTTGAGTTCATGTAATTCCCCAATAATTATTATTACTATCGCATCACATGTCCAATAGTTTTCGAATTTATGTGGAGAAGCGGTAACATTGCCGCCTTACAGAAACATCATCATTTATTGAATTCTGTCACACACCGAGCTAATACTTCTGCTTTACACTCGTAAATCATTTAACAGTTCGTCATTCATCTTGAAACTAATGAGTTTCCATTCTATTCTTAGATTCTCACTATGCAACAGTAGTAAAAGTTTATTTCGGTAATAAGTTGTTATTTGTGTCCAGACGAACAAGACAATATCAGAATGTCGATAAAGGATATTGTAGTTTATTCATAGCCCATGGACTAATTTTATGTTAATATTATGAAATAAAATAACTAACGTTATGTCACAGTAATACTTTCCTTATAAATAAATCAATATATCGGTCAATATTATGAAATTAAATAACTAACGTAATGTCACAGTAATACTTTCCTTGTGAATAAATCAATATATCGGTCAATATTATGAAATAAAATAACTAAAGTCATGTCAATGAAACGCATGTCTTTATGTAATAATCAGGAACTCGGTCAATATTTAAATATAAAAATAAATATATAGTCACATCTATTATTTTTTAAATATGTTATAATACATAATTGCTTTCTTTGTCCCAAAATGTCGTGAAAAGAACGGTCATATCGGTTATCTACTTTGAAATATTGGCATAAAGATGTGCATAAATGTTAAAAAAGAAAATAATCTCATGCAATATAAGTAGATATAGAACTGCGAAAAAAGATGAATGAATATAAGTAAACGCATAAAAAGAATATTTTCTGAAAAGCTTCGTTTTGAATCTGAGATGAAAAGAACTAACGGGACAAGAGCCTCATTCCCTCTACAACGCTGATGAAAAGAGAACAAACGCATTCAAAGATATCGGGTCTATTAATAGCTTAGCTAAGCAATAGAGAGAGAATAACGTTCATTCTTCATATTATTTCTCCCTATTTTATGATGCGACGGCGGTTAACTTCATGTGCTTTAGTTGGCGTCAAATGTTTGTTTGGGACGCGGTGAATGACTCTACCCTTCTTTGCTACAACAGAGACGCATGTTAAATAGAGCTGTCTTTTAGTTTACAGTAAAATAAAAACTAAAAATCTGCTTATTTATACTTGAAACTAGAAAGTATCCCATTTTGAATGCTTGATTTTTCAATAAAACTGAAACCCTGCAGGCTTTACTAATTCACCACAAAATGCGATGCGTTATGATAATAACATTAATAATAATAATAATAATAATAATAATAATAATAATAATAATAATAATAATAATAGTAATAATAATAATAATAATAATAATAATAATAGTAATAATAAATAAATAAACACATTTTAGATTTTAGTAAGGAAGCTCATGTTTCCATATAAACTTATAAAGCCATATAATAATCTACTTCAAGCCACCAAGATGTAATGATCACAAATTTGAAGAGCACATGAGGTTTTAATTTTATGCTATCAATACTAGCGAAGGAATATCTATTCTTCTTGATTTTAAACATTCGAAATAAAAATATATGCCTCCTAAACAACGACGATCTAATTCATCAAGGCGTTTAGGGGGTTCAGTAAGGCAATTTACGTTATTCTGCCGCTGTCTATTGTAGGGATTTGTTATTGCAATTCCAATTCAAACATGCCTTCATTTTGGGGTAAATATCATTTAAATAAATTCTGTCTGCTTGAATATTTTAATATTTGATGATGGCCCAAGTAGAGCTAAGGTTTGTAAAAAATGTAATTCTCGTTATGCTCCTTAGATGTAGAATTTTAATTCCATAGAATAATGCATTAACATAAAATAATTTCCTTTTTTTCCTTTTTAGTTAGAAATAACATGTAATATCTGTTCTGATATCCCATTTAATTTTTTTTTACAACGAAGTCACCACTTATTAAGGCACGAGTGCTACTCAGTGAGAAGGGTTATTGGCTGTACAGTAATCAATGAGATAATATCGTAGTAATCGCTAGTAATGGAGATCTGATAAAGTGCCTGACTTAAGGGGGCGGGTCAACAGGAGCTTGTTTATAGTGGACTTGAATACAGCCAAGTTGTAGTCAGGTGGTAAACAGGCAAACGGAAGAGAGTTCCACAGGCGTGCACTTCTAAGAAAACGTATTTTTTTATGGAATCTACGTTTTGATTTAGGCACGGATAAAGAGTGCGGAAAATTACTGACAGTGGTTTCAGCTAGACGGCTGTTTTTCGTGAATGATTGGCGGGGAGACCAAAGATTGAATCTCAGACGAGTTTGTTCTGTGTCCTGTCAATGGAGGAGATTTTCAAGGTAATTTGTATTTATGTTGCAGCTCAGACCGCACTAAGTTCAAACGATCGTATGTCTAACTTTGCATTCGTAAATATGCAGGTAAATATAAAATCATATGATGAGATAATGACTTCAAAACTAGTTGTCTTCTCACTTGTATCGGGATAAATGATTAGAAACACATGATCATCACCTACGATAGTTGACAAACATCCTCTCTTTACAGCATCTTCAAATTCTGAACTTCAAAACAGGAATCTCAGAACTCAGAATCCTTGCGTAGCCGCCCATGCAAGGAAGGTTTGTCAATAAGCTGTATTAGAGTTGCAATCAGTCTAACAAGGCTCTAGTGAAAATCTCGAAAGAGTTTGCATCAGCATCCCTCGTTTTCTGGGCTTCTATACCTTTTTCATAAGGTAAACAAAAACGTTTTCATAAACCAGAGGATTAAAACTACAATCTGCCTAAGAAGGCTCTGATGAAAATCCTGCAAAATACTGGCATCAGGATCTATCGTCTTCTGGCCGCTTCTGTCGTTTCATGAGGTAAGTAAAAACGATTATACCGGGGAATCCTAAACCAATAGAGTTAGAGTAGCAAAATAGCTTTTGCTTCATTTATTATGCGTTCTAAATTATCTCCGAATTCTCATACAGCCACCGAACCTTGCTCTCCCTATCTCGTGAAAAAATACTACAATCAAGAAAGTTTAAGAGATATCTGCAATTAACAAGGGATACCTCATGCAGGCTAGCAAATCTGCAGTTTCATTTAATAGAGCTCTATACAGAACTTCAACTCGCTTAACAACAGCAGAAAACATAGCAACAAAGCCGAGAACAAGTGTCTCTTCGGCCAAGGACTTACGTCCACTTCAACTGATTACATTCTTAAAAGCGTTAATCCAAAAATCTAATGACCCCTACCAAAAATCTGGGTTTTTAACATAAGTAATTTTCTTTTGAATATGAGTACAACAAGTAATAAACTCATCCTGCTTTTTTTCGAAAAAAGTTAATGCCTTAAATGCTTGAATATTCAGACGACAATTTGAACTACTTTTCCTTGGAAAGTCTGTAATGTAAAATATCGTTATTTGATTCAATATTTAAACATTTTAAATCCACATTCAAGCGATCACAGTCTATACTATTATATAAAATAGACTTTCGCAGTGTGTGTAAGTTCGTTCAATATAGACTTCTTAACGGCTGATCTTTTAAAATTCCCCACAAATATACTTTATGCGCAAGGCAGTGTTCTTAGGTAGGGATTTTATTGGAATATCTGTAATAAAGATTTGTATTCGATGCTCAAAATATCCGATGAAATAAGGGGCAGCCTATTTTATTTAAAGTTAACGCCAATAAAGCCTAATATTACGAGAGCATTTGCGATGTTTTATTACCGCACAAAAAGAAAGGCCTGACATAAAAACCAGCAGTAAGTTATTTGATATGACAGGGATCGTTTTAAATAAATGTTTCTGTTTAGAGAAAACTGAACCATAATACTTGATATTTGCATTTTATATTATAATTCAAACTATTACCACTCCACAAGTAGAAAGCCCGGCATATAAAATCAAATGTAGGTTTTTTTATATGACACCGACGAGTTCGCAATGAATGTTTCTGTTTAGAGCAAAAATGAACTCTGCGACTTTACTTTTGCATTTGTAAATGTAATTCAAGCAACATATATAAAATGTATAAAATCAACAGTAAGTTAACTACATTGCAATGTAAACTACATTTTATTGTGAAATAATGACTACTCCAAGGCGTTTAAAGCTTTCTCCTAGTCCACAGTAATGGCTCCCCAACTAGAGCAGGCAATTAACCGATTTGATTAAAAAATGAGCAATTTTACCAATATCGATTGCAATAAAATACGGAAAGTGAAACATTCGTTGATCCTCATTCAATCTCGGGTAACGTCGTGTCTCCGTACTAGTACCAAATAAATTCAGACATGAATCATAGGTCAATATGGCGGATACGTTGTTTCTTACAGTGAATTTTCGAAGTTCAAAACTAATTTCGAAGACTTTTAACTGCTGAACAAAAAGTTAATTCCATCTTGAATTAAAGTTTAAAGGGAAAAACTAAGCAGCATACAACTTAGTTTGGTACTGAGCGAATCATTATGAAAATCACCATTGCCGTATCCAATAATTGATTCGAGCTTTAAGTTGGCTTCCTTACTAGATCATTTCTCTTTTAGATGTTTTGTTCAAGTTAGCTTTGACCACATTTTCGATATGGGTGTAAAAATAACTATCAGAAATAAGCATATATATATATATATATATATATATATATATATACATATATATATACATATATATATATATGAAAATGCGTGTCTGTCTGTGTATCTGTGTATATGTGTGTCTGTGTGTGTACATTTCCCTACGCAATAACTCTGTCAATTTTAAGTCTACAGACACGAAATTTGATATACAGCGTACTGAGATTTGAGGAAACTGATGTGATCGGTTTTCGGCCAGAAATTAGGCGATTAAGGGGTCAAAGTTTAACGATTCAACCTTTGAGGACTCTACCCAACTCCTTCGATACTTTTCGGTCCAAACACTTGAAATTTTAGATATAGGTTCATTTCACTTGGATCTAACTTAATAATATAATTTGAGCCCAAAACTATAAATTTTAAGAGGTCATTATAGGGGTCAAATTAAAAAAAAAATTGACCACTTTATTTTATTTTTTTTTTTTTTGCTCAATATACATCTCCAAATACCCGGACAACGCCGAGTACTCATTCTAGTATATATATATATATATATATATATATATATATATATATATATATATATATATATATATATATATGCGTGTGTGTGTGTGTGTGTGTGTGTGTGTGTGTATTCTTTCTTTCTTAGATCTCCTGTGAGAAGAAAGTTGAACACAATGCCGGTTTTAGTGTGGTGAAGTCGATCAAGCGAAAAAAGAGACATTATTAATTGAAATAGAATACATATATTGACGACAGAAAATAAACTCCCTAAAATAGACCGGTAATGTCTAGGTGAGATATTAAATAGTTTATGCCTTCGTATTAGCCTGAAAGCCTGATTGATATAGTATCACATGGATTATTTTTTTAGCTTTTCTATATAATCATAGGAAACGTACGTATAGCTGTCTCCTTTAACAGTATAAAAAACATAAGGCAAGATCGAAAGAAACGAATTAGAAAGATTACAAAAAAACAGCGTAAAACAGAAGAAAGAGAGAACACCTAAGAGATGCTCTAAAACGAAGCCTAAATGCAGTAATTCAAGGAAATCTCTCCCTTTTGCCTATACAGGTTCAGACGATAAATTTACAGCTTTGTTTTAAAACTTTTATTGACAAAATCAATGCAAGTAACTTGATTATGTAGTGGAGCTGACATCTATCCAATATAGCTGCATTCAACCTCAATAACTGCCACGATACGGGTTCGGAACAGAGAGCATGCCTTTTTTCACATGTTCCGGCTCGAGCCCAGCGAATACTCGTCGATCAAGCTGGCTTTGGTGTTGTGAGAGGTCATGTTGGTCATGTTCTCGTCGTATGACCAAACGAAGTGTACAAAGTCGTAACACTCATTCTAAAGCCAAGCCAGTGACTCCTTAGGAATTATGAGCCGGTGCCGAGCCCTGCATCAAAACTAAGGGTCTACCAGTGTCCACCTGATTGCACCAGATAATCACCATACTCTTTAACACACACAGGTACACGTTGGTCTTCATTTTACAGCCGACTTCGAAGATGTGAGATGACATGATGTGACCTTCACTTGAAACCACACCAAAGACTATGCCTTTGTTTTCATCACCCTGGGCACGCCCCTATTATTCGTGTCAATCTAGTGATGCATTTTGAGGGTGCTGGAAATGCTCCTATTTTCATAACTTGGATCGGCAGAGAACATGGGTTGTACAGCGGCGCATCTCCATCCTCGTTCGTTAAACATTGTGTCACTTTTAGACATGATAGAATGTTCCTATGGCTTTTAAGATTTACACACAACTAATCAACAAGTAGATGACTTGCAATACAAAATGAAAACCGGTTTTCATAAACGGAAATGGAATCATGTTGTATTTTTCAGGCGATAATTTTATCGTTACACCATTTATAAAAGAAAGGGGCGTGATCTTACTTTATGTTACGCATGTCCATGTTGAAAGAGTGAGAGAAATAGAAAGTAACGGGTGTAATAAGAGAGTGAAAACGTTAGAATATTTAATGGTTGAATGCATTCCCCTTTTTTTGGAGAAAGATAGATCGAAAGGGGGGACAATTAAGAAGATGAGACATAAATAAAAAAAATTATAAGACATAAATAAAAAAAAGTGTAAAAGATGCGGTAGATGAACAGATGAGCAAAGAAAGAATGTTGTAAACCAAGCGATAATATCAGTAAATAAGTTAAATAATTATCTTCTTTAGTTCAAATTCATAGTAAAATTCAACAACATCTACATTTAAAATCATTCACAGTAGCGTCCAAAACTAAGGGACAACATTTTGAAACCTAATATTTGCCAAGCTGAAAGTTGGACAACTGGTAGTCGTTATCATCATAATAACATACTAAAATGTGAGTTATTTGCAAAGGAAAGAAAAAGAATTATGACAATTATTTATTTGTCTCAAATTAGGAAGGTCCAAAAGTAAGGGACAGAACAATATAAACAGCCAAAAAATAAAAACAATAAAACTATATGTACAATCAATATTTAGTAAATGACAATAAAAATGTGCGGCTGTCATCAATGACAGCCGCACATTTTCAACTACAGGAACGAATCAGTTCTTTACAATCCTCGATATTAATTTAGACCATTCTTCTTGAAGCTTCACCCACAACTTCTCCGTGTTAGTAGGATTTCTTTCTCTAAATTTCACTCCTAAGGTCTTCCAAAGATTTTCTAGTGGATTTAAGTCAGGACATTGCGGTGGCCAATCCATAAATCGAAATCTTGCTCGTTGAGGTAACTCATTCCCACCTTTGCCTTGTAACAGGGGGCATTATTTTGCATAACATGATCTTGAATAATGTTTTTATAGATCTGCGCGTTTACACGAGTTTATAACCGGACAAGAGGCGTTGTAACTTGGCTAGAAAACATTCCAATTATCATGACGCTTTCGGCCCCAAACTTGACAGTTTTCTCAGTACACGTTGCACTTAATCTTTCATCAATACGTCTCTTTACGTTGTTTTCCCCATCATTTCCAAATAAATTAAACTTACTTCCATCATGTAAAAATACTTTTGCCCAATTTTCATATGCCCAAATTATATACCTGTTTGAAAACTATAATCTCTTCTCCTTCTTCTTCTTCTTCTTCTTCTTCTTCTTCTTCTTCTTCTTCTTCTTCTTCTTCTTCTTCTTCGAACTAACAAGTGGTTTCTACCCTGGGGTTCGATTAAACAGCCCTATATCTTGCAGAAGCAGTTTTTCTTGACACATTAACACATGAGGTACTATTCATAACCCTTTTAATTTCTGTGCAAGATTTAAAACGGTCATTTAATGACATATGCTGCATTATTCGATCTTCTCTTGCGGAAGTTTTGCGGGGTTTGCCGGTTTAAAAGCACTAACTACTTTGCCAGTACAACCCTGCCTACGACACTCTTGAAACGTTTCACTTTCTCTGAAATCTCTCTTCCAGTGTGCTTTTCCTTGTGTAGCTTCACAATAGCTAGTCTCACAGAGTAATAAAATTTTTGTTGTTTCCCCATGTTGCTGGCTGATGCAACGTTTACGAATGACTAAGTAAAACTTATTCTTTAGAGGAAATCAACAAATTTGAATATAGCATACTTTTTACTTTGTTTTTCTCAATTGGTCCCTTACATTTAGACTTTCCTATTTTGAAAATAAATAAATAATTGTTATAATTCTTTTTTCTATCCTTTCCAAATGTTTCAAATTTTAGTATGTTATTATGGATGACTAGCGAGGAGCTACCCGGCGTTTCCCGGGTGTTTGGAGGTGTGCGAGTTAAAAAAAGAAACGTTAGAAGAAAAAAATTTTAGTAGGAAGGTGGGATTAAACCCCGAAGCCTTGACGCTAAGGTGGAAACGAAAGGGGGAAAAAGCTAACCACCTAACCATATCGGCCACGAATGCAGAGGAGTTGAGAAGCGTGTTAAATTAAGTGTTAAAAAGTCCAAAGGGTTTGATTGGCAGGTGGCCGCTTAATGAGGTAATCGCGGGAGCGTTACTATTATGTGGCAGTTTTTTTTTTACTGCGGGTAGTCTTTTGTTTACTTTGTTTCAATGCGGGACACTTTTGGTATCTTCAAGATGATCGTGGGGGGAAAACCAACTCCCCATTTAAAGGGTTGTCCAAATTGAATAGCAATATTCTGATATTAGGAGAAACTCCAAATTGATCAAAGCTGATTACTTTTGGGCGTTCCCGGCGATCGCGCTGGGAATGATGCCTTACTAAGCTTCGTTTCGCTTTTATTATACGAAAAAGCCCAATCCACGCGCGGCGATCGGAAAATGTAGAATATTTAGCTTTTCAAACTTGGGCAAATTTAATAGAGAGGCGACCCCCGTTGTTAACTCGTATATCTTACGATTTAGACGTGATATAAAAAGTTTTTAAAATGTGGGAGCCGACCGAGAAGCTCGGCGAGAAAAGCCTTTCGCGGACATACACGAAAATGCACAGACACACACACAAACAAACATTTTCACTTTTATATATATAGATAACGGCTGCCAGTTGTCAAAAGTTCAGCTTTTCACAGATGTTATTTCTAACAAGTATTAGATTTTTAAAAATTTGCCCCTTAGATTTGGACGCTACTGTATTTTGAAGAGAGAAAAACGGGGAGAGATAAATGAAGATAGCGAGATACCCTATTTTATTCATTAAATAAATTTATATATGTTTGTTTTAAATGCTTGAAACTGATGAAACCCGGTTTACAAATGTCCGTTCTCTAAAGTGCAATGTAGAAAAATATATTTTGTACTAAATTACTGGATGGAGGCATGTGAAGCTTCCTCCCGGACGATTTGGCGGACTTGGATTAGAATAAAAATATAGGAGTGTGAAATATTCGTTGTTCATCATTCAATCCCGGGCACCGTCGGGTCTCCCTGCTAGTATATATATATATATATATATATATATAAAAGTGAACGTGTCTTTGTGTGTGTCTGTCTGTGTGTCTGTTTGTGTACATTTCCCTACGCAATAACTATGTCAATGTTTAGTCTACAAACTCGAAATTTTATATACAGGGTATTGAGATTTGGGAAAATCTATGTAATTGGGGTTCGGCCAGAAATTTGGCTGTTAAGGGGTCAAAGCTCAACAATGTCACCTTTGAAAACTCTACCAAACTCCTCCGCCAATTTTGAGTCTGACACTTGAAATTTTAGATATAGGTTTCGCGGACATGGATCTAACTTAATAACTTGATTTGAGCCCAGAATAATTAATGTGAAGGGGTCATAATATGGGTCAAATTTTTAAAAAATTGACCTTTATTTATTTTTGCTCAGCATACACCTCCAAACACCCGGGCAACGCCGGACACCCATGTTAGTATATATATATATATATATATATATATATATATATATATATATATATATATATATATATATATATATATAGTAATACCTAATAAATGCAATTATCTTCATTTGTCCAAAACATAAACATTTCTAAGAATGTTTGGTGCACTTGCGTTTAGAAAAATGAAACAAAAACTATGTTGTTTTCTTTCATAATAAGGGCGAAAATTACAAAGTCACCATTTCAACTTACTCAGTTATACACATTGAGAATACCACAAATCGACGCTCTGTTTTTTTTTTTTTACTTATTATATAACCAATTTAAAATAGGGAATCCATTTTCAATCTTATGCTTGTACAAAGTAAATCCATCAACGTCGAATATGAAAAGGTTATATGAAAACATTTCTACCCTCTTCTTTCTTAAATAATATGATAAATAATATGATTTTGTCATACGTTAATTTACTCAACATCAAAAAAAAAATACTGTGCAAAATATCATTCGTTTTATTTCAGTTTTTCCAGATTACAAAAAATTAAAATGGATTTTTCTTCTTTATTTTGTAAAGAAAGTTACATCCTGATTTTTTGTTGCTATGATGGCGCATATATCTTGATAGTATAACAAAAATATTCAATTAATCTCCAAGTTTTTAACAAATATATTTGTTAATTCTGTTACGTACAGATTATCTAACATACATACAAATGTAAATATAAACATATAGACACTTTGAAAATAGTGCTGTTGAAAAAATAGATGCATAAATCATTAAAATACAATCCAAATTTTAAGAAAAGGAGAACAATAGAGAAATATGAATATAATATGCTACTTCATAACATGTATCATACCAGATAAAGTCAAGTGAAAAATAGGAGGATTTACGTTTTTTAAATGCTGTTCAGAGAAAATACGCCCGCTCCTACCCCCAAAATGGTGTTAAAACTTTTTACTTTAATATATTGCTGTCAAATTGCGGTCTGTGATTCGCTTGCGATTCTTTCTCGCGGATTTTCCTATTAGAATCGATGTCTGTCTACGTGCTTTTTTGAAGAAAAAAAAGGTAGACACTGTTATCTTTCGTTTATTTTACAATCGGCCATACTAATAAAGCGCCGTCCAGCGTCGAATATATTAGCAAAAGCGATAGACAATTCCATTCAAAACAAGTTCGGAATTATTCAGAGAAAATAAGTGAGAAGCCACAAGAATTACATTCGTAAGCTTTGCCAACTAAATTCTGGTAAACAAAAATAAGTCGTTTATCTTATTTCAGTTTTTATGTATGCATTAGTTTATTGAACTTATTGTCTTTATTGTACACTTGTCCCCCGCTTCGAAAAAATAGTCCTTCCCTCGTGTCAGTTCGAGAGAGGAAAACCTATTGCCACACTTTCCCCTAGACGTGTCATTTGAACTCATATTAATTACAATACTTACTAATTTTAATGGAGAACAGATAACAAATTATGGATGCATTATCAGCAGCTTCTGTAATTATCGCTTCCCCTAATTTGTCCCCCAACCCTCGTTTAAAATGAGTGATTGTTCATACAAAGGGAGAAAAAAAAGCTTCATTCTAGGGCGGCAGTGCTTAGAGGTGAGCAGCTGTGTAAGATGTTTAAAATTGTGTGTCTATTCTATCTTTATCTATTTCTATTCTATCCTTATATCAATAATAAGAGTGCTAGAGGTAAACGTTTTAACTGGGGTTTGGTTATCTGCCTGATAGTCAGGGACCCGGACCTTGGATACACCACTAAGGAGGCCGTCTAATCAGCAAGTAAAAGTGTATTGCCAGTTGGTGGATGGATTCTGGACCATACATTAGCTTCTAGTGAAGCTTCTCGATACCATATTAGTGGGTATTTGTTATGACTTTACCTTATCATGGTCTACAAAAACTATTTCGTCGTTTTTTCTTCTCTCTTACTTTCCCTCTATGCGATGGACTTACCAACTCTATCGCCCTGTTTCACAAATTTTCAAACTCCATCATGAAAAGTCTCAAGAAAAAATAAAAAGATTACACCCAGAACACAAACTTCCGACGTAAACTTCCACTTTCTCCAACATTAGGGGTCTACGTTCAAGCTTTCCAGAGATGAAAAACCCAATTATAGTAGACCAAACCAGACCTATTCTTCCTATGAGAAACTGACATTGGGCCAGATATTTCCCTAGATGAGTTTATGATTAAAAGATACTCTAACTTAACATTAAAATCTGATCCCCAAGATCGTCATGAGCATGGAATATGTGCCTACATAAGAGGTGGTTTCCTATGTAGTAAATACCTCTCAAGAGAAGAACCCGAATTGCTCTGTATGTGCTTCTGGTCGCACTTTCTCACAACACTGAATTCATATTTGCCCTTTATCGATCCCCCACAATAGCGAAGTAAATATCCTTCAAAAAATATTTGAACAAATTAACCCGAGCCTCTCTGCTCATTTATCGGCATGTGGAATGGTAAGACGACTAAAAAAATGGCAGATTATGAGGAGAGGTTCTGTCACGATTTCTCCATTGCTTATGACCTAACTAAAATTTCACAAACCTACCATGTGCCCGATACTGATGGTCATTATGCAAGATTTTTAGAACATTTTCTTACAAACTCCCATGAGCTGTAGTCATACTCCGTACTGCCTCCACTGGGATCATCCGACCACTCGGTTTTCTCAGTTAAGATAAATACAAAATGTATTAAGTCCTGAGACTGACGTCTTTATCGTACAGTATATCGATACTCTCTGACTGAGTGAAATAGCGTCCGTACATTTCTCTCAGATATACCTCTGTGTTTCATGTTTAGAATAAAAGTGTCCACTTTAGTATTAGATTGACGGAATAGTAAATCCTCAGTACTGATCATATACACTAAAAATAAATTCCGGCTAAAACCTTACAGTCAGCGATAGTTCACTTCAGAATGTGCCGCTGCATTTTCGCACAGAAATAACTATGTGATAACCAGCTCCGATAGAGCGGGAAAGGTATTCTACATTATTAAATAATTTCTATCTTATAGGTTTATAAGTGTAGTGGTTGACGGACAGAGATCATAAGCTGTTTGTATTAAAGTTGAAGTCCCTCAGAGGTCCATCCTGGGGCCAACTCTCTTCCTCGTCCACATCAGTGATCTCCCAAATCACATCCTTAGGTCATTCGTAGACATTTACCCTGACAATAATGCCATCTATTAAAATACTTCAAAAATCGTAAATGACCACATTCTCTCTGATTCTCTTTCCTCTTATCTTGAGCATATGATATAAGGGGGTAATTGATGGCTTGTTAATTTTAATGTATTTAAAATCAAGATTCTATCTTTCCATTATCAAAGATTTGCGCCCTGTCTGGAATCAATTGAAATGAATGGCTATTTGCGTGTGGAGGCGCTTTATTTTGGCAAGCTTCTGGGCCTGACCTTTATTCCTAATCTGAAATGGACCACGTAATCCAAAACCGTTGTTTAGGTCGCTAGAAAAATGTTTGGATCATTTTACGGCTCCAGTAGATATTGCACTGTGAATGTAATAATGTTAAGAACTAAGTAGGTCCGAGGATAAAAAGCACTAGTTCCACATCTGAGAAGGACCTGCTAGAACCTTTTCTTGTCTTGACAAAGTTCAAAATAGACTTCGTAGACTCGTAGGGGAAATGCTTTTTCCTTCATTGAAACATCTTTCTCACAGAAGAGACGTTGGGATCCTTTCTCTCCTCAATTATTTTTATGCCAAGCGCTCGTCTGAGCTGTAATCTATTGTCACCATTTGCTAAACTTTCAAGATAAACATGCCCCAGCCGAAATCATTCTCAATAATTTCCCCCACACTTTACTTGTGTCTAAACCCAAAAGTAGATTCCATGAACAAAGCTTCTGTCTTATAACTGCACACTTTAAAATGATCTTCCGTTCGCCTGCTTTCAAACAGACTAAAATATGATCGTCTTCAAGTCTAACGCAAACAAGTTCTTGATGAGCCGTCCCCTTAAGTAATCCAATCTACGAGATTTCCACTACTAACGATTACTACGACATTGTACCATTGATTACCGTACACTCATTAACTTATCCTCGAGTGGCCTATTGGCTTTGATAATTGGTAATCGGTTTGGAAAAAAATGAAAAGAGTAAGTTATGTTTAGCGTGAATGTGTCGTGAAATCCACGATAAAATCGCTGTTTCTTCTTTTTATATCCACTGCCAGTTAAAAAAAAAACAACAACTTTACTTCAAGTCAACCGTTTACTACTAACATTTGTAAGAAACTTTGCAGACTGTTTTAAAGATTCTTTTTTATTTTCATGCGTCCTGTTTACGCTTCCGTTGAAATCAGGATGCGAGTGATACCCCCATTAATTTTCACGATTAACAAGAGTCAAGAGTACCGACATAAGAGAACCTTGATTCAGATGCGCCCAAGGAAGATGGAAGCGGACGCAGCACGTACAAAAATACTTTGCTCTTTAATGTATAAGGTGGTCTCTTTGAACTGCCAACGACGGTTGTATATTAACCTAATTAAGTTGACGAACTTCAGTGAAGCAAAAGAAAATAAATCCCAGTGAATTATTAGAGGTTAACTATCAACTTTATTATATGGAAAGAAGAGAACGCGTCTTTTAAAAAGGAGAGGTGTAGTGTCGAATGATTTGTTTATTTGTGACTTTACCAACTTAATGCCAATGAATTAAACTAATCGTTATTTAAGTGTGGGGACGTCATGTGTAGTTATTTTCCTTGTAAGTATTCTAATGCTGGCCTTTGACAGCATTATTTCCGCGCTCTAAAACTATTTAAACCTAAGAAAATATATACTCTACTCTAAACGAGGCGTATTGTAACCGAGACGTAAAGAGCCTCTCTCGTACATGCAATATTTATAGAGGAAGTCAAACTGATTAGAAAATCCGGGCATAAAGCTGTCTGTTCAATTTTCATTTGCATTTTTTATGTTCGTGAGCGTCAGTGAAAAAAAAAAACAAAAAAAAACTTAAAGCAGCATAGGACAATCTTCGTCATCTTAAATGAGCTAGGGTGAACCAGAAATATATCATAGCTGATCGAGGGAGTTTGGAGGATTCCTGTTTACTGCGACTTCATCGGTTTTATTTGATTTGATTGTATTATTTTTTTTTTTTTTTTTACACAGGATTCACCATTTATCAATGCCCTGAATCCACTCGAGGATAACGGTTAATTGGTATACATTAGTCAATGTGATTACAGCGTTATAAACATAAGTAGTGGGAATTTTGTAAATTGGATTACTTAGGAAGACGGTTCCTCAAGAACTTGTTTATGTTGGACTTGAAGACAATCAGATTGTAGTCAGCTGGAAAACATAAAATCGGAAGAGAGTTCCACAGGTGTGCAGTTCTAAGAAAGAAGCTTTGTTCATGGAATCTACATTTAGGTTTAGGCACAAATAAAGAGTGTGAGAAAATATTGATATTGGTTTTGGCTAAATGATTGTTTTTCGTGAAATTTTGGCGAGGGGGGGGGGCCATAGATGTCTCGGATTGTATTATGCCGAATACACTCATTTCGGTAATAGTTTTCTGCTTTAAGTTCTTTATCGCGTTAGATATTTAATCATATTATTTGATTTGTTTGTATTGATTTACGGCTTATAAACTGTTTTCGGATTATTTAATGGGAAATACGGTAATTTTTTTGTAAAAGATTTGTTGCTTAAACTTCTTTAAATCTTCAAATATTTATTCATGATGGTTGTTTTGTTGTACGCCGTATCAACTTTTTTTCCGGATTACTTTGGTAAGTGTTTTATACTTGAACATTTTATAGCATTCCGAAAACAGAAGACACAACTATACATATTTGGTACGAGAATAATGTAAGCAATACGTAATATAACAGACATAATTGTATTTTTCTTCTATATGTATAAAATACATATATACAGTTATTGTTATAATTATTATTATCTTTTTAATACATACAATGCTTTCGGAAATCATCCGTGCAAGATATTACGATTAGAACCGGTCGGGAGATTCGAACACGGTCACGAAGTTATCTCTGACATCATTAGCAAGAAAAAAAAACGAACAGCCAACCTTAATCACATGACATCCCGTTGAAATTAATATTTATAAAAAGCGTAAATGTCAAGACGGCAAGAGTGATCTTATGATTATTATATCATGGTGTACGAACGTGAGCTTAAAGTGGCCGATTTTTATTTAAACTTAGAGGGCTCAACACTAAGAGCTAAGTTCTTAAAGGAACTGACATAATTATTACTATAATAATCATTATTTTTCATACCTAACGACACTATTGTTTCATCATTTCGAGAGTCATCAGCGCAGGGAAATACGATGCAGCCGGTCGGTATATATATATATATATATATATATATATATATATATATATATATATATATATACGTAAAACGCATACATGCACCGAACTATAATACTCTCCCGACGAACCTTATATTTAGCAGAAAATAGCGCCATAAAATAACCCCTACAACCCCATGATAAAAACACACAATCCTCTGACATTATAAATAACTTAAACGACAATGCTAAAATTCGATACCTTAACAACTGCCAACGAAGACGTAAATTACTTGAAGCAATGATAATTAAAAAAAAAAAAAATCAGCCGCTTACAAACTGGATCTCATTTAATATCGGGACACATATACTTACTGTATTTATTAACTAACAATAAATACACACATAAAATGAAATATAAAATGAGAATAAACAAAATAAAAAAATTTAAAAAATCGCCCCTACCCATCCTGCACTCACCTTTTTAACCAATAAAAAATAGAACTAACTACAAATATAACATACTTCAATAAATGAAAATGACAACAACACTAATCACTCCTGACGACAATAGGATGCGCCGATTGTAAGAGCTTGAGAAGAATATGGCGGAACAGCAACTAGTGGGCGCCATAAAATACAACATTCCAGCTGTAATGAAAAAAGACCGGTTGCCGAATTGAAAAGTTATCCAATAAATTCGGAAATTAAGGAGGAGTTTGTCGTATTCAACCAGACGTACTTGAATATATATATATATATATATATATATATATATATATATATATATATATATATATATATATATATAAAAATGTACACACATATATATATAGGTATATACATAAACATTTGTATATACATATATACATATATATTTCGAAAATAGTGCTAGTCTAGCTGCAGTGATGAGTTGTGATACAACGAAACAGAATAATATGTAGATGACTACTATGGCAATGACAATAACATATTCTATTCATTGTTCTGACTGTCGAGTATATATCTGATGCAGTTAGACACAATTAATCAACTGACAACCACATCACTCTACATGAAAATATTTAAGATATCAATGGATATATACCTGGGAATCAAAAGAAGTTTTTTTTTTGCCTGCAACAGGTTCTAACGATAAGTACTATCACTGCGATTCACCCACTCGTGTGGGCGATATATATCTTATAATTCATATCTATCAATATATCTTCCTGTCTTTCTTCTATTTATCTTTCTCTCTTTCCCCTTCCATTTTCTCTCTTTGTATATATGTTTATATATATATATATATATATTGTATATATATATATATATATTGTATATATATATTGTATATATACATATATACATATATATTAACATATATATTGTATATATATACATATATATATACATATATATTGTATATATATACATATATATACATATATATATTGTATATATATATTGTATATACATATATATATTGTATATATATATACATATATATTGTATATATATATATATATATATATATACGCCTATGTATCTACATGTACATATATATGTGTATATATATATATATAGTGTGTGTGTGTATATATAAGTATCTATTTCTTTGTTCGCATCACAAAGAAGAATTATTTTCATATATTTGTGTTCAGAATTACTATCAACAATATAATAAAGTATTATTATCATTTTTCATAGTAGACGACAGGTGTTTTTGGTGTATTATAAATGTTGCAGGTAATTTTTGAACCAATATATCCTGAGAAAATATGTTTTGTTTTAGAATGGTTCGAAATGTTTGTACGTATTTATTGTTTATATAAGTATGTAGTGTTAACATAGGTTTCTTTGAATTACTATGTGCATTTGTTCACCGAGCGACATCATTCAAAACAACAACAGCAGCTTTGTTAAAATTTTAATATTTTCTTCAATAAGACAACTGCCATTTTCAAGTGTCTTACATGATATTAGTTGTAGGTAAGTTAAATGCAAATAAAATGAGTATTGTTGCGTAGGTGGACCATTAATATTTTAGATATAAAATGTAAAGACCTGATAACATGTGGTAATATCATTGTAAAATGTAATATATTTTCTGCGGAAAGCTATACAATTTTGACACAGAATTCAATTAGGGTATGGTTGGTTGGTTGTTTTTGTTTTACGGCATATCAACCCTTTTCGGGTTATTTAATGCCGAATCCAAAGATTTCGAAGAACATTTTTTTTAATAGAATATATTTGTTGTTTTAACGTCGGTTTCTATTTAACCCATAGTTGGGACCCTAACAGGTACTACCACTCCGGGTCAGAGTGGACCTGGGAGCAATGATAATTAAAGGGTGGCTCCACACTCCCCAAAGCCCACAAGCTAGGGCCTCACCACTGGATATAGTTTAAGGTCATATCCAGGACCCCCATTGAGGGACTTTTATCCTCTGCAGGGGGGGGGCAGTCGGCGTATTCTAATGCCCCACCGACAGGGCCGGATTAGAGTAAGATAATTATTCTTAAACCCATTATTCAGCAGGACGAAAAATACTAATTCCTAAACATATAAGAGTAATTAAAGTATCATTCGTTTCATTCCGTTTGTCAGTCCGTCTGTTTTCTGGGTTTCTCATTCTGTCTGTCCTATTGATAAGGTTTTCATATCTCTTTTTCAGCTTTTGTTTTAATATCTATCTGACTGTCCCCTTTTCTATCAACCTTTCTCTCTTCCCTGTCTTCTCTTCTCTTCTCTCTCTATATATATTTCTCTCTCTCTCTCTTTCAAGTGCTATTGCTATACTGTCACATCTCTCCTCAAATATCTCTCAGTCAAGTCTGTGTGTTTGTTAGTCTCTCTATTTGTCTTTGTCTTACTATCGTTCTGTCTCTCGTAGTTGTTTTTTTGTCTGATTGTCGTTTCGTCTCTCGTATTTGTTTGTCTATTTGTCTTTGTCTGTTAGTCGTCCTTTCTCTCGTATTTGTTTATATATTTGTCTTTGTCTGACTCTCGTTCGGTCTCTCGTATTTGTCTGTCTATTTGTCTTTGTCTGACTGTCGTTCCGTCTCTCGTATTTGTTTGTCTATTTGTCTTTGTCTGTTAGTCGTTCTGTCTCTCGTCGTTGTTGTTTTTTGTCTGATTGTCGTTCCGTCTCTCGTATTTGTTTGTCTATTTGTCTTTGTCTAACTGTCGTTCTGTCTCTCGTATTTGTTTATATATTTGTCTTTGTCTGACTCTCGTTCAGTCTCTCTTATTTGTTTGTCTATTTGGCTTTGTCTGTCTGTCGTTCCGTCTCTCGTAGCTGCTTGTTTTGTCTTATTGTCGTTCGGTCTCTCGTATTTGTTTGCCTATTTGTCTTTGTCTGTCTGTCGTTCCGTCTCTCGTAGCTGCTTGTTTTGTCTTATTGTCGTTCGGTCTCTCGTATTTGTTTGCCTATTTGTCTTTGTCTGACTGTCGTTCAGTCTCTCGTATTGGTCTATTTGGCTTTGTCTAACTGTCGTTCCATCTTTGTATTCCCACCTTGTTCTCTTAGTTTCTTTTATCCATCTATATCTCTATTTATACTCCTCTCTTTATATGTTTAAAGTTATTCATATCTGTAAATATTTATATCTGTAAATATTTATTCATGATGTCTGCTTAGGTTGGTTTTTTGTACGATATTTACGACAGTTCTTATGTTACTTTAGGCCAAATACGGTTATTTTCTGAAATGCTTTATGCTCCAAGATATTTTATATCATATTTGCAATGATTCGTTACGTTGTATACTTATTGGAATACTTGTTGGTTTTGCAGAACTTGATTGAGTTGTACAAACGGAGTAAAACGAATGACATCGATATTCGATGCATTTAAAATCAAGATGCTGATATATCTTCAGCAAACTTAATTTGGCAGCATGAAAAGTTCACCGGTAGAACATTTAATGAAAGTTAAACAAACACAGAAATGCAAGTTCACCGTGATAGAATAGATGCTAGTGCTTTGCAAACTGTGTCGAAACTTTTGTTATACATTTTATTCTGTACCTTGCGCAAGAAGCAGAGGTGGGATGTTGGTGCATCAGCTGATATGTAGAAACAATAATTTATGCACGATTGAATAGAGATATTGAAAAGATATAGGATACTGGCAAACGTGAAGCGTTTTCTCGGCCGGTAGTTGTTGCCTACTATCGATGTAGCAGCCTTGTAAACATCTATGCACGTGATGCTTTCTGAGAATATTAGGCGAAGGTGTTTGAACGTTGGATTCTCAGATAAAGGTGGTATTCATGTGTCGTGTATTATCATCCTTTGAAAATAAATGAACAGGAATCCCAATACATTAACCGATGAAAATTCCATTCGAAAGTTAATCGCGAAAGACTAACGAATATGCTATTGTTAACTTAAGTATGGCAGACCAGTGTTAATGATGTTCCAACAAGCATAAAAGAAAACCGGAGACGGTATTACCGAATAGCTATGTATGTAATTTTTTGAATATAACTCATTATTATTATTATTATTATTATTATTATTATTATTATTATTATTATTATTATTATAATAATGATAGAACAATAAAAAAGACCTGAGTTATTTATTTTTCCCTATTTAATAATGTAAGCATGACCGTTAAAAACAATATAATGTAGTGATTTCAAAATTAAAGAATATATGAGTTGAGTGCCATCATCTATAATCGAAAACGAGACCAACACATATGAAGAATTCTTGGCAAAATTATTTATTACAATAAATTAAAGGACACAGCAATTATTAAACGACAGCCACTCGAAAGAAAAAAAAAGATGTAAGCGTGGCACACAATGTAACACACACGTTATCGTATTAATATACTACTACTACTACTACTGATAATAATAATAATAATAATAATAATAATAATAATAATAATAATAATAATAATAAACAACAGAAGAAGAAGTAAAAGAATAGAAGAAGCAAAATTCCTTCCGATCGTAGATTTCGCAATTCCAACAGGGTAAATATCAAGGAGAAAGAGAAGGGGAACTGGCCAGAGAACGGAATGAGATATGAAATATGAAGAAAATCAAGATAACGTCAACATTAAGAGTAGCACTAATAACAATCTAAAAAATCTTATAAAAATGAGGGATTAGAATGAGGAAGATGTATAAAGAAGATACAACGGATAATAATAATAATAATAATAATAATAATAATAATAATAATAATAATAATAATAATAATAATAATAAAAACAATTAGAATAGTAAGACAAAATCTTTGAATGCAGATACTTATATACCTGAGCTACAAACTCTAACGAGGTATATAAAAACTGCAAAAAAAAGTAAAACAAAAAATAAATAAAGCCCAGCATAACAACGAAACTACTATTTTCAAGTAAAATTTTACAGACTTAAAATACGATTTTAACGTTAAAAGTGACAGACTTACCAAAACAAACCTGTTGTGCATGTAAAGGATAGAGCAACAATAATAACTTCATCTTGCTTGACTGACGAAAATAACATTTCAGGCATAATCATGACAAACCACCAAAAATGCTGGTTCTGAATAAGAATTTAGACACAAATGGAAACGAAGGTAAAAACCTATGTCTGAACAATTATAATTTTATTTTCAACTTACACATGACAGAGAGACAGTAATAACATTTTAAAAGTATATTACATATACGAATGATATTTTATTTCAAACATGGCATACCTATGAAAACACTATTTTATCTTTAGTCTGACATACCAAAAATAATGCTAATTACATATTAAGCATACACGCTAAGATAAATGATATTTCAAAATTAAACCTAACAGACAAACGTGAAGGTCAGTGTTACATAACAACGATTATATTATTCTTAAATAACGTGAGATAGAAATTCAATTAAACACTTAATCAATATATAAAGGCTGGCGAATAGACATTTACATAGATTCACCCAACCTTACATACGTTCATCAACCTGCACAGTGTTCTATTTTTAACAGGAGCGTGGCCGAAGTAGAAAAGTTGATAGGGATGTTTGGCTGAAAGAATTAATACACACACACACACACACACACACACACACACACACACACACACACACATATATATATATATATATATATATATATAATATACTCTAACATGATATAAATGAA
>NC_136484.1:98368399-98505899 GCF_053919585.1 Euprymna scolopes
TTCTCCGAACAGGTGTAATTTTTATTGGCTCTGCTGTGACGTCACATCGTGCAGTCGGCGTGATCCATTTCATATATTGTACACTGCTGCTGCTAACAGCACTATCGGCTTTGTAACTCATAACCATTGTTCAGTTTTGAGAAGAATTGATACTTCTTATAATGAAAGCTGATTGTGGCATTGCGAAGCAAGGATTACGCAATTCTCAACACAGCCTAAACTGAATCGGCACTGCTGGATTCCAGTGACAAAGAAGATGTCCAGAACGATAAAATGCTAGGATAATCGGATACAAGACCTGGTATTCTCAAATTGGAACTCATTTTATACTGACCAGACGCAACCTCACTTTACTTCGGCGATATAAAAGGCACCTGTTTGCCAACGTGATTACTTGTATAAGCACAATACAGTATATAAGCCGAGACGTGAAAAAGATAACTTCTATTCATGGGCGATTCATTTTTATTCATAAGTTCGCTTTTAGCCATGCATGAAAGCTGGGAAAACGTAATGCATTAAATAAGTACCCTTTATCAATCAAAAGATATTTGAGTAATATTTGATGAGTAATCGAAAAAAGATTACTTACTGTGATTTTTTATAAGTTGGATAAAACGGCATCTTTTGAGGATTGATGGATATGCATACCTGGCACGAGATTAACACGCTTTCGTCAAAATTCTATCTTTCTGCGAATAATGATATCAATTTAAGCATATTTATGTTAATAAAGATACTCTCTTCGGAATGAGTAAACGTCATGAACAAAGGTCATAACACTAAAATAGGGAATTCAGTATATATCAGCATCGTCTTTGCAATTTTGTTGGCTTTCTGGAAAATCGGGGCCTCTTTAGTCATGTTTAGTATGGCTTTCGTGATTTTGTTTCAACCGCTGATCCTTTTTATTGTTGTAAATGAGCGGATCTGTTGATTTAGGAATGATTAAGGATAAACTAGGGCCACTACACTCGACATTTTGTTTACATAGTGTTGGCTTTTGGCCTTTGGCATAAACTCCCAGGTTATTGTGTTGGTGTTTAACTTTTTGGTATTATTAGGTATTTCTTTTTTATGACCGAAGCATGCTAGCAAATTTTGATGATGCCTTTTCATTCTCTTTTCTTATCAATGTTGTTGTTGCCTGAGGCTCTATTCTAGGCGTAACTTTGTTTCTTTTCTATATGATAAATTTTCCATGGCATACTCCTTATTAAATGAATATAGTTGCTGATTATATCACTTCCTACACTGGTGTTGGTTCTCGTTCATTTCTCTCGGATCAGTTCAAATAAGCAGCTGATCTATAAGTTAACTTGAGTTTATTTGTAGATTAAGATACGAAATTACTTGCGTCCTTTAATCATGCTAAGACTAAGTTTGTGCCTTTCAGTTGTAGGCGGGTCCTTTCTCTTCTTGAGATTCTTATAGATAGATCTACACCTGAGGGGAAAATGGACTGAGACGTTTTGGAATTTTTCTCATCAAATCTCGCTTGGATTACATATATTCAATCCATTGCTCTTCCTGCTTCTCGTAAGTAGGTTATCTATGTTCTCTCTTGTTCACTTTTACCCACCGCAGTGTATTCTTTATCTACACGTCTACTATCAGATTATGTACAAAGTATGTTATTATATTTGGGCTGATGAATATCTGTCCAATTTGATAATTCTTTTAACGTGCAGAAACGCACGTGCAATTTAATTGATCGCATTCTATCTTCTTCCCTGTAATCTCTCTCACAAATGTGATTTTTGTAGTTTAAATCTGTTCTGTAAACAACGTTATAATATATGTTCCTTAGAATTGTCAGATCTTTTCCTTGCATCTTTTGTTTCCGCTAAATTAGCTCGTTGATCTCTGATACTGATCTCCATCAATTCGCTGTCTGTATGCCTCATTATAATACAGCATATTCCAGTAGCTTCGTCCCAAGAACTGAAGACTAGTGGAACTCCCCTCCTGCTGGCTGTTTTAATCCCAGTTATAGCATCGGTTCTTTTCACGACTAAGGTCAGTAGGCAGCTCTTACCTTTGTGAGAATCAGTTTTCGTTTATGTTAGCTTCTTACATTGTAGATTCATCCTTATCTTGAGCGATTTACTTTACATCGGAGGTTGAAAAAGCTACTGAATGATTTTGAACTAAAATGGATTCTTTATTTTTGATAGCTTTCTGTAATTTAAACACAATCTGACTAAGACATGGCGATTTTTAAAATAAATAATGCAAAATAGAAACAATTCTTATTTATAAAAAATAGTGTCTTTTAAATGTTGCCTATTTTCAGCTTCGCATATCTGTGCTCTTTCCAAAACAAACTTGACGAGCATTTACTTTTTCTTGTGGGGATATCTTTTAGAAGGAGACTATGTTAACAAACCTCAAACCCTTCAAGGACGAAAAACGAAATTAAATCGCAATCTATAGACTGCAATATGGCATGAATAATGTTTTAAAAAGAGCACAAATATGTGAAGCTAAAAATGGGCAAAATGTAAAATACATCTTTCATAAATAGAAATTACTTGAATTTTGCATTTTATAGAACTCATTTACCAATGTCTTTTCCCAGATTTTGTTAAAATTACAGAAAGATATCCTCAAAAATAAAGAATCTATATCAGTTTCGAACTCCTCGCTGACATTTTGGACACCCTGTATATTCATGTGTATAAATTATCTATTCATAAATAACTTACCACGAATGATAGTTCAATACATCTTTCCAGTAGAATGAATTCGTAGATCTATTTTAAACCAATCTGGGTTTAGTCAAGAATATTCGTACTCGATATATTTCTTATAATTCGGTGCATCTGTTGTAGCATAAATATCCCAATGCTTCCGAAGAAAGACAGCGGACTGTAATACGTTCACCAAACGAATTGAACCGAGAGGTAGAAAAGAATAGATCTGGTATTCTTAACACGTCTCCATTCAAAATGCTATATAAAACTTAAACGTAGCTAAAGCAACTAAAGTAACATTTCCAAATGTGTTGTAGCATAACATAAAAGAATATATAATTATAAATGTGAAAAAGAAAGACACCTTTGCATTGTTTGAACTAGTCAAAGTACTGCTGTAAGCTTGGATATAATTTCCACAACGTTTCGATGTTTGTTAACTAACTTCCATAGTTTTCCTCATTTTTTCAGCTAACAATCATTTCTTTCTCATTAACCTTTATATTTTAGTGTTTCTTCGCTTTAGTAAGCGATGCATAAATTATAAAATAGCCAGACTGATAAACCGATAGAAAACAGATTCTTTATAGACATTATTAAATAAATTCAGATAAAATAAAGCCATAATGTGCATTTAACTATAATAATAATATTAGAGTGTTGCATAAGTTCCAGCTGAAAGTCGAAGAATTTAAACAGCAAAGGTAAGTGCGTGTGGGACCTGAGCTCTAAGATTTTGTGTGAATCCCATCGACGGAAGGTGGCATAAAATTGTCGAACATTTCCCTCAGCTATAGCGTTTTCTCATTATATGACACAAATATCCATAGTCACTTCACACCCTTTTTGACCTCGATTAAATGCGAAAAGAGGTGTCGAAAATGTGATTTTTTTTATCTTGTTGACAATCCACTTGACGATTCTGTAAAACTAGAAAAGTAATACGAGCAAAAAACGATGACCATTGCCTTGTAGAACATAATACGTGCTTTTTAATGATATATAACACTACCAAATATGAAAATACGTTTCAGAACAAATTCTTTTATAAAACTGCAGGAACGTCTGCAACAACCTCATATTTAAAACTACGATGCCTTTTAATAATTAAGCTTGAAGGTGGTTATAAAGGTAAAAGATGCGAACTTAAAACATGGATGTCCTGTTTCGAATCAAATTCGTTGCAGAGATATATTTTCATTAATCACACGCCTGACCTCATGCAAAACCTCCTGGATAGATGGCAAATAAAATAACTAAACGTGAGATAAAATTAACAATAAATTATCGATTATACCTGACAGATAAAGCAATTAACAGAGGCGCTTTAAGAGATGTTTGGACGAATCAAAATAAGATGTGTGCATACATTCTTAGTCTTTGGCCATGACAATGCTATTTCCTACTTATGCGTAACATACAAATGGAAATAAAATTTCAGATTAAAGTGTGAAAGATAAACGACCATGCTATTCAGACCTTAGTAGGAGAGAAACAAACATAAATGCTATTTCAGCCCTAAGCTTGATAAAACTTCGGAAATTGTATTTCAAGCTTATGTGACAGAAAAACGGAAATGTTATTTCGGACGTAATCGTGACAGATAAATGTTAATTCCATATTCAACCTAAATATGAAAGACTAGCTATTTACACATATTTTAGAACACATCTAGTATAACATACATTTATTTAATCGTACGGTTTCGGAATAACGCGGGACGCACCAATAGATTTTAAAATGCAAAGAGCTAATGACGGACAAGTCGTCTTAAAAAGATATTTAGACGCATATAATATACAAGATACGTTCACTTAACCTGCGCGTTTAACAAGGACAGTACAATGTTAAAGTTAGCCATGCGAAAACAAACAATGGATAATATATTCCAATTGGCACGTGTAGCTTTAAATATGAGGAGAGCAAAAGAGAGAGAGGAAAGAAATATTGGAATAAGTAGAATAGGGAGAGATAAAGGGAACAAGAGAAAGAAAAGGAAGGGAACATAGAGAAAACAAAGCGGAAGGGATTGAGGAAAAGTCGATTGAAAGAAAGGGAAAAAAAGATTGAAAGAGTAAAGAACGAGAGAAAAAAGCAAAGTGGATGAGGACAGTTAGTCAATTAGGGAAGAAACGCTGTCAGGGAAAAAAGAGAAATGTATATGTAGATAGTGAAAAAAAGAGATACAGGAGAAAAGTGGACAAAGAAAGGCAACGCAGTAGCAATCATACAAAACAGATTTAAACAAGAATTTTTCACTCAAAGAATTATCACTTCGTGCAGTACGACTTGACCTTGCACTGTAAATGCACTGAGTAAGATTGAACACGTGCTAAAAAATCGAAAGATAACCATTGTTTACAGTTGATGGAAGCGCCACGCCTATCTTTGAATTACCAGTAGAAGAAACAATATTCTTATGTATATATATATATATATATATATATATATATATATATATATATATATATATATATATATATATATAGAGAGAGAGAGAGAGAGAGAGAGAGAGAGAGAGAGTGAAAAGTGTTATTAAAAAGCACGGAATACTTCTGTTTCAGTATTTTCTTTTTTATCTTCTCCAATCTCCGAATAATATTTTTTTTTATAAGTTTTTCTCAAAACTGTTTGGGTTGGCGCCATGCGCTTCTTTAACAGGCGCTTTCGATAGGAATACTTCCATCATCTTAAGGCATATTGCGTTATAAAAATTGTTTTTAAGTATATATATATATATATATATATATATATATATATATATATATAATATATATATAAATATATAAATATATATATATATATATATATATATATATATATATGTCACGATCATGTGGTGGCTAATTACGAGTTATGTGGGCGAACAATATATATATATATAATTTACTACTCAAGGCAGTTATGAATATTTCGACTGCACTCGTAATTAACACTTTTTATCTGAGGCTTCTTTGTCTTTATATATAACGCATCAAGTATTTTTGTAATCTATTTTTATTATTTTCGCTTGGTTAGACCTTAGTACTTTCAACCATGATTCTTCGGAATCCAGAATGATGGCAGCCATGTTTTCCCAAATGTTGCGATATCGAACTATAGTCGGAGAGCTGGAAAGTTGCTCTTCTATACAACGTGTCTGTAGTATAGCCTATGTAGTTTGGAGTATACAGGTACCTTCTCCAAATGGATAGTTAAATTGGTAAACTACATTGTTTTTTTAAACAAGTTATTTGTCTGCGGAATGTTGTTTTTATTATGAGGTTAGTCGTCTGCAGTTTTTCTTATAGATAATGAATTATTTTTTATCATTAGGAACTACTTATCGAAGGATTATATTTTTTAGAATACTTTCGTCAGTTTTGGAGTGTTTTGTAATGCTGGCGACGGTAATATATATAAGTAGGTTGGGAATTTTCTTGTTAGATATTATTTTGATTCAAGTTGTTGATAGTTAGTTTTATTGTTTATCTACAAAAGAGTTTGGGAATTGGTTATTAACTGTCATGTTCCTGATTTAGGACAACGAAATTAAAGAAATAAAAAAAGAAAAAGAATTCGTCTTTGAAAGCCGGGTTCGAGATCACCACTATTCCAACATTCGTCTGTCTGCGTCTCTCCGACCTTACTTGTCAACTCCTTTTATACATGTCTCCCGCGTGATTTCCCGTTTTTTCGCGGTCCTTCCACGAGAGCACCCCTTTTAAATCTATGGGTGCCATTTTGATTTCTTTCTCTCTTTCGCCCAACTTCGCCCCGGCACACGCGGTAAAACTTCTGTTCGTTTAATCTGTTTTTTCCCTTTCTTTTTCTCTTCTGCTACTTTTAAACAACATGCCTTCCTGATCTCTGGATGACATTTCATAATCCCTCACCACTGCCCCGGCCACTTTTTCCTATCTGGTCTCTGAGGTGTCTCACCATCCTCCCATTGCTCATAGTTTTCCACCGTTTCATTTTCAACTGGCATTCTATTAAGAATATTTCTCGGTACTCTCTCTACCGAAATATTGTTGCTAGTATTATTCCCGGTTATGCGTCCGTTGTTCAACTGTGTGGTACATCGCACCCCCGGGGGCTTCACTAATATTCTTGCAGTTAGGAACAGATGACTCACCTCCAAAGTGTCGATACCTGGGTTCTGCTGCAGCCTCTTGGAAATCTCCTCTGGGAACCCGGTAACGAATGCCATCTTTGCTACATGATTCGCTACCTCTCTCCGAATTCCTGCCAGTTCCACCAATCTGTTGACGTCATTTGCATACACATCGACGGATTCCCTCGTCGACCTCTTCTCTTTTAATTTGTTGTACGCCTCAAACGGCCCTTCCGCAAATGCCTGGATCCATCGAGCTATGGTCGTCTCAGCGTCCTCCTGTTCACGGGATCGCAAATATAGGGCTAGGGCGTCACCCTCCAGGAACAACGGTATAACTGCGGCAACGTCGCCTATCTTTTAGAGCTTTGTAACTAGGTCCACTTTCTTTAACCAAGCCATTACATCGCCCTCGCCACCGAATGGAGTTATCATGTTGTTCAGGCCGGTATATAGCTTGAAGTGTTCCTGGTTTAGGACAATAAAATTTAAGAAATGAAAAAAAAAAGAATTCGTCTTTTCAAGCCAACATCCGCTGGGTTAGAGATCACCACTGTCACAAACCTTAGTCTGTCTGCCTCTACCCGACCTAAACTGTCAACTTCTTTTATACATGTCTCTGGCGTTATTTCGTGTTATTTCGCCTGACTGCCACCAGAGCACACCTTTTAAAACTATGGCCGCTATCTTGATTTCTCTCTCTTTCGCCCAGCCTCGCCTGACACACAGACACACACGTGGTAAGACTTCTATTCGCTTAATCTGTTTTACTCTTTCTTTTTCTCCTTTCCTGCTGCTAACTTTAAACAACATTAACTAACACCTGTTTTATATTGTTAAATTCGTTAAACCTATTTTTATTGTTTGAGAAAATCACCTTCGCACAATGTATAAGATTTTTTTTTTATGTAGTGGTTTTATAACAGAACATAATTCACTTTTAAAATTTAAAATGCAGGCATTAATGGATGAAGTTTCTTTTTTAAATAACAGAGGTTATAAATTTATCGCTACTATAATCGATGAGAACGTCTAAAACGAGATTTTATTATTAGCACTTAATTTGTATGTGAAGTTAAGGACATAAGTATTATTATAACTTAAAATATTGCAGCATTATAACATTATATAATCGTTTCTTAATGCTGCAATATTTTCAGTTATAAATTTATTATATTTTTCTAGAATATCTTGCCCTTTTCTTTTTCTAGTTTTAACAACTAGTCTTTTTCTATGTTTACGCTTAGCCATATTACTTTTCATGCTCGCATTGTTCTAATATATATATATATGTATATATATATATGTATGTATATCTATCTATCTATCTATCTATCTATCTCTCTCTCTCTCTCTCTCTCTATATATATATATATATATATATATATATATATATATATATATATATATATACCGAGCCAGAGATGTCTCGTGTCGCGGGGTTCGAATCGTTCGACTGGTAGTAATCGTGACACCCTGCACTGAAGAATCCCGAAAGGATGAAACACTAGTGTCTGTAGGTATTTAATTATTATAGTAAAAAAATAATTATGACAGCCCCTTTAAGAAATTCGTTTCTTATCGTTGAGCACTTTCTGTTGAATTAAAAGTCGGTCAATTTAGCTCTTATACGTAGATCATCGTATAACGATTTGATCACTGTCTGCCTGACGTAATGAAAATTTAAATTAAAATGTTTAAAATTCAACGCTATTTCACACGGTTAATAGTAGCCGAATGGATACGGCCTCCGCTAATCGAGCCAGAGATGTCTCGTGTCGCGGGGTTCGAATCGTTCGACTGGTAGTAATCGTAACACCCTGCACTGAAGAATCCCGAAAGGATGAAACACTAGTGTCTGTAGGTATTTAATTATTATAGTAAAAAAATAATTATGACAACCCCTTTAAGAAATTCGTTTCTTATCGTTGAGCACTTTCTGTTGAATTAAAAGTCGGTCAATTTAGCTCTTATGCGTAGATCATCGTATAACGATTTGATCACTGTCTGCCTGACGTAATGAAAATTTAAATTAAAATGTTTAAAATTCAACGCTATTTCACACGGTTAATAGTAGCCGAATGGATACGGCCTCCGCTAATCGAGCCAGAGATGTCTCGTGTCGCGGGGTTCGAATCGTTCGACTGGTAGTAATCGTAACACCCTGCACTGAAGAATCCCGAAAGGATGAAACACTAGTGTCTGTAGGTATTTAATTATTATAGTAAAAAAATAATTATATATATATATATATATATATATATATATATATGGGTTTCTGTTTTTAGCTCGATAATTCACTGTAGTTTTCTTTCCGTGACTATGTTTTCATAGAGTTGCTAAGTTTTATTCACATATTAAACAGTGTTGATGTAAATACTAAATATATTTACACAATATACAGTATCACTTCATTCATGTAGCCATCGACATACAGTCATGTTCCGTTGTATCACAACTCATCAAACAATTACCTTTCTCAAGCCAAGGATTGAACCTAGCGCCGTCTTGTTGACAGTCCGCAGTTCTACCACTCGACCAGGTAAGCCATGCCGGCAAATAACCCAGGCGAACGTCTATTTTAAACAAACATCCGTCCACTACTTTTATAGTGCTCAAATCAACTCTTTATAAACAAACAAACATCGAGTTTCGCATTTTTTAGCCATTAAGTAGCGGGTCAGATTATTTACGACAGTGCTCTACCCAAAGAGAAGGGTTGAAAATACAGACATACATTTATACTCCTACAAAGCTGTTTTTTATTTATATTCACATTAAAAAACTTATTTTATTTTTACCCACTTTGCGATATATGGATCGTGGAATTTCATTCACTAGTAAAAAGATCTAGCTAAGTTGCATATTCTTTTAAACATTTATTTTAATTAATTTCCTATTCGTATTTTCGGTTTCTTATGGAGTGGTCATCATTCGTTTACTATTACGTGTAATTGTATTCATGTAGATATTCTACATGCTTTATACTTGCGTAATAGTTGCGCAAAAAGGTTTTAGTAAACATAAACCCCTTTCTATATATATTAATATATGCGTATATATATATACATATATATATATATATATATATATATATATATATTTGTTTAATATTTTGCCTATCAAACTTCTCTGTCAGTTTTTGTAATCTTTTTCTTGTCATTCTTCCTCTCTGTGACATCATCTTGCACATAGTTCGCCCATTTGCATACGTTGCTGTTGCTGCTACCATAATCGCGTCTGCGCTCTGTTATAGTCGCACCATACGTCCTCAAGCTAAAGTAGCACCTCCAGACACTCTTACCTGGCCATCGGAGAGAGGTTGGGAACAATGTTGTGTTTTTCCTGCTGTGTCCAAACAGATTATAGAGCGTTAATCAGAACCAGTCTTGTTTCTCAAAAAGAACAACGAAGACAACGAACACGACGAAAACAACAAACTAATCAGCAAGAGCTAAATAAAAAAAAATGTATTAGGTTCTAATGACAAATTGGCTTTGGTTTTGTGTTGACTTACAAAGTAATAGTTGTAAATACATTTCTTTCGAATAAAATAATTATGGTGGCACATGTACACAAGTAATAGTAAAATACGAAAATATATGCTAACGTTTTCGATACAAAAACAAAAAACACTCTAGCATGTAACATCTTCGAAAAATAGAATGTACTTTAAGAATAAAAAAGACATGAAAGTCCATTAAAATAAGGTAATAATTTTCCCACCCATTGTCAGCAGGACTTTAGAGACCCATATTCAATGGATATATTTAAAGTCTCAATTAAAGTACCACTCATTCTGTCTGTCTGTTTGTGTTTGCTTTTCTGCTTGCTCGTTTGTCTGTCGCTATTTTTCTGTCGTTTATTCTCTCTTTCTCTCAGCCCTTGTGTCTGTTTCTGTCTTTATGTCTCTCTACTGTCCACTTTCTTTCACCATGTATTGTCAACTCTATCTTTTCTGAGATTCTATCTAACATATATGTCTATTGTTTATTTGTTTCCGTTTTCGCTCTGTCTGGACATTTGTTTCTCTGTCTTTAGTCGATTTACCACCCCCTCACTTTATTTATCTCTTCTATCTGCTTTCCTTCCTCTCTTTCCATCACTCTCCATTTTTCTTATCATTTTGTCGTTTGCCACCCCGTTTTTACATGTTCAAACTAGCCATGATTTTAATGAGAAAATCATTTCTTAATACACAACTTGAAATTGACATAATCACTGCTGCACACTGTTGAGTTTATACGTAAATAATAGCTTAAGAGTTGCATGAAAATAAGCTGACTTTTAATGTTTGTTTACAGGGTTGTATCAACACATACATGCACATGTAAATAAGTAAAGCCAAATTATAACCTTTTGGACAATCTAATTCGAATTTAGTGACAGGGGCTCCGCCCTAACATGTATCCGGATTGAATATGTTGACATTTTCATTTGAAAAAAAACAAACTATTGACACTCCTTTTAAAGAAAAGTGTCGCAATAATATCACTCTTATTGAAATGAGTGTTTTTTTTTAGAATACTGTCATTTAATAGTTATTTCGAAACAAATAAGTAAATATGCTTCAAGAATAAAGAAGAGAAAATATAAGTCTATGATATTGATATTATTTCACTTGATGTATCTATTTACTTGAAAAACTAGTTTATATCCAAGGCTATGTAAGCCAAATATTATATATATATATATATATATATATATATATATATATATATATATATATATATATATATATATATATACGAGCAAACAGTTAATAAAACATGTTAAAAAACACTTTGAAAAAGAGTTAAAAACATATTTAATCTGAAAAGGAAACACTTGATAAGTGGATAGTCTTTAATCCGCAGAGTTTCGAAGAATACTTTCCTTCTCATCAGAGGGTAGGAATTAGCAAAATGCGGGATCGGATTTTGCAATCAAAAGTATTTGATGAAACAACAAGTAAGTCAAAGATCTTACTTGATAACAAAAATTGAAGCAGAGGGAATATGGTGAAGAAAAAGGGATTACATGTGAATGGATAGTCTTGTGAAAGATAAATAATCCAATGACGGTAAAATCCAAAAATATAACTTCAAGAAAGTTAATTGAATTTCCATTTGCACAAGTAAAATCCAAGGAAATCCCGTTATTTTTTTATTATATATATATATATATATATATATATATATATATATATAATTTGTTTGTTTTACGAATACATTGATATCTCGCTACACATTCTTGAATATTATTGTCACAAGTAACTAAGGGACATTTCACGCGATAGTGCTCGTACAAATGTAGACTCTGTAATGAAAATCGTAAAGAAATTTTAAGCACAAAATTAATCAGGAGGATTCATGACGTTCTTTTTAAAAATAACCTAATGGCATTTTATATATATAAAAAAGAAAAAAAGAAGAAAGAAATCAGGAGAGAATTAAATAAATATGTACAATACATGTATTTATTTTAACAGAAAAGAAAAAGAAACAAAGAAGCAATAATAATACCAATACAAATAATAAAACCAAATTTAAATAATAACAATAATAATAATAATAATAATAATAATAGAACCACATTTAAATACATATAATAATAAAACCAAATTTAAATAATAATAATAATAATAATAATAATAATAATAATAATAATGATAATAATAATAATAATAATAATAATAATAATAATAATAATAATAATAATAATAATAATAATAGTAATAATAAATGTATAAGTCTAAAATCACCAAACTTTAAAATTTAAAATATATATCGATAACAAAAGATCGGGATAAAGTAAAAATTCTAATATATATGGTAAGTATAAAATCAGCGCCAAAACGAAAGAGGATTATTTATTGACTAGTGTCAAAATTATTCCGTATGCACATTAAGGTTTTTGTCAACAAAAGTATTTTTTTTAATTAGAATTTTTATTTTAACTTACTGCGATTACAACAAATAAAAATATGTAAATAAAAAAAATTATGACCGTAATAAATTAATAATTTAAATAATAATAATTTAAATATCATCGTTATAAGACTACAATACAAATAATTGTACATGTAATAATAATGATGATGGTAATGATAATAATAATGAAAATAATAAAGACAACTATAAAAATAATGATAATAATAATAATAGTAATAATAATGATAATAATAATGATAATAATAGTAATAATAAGATTAATTTAAACGGCAATTAAAATGATAACAACCTCAATAATAATAAATATAAAAAAGTATATTATATAATAACAATGATAATAATCATGATAATAACAGTGATACTAAATAATAATAAATAGTATTACATTGATGATGATGATGATGATGATGATGATGATAATACTGGTAATAATGATACTACTACTACTACTAATACTAATGATAATAATAATAATAATAATAATAATAATAATAATAATAATAATAATAATACATATTATAACAATAAAAGTGATAATAATGGTAATATTAATAGTAATAATAATAGTGTTGATGATAATCCCAGTAATTTAACGTCTATGTAAAAGTTTTTTAAATAATTACAAATATACCTGGTAAGTATTACTATATATATTTAACATTCTTAATTGCATATTCCTTATTATTCTCTATAAAGAATTAAACAAGTAATAAATAATAGGGATTAAAATATTAGGTAATAAATAAATAAATTAAAACAAAATAAATAACAACATCGAAAATTTAAAAAAATGTTACTTCCTAAAAAGATAGGCAAACAAACTTCTAAGGCTACCCGGTTTGGAAAGGAGCTTCTTCTTTCCACATCCTCTGAAAACCCTTTGCTCCCTACTTTGCCTCTACAGTCAGAAGAAAATCTTCCAGTCGGAACTAAAGATAAACAGTAATTGTTGCCCCCCCTACAAACATTACTGAAAAAAACAAACAAACAAAAAAAAACGTTGTTACTGTTTAATAACGTTTTGTTAAAAACAAACAAAAAAAAACATTGAAGTGTTTATTAATGTTGCTTACCCCCCCCCCCCCAAAAAAAAAAAAAGCTATCGGAAAACAAAATGAACCAAAAAAAAAAATATTCAAAAAAATAAATTTATTTTACTTTAAAAAAAACTTACGGTAAGTGTTTGTGATTTATTTTATCCAAATTTTTTGTATTAATTTTATCCATTTTGTTGTGTGTGTGTGTAATATCTTTTCCTTGTAATGTTGTTGCTATTCACATACTTTTAGCGTTCTTGCACCGTAGCTCCGAATTCTCGGCTTTCGTCGGCGTTAACGCCGAAAGTGTTCGTCAACGCTCGGCTAAGATCGTGAAATCGGTGGGTAAAATACTGCAGGAGTACCTAAATTTATTCATTCATCCCATATTTTTTATAGCTGTCTTCTTAATATTTTTCCCTTATGAAATGTATTCTTTTTCTATTACACTCCCGTCCCACTCACTGTCCAACTGCTTTTGCCTTTAAAATGTTTTCTAATACTCTCACTTACTTCCACTGTCATTGTATGCCCCTCTAACTATTCCATTTCTTACCGCAAATGTGTTTTTAATTGGTGTTATCTTTATTCCTCCTTCTCCGGCCACGCTTAACTTTTCATCTTGATCGTAACGTTACCAACATAACTCTAACGTGATCATCGTTTTTTTTTTATTTTTAATCATTTCTATTACATTTCCGTAACGTCTCCTCGAATACGAATCTGTTATTTGCATACAGATCGCATATGTGTGACAGTGCTCTGTCACATATGTTTTAGGCGTAAAATGTTAAAAGTAGGTAGAAGACATACACGTAGTTTTAAATCTTTATAAATTGACTAGTGATACCCTACAGTAAAATGGCACAATTATTATCATTATTTACTATTGCTTACGCACAATTATTGTTAATTAGGGTTGTTAAATCTGCGTTTTCTGTTATCGAATGGAAGTGTGCAATCTATCTTTATCTCTATATTTAGCTTTATATATACAATTATTTAACAGTCACTTTTTGTATGTGTGTGTGAGTTCCTTCTTTAGAGTTTCTCAACCGGCTGATTTATCCTTTGCAAATAGATAAGCTTTGTAACAAAATTCATCCGAAAAGTATCGAAAATCGAAAAAAATCCGATCCCAAAAAGAGTTTTTTTCTTATAGATAAAAAAAGGATTTTTACAAGGGAATTTTTATCAAGAGAGACAATCAAATCTTAGAAAATGATTTCTTCTCATAAAAACTAGAAAGTATTGACATCTGGAGGTATAGCTCAGCAGCAGCAGAATATTTGACAACAGATCCAATGATCCCCTGTTCAAGCCCGGGTGGACTGCTTGATTTTATTTTATTTTTATTAATCAATTCAATTTACGATTAAAGAAGCCGAACATTTTAAATTGCAGCAAATCATTTTCAATTTTCGTATTTAAAAACTAAACATTAATGAGAAGTATCGTTTGCAGAGCATTCACCGTCAAGTCCAAATAGCAGTTCATGTAATATTGTAAACAAAACCGATTGAATTTTATGAACGACATTATCATTATTTTTTATTTTATTTTATTTATTTATTTTTTTATGCGTATTACTCCATCAAGCAAATTATTCGTCATACTACATAATTTTAGAGGATCGATTCTTTAATAATACATACGCAATGTGCCTCAATGAAAATATCAGGTTTAAGCGTATTGCATGACCGGGCAACGCCGGGCAACGCCGGGCGTCCATCTTGTGTAATATATATATATATATATATATATATATATATATAGAGAGAGAGAGAGAGAGAGACAGACAGACAGACAGACAGACAGACATACAGAGAGATAGAGAAAGAGAGAGAGAGAGAGAGAGAGGGGGGGGGAGGAATAATCACATTGACATTGGCTCTCGTTAGTTCACCGAAGTTAAGCAACGTTGAGCCTGGTCTTTACTTAAATAAGTGACCATTTGGAAAGTTCAAGTGCTTTATGTATTTCCCACTAATCTAGGCACTGTTGTCAGTCATCTAGCACTTCCGCTTACAATTGGACTCAAACAGTACCTATTCAAGAAAGTTGTGGTTATAGATTGCGCAACACTTGTCTCATAATTAAACGCGCAGCTACCCCTACAGGGATATCCATTGTCTTTAAATACCGAACGGAGGCATGACATGGAATTGAATCTGCAAAATAACTCACTCGTTGATCCCAACTACGCGTTAACTTGCATAATTCCAGGTGTTTCTCCTCACCTTCCATCCCAACACAGCGAACAGCAAGAATCAGATTTTATGTGCGAAGTCAGGCATGTTTTGGCCCAAAACACACAAAAGGAATGGCGCAAAGGAACCCTTGTCACTTTTGCCCCCTTGATTTACGATTTTGCGTTTGTCATTTGCATATGCAGAGGCTCGTATATCGATACCCTCCATCTTAGCAAGATAACTCTAGATCTACTAAGTTCTCCGTTACCCTACCTACCATTTTAAGAAAAGGTACGACTTTAGAAGAGGGCCGTTATTTCTGGTTTGTATTATGTTGCCTGACAAACTGATAGATACAAATAGATATGCAACCAAACACGCAGTATAAATTGTCCACGAATAAAAAAAAAAATAAACAATTTACATAGATAGACAGATCGCTGTTGTAAATATTTTGAAACAGAAACAAGCTAAACTGTCGTAAGTTATCATTTAATGAACGTGTTTATTACATGACAAATAGAACTTTGGTTTTCATACATGAAGTAAATTTGACAGTGTATAAGGATTATCTGATACTGGGCATATTCATAATCGTACCATGTTTCCAAAAGAAGAGAAATACAATAGATGTGAAATACATGGAATACAGTATCCCCTTGTAGTTATTTCAGATCATTTGAAACCATAACTGCAAGTATTAGTCTTTCCTCCATCAAAGCCTGGAGTTTCGAAGAAATATCAGATATTTTGTAATTCATATGCAAAACTAGGAAAACAAATGACTATTATTTAAATATTTTATGGCTGTAAAAAAGTGCAAAACATATGCTCTGATTGATAGATCATCCCCTTTATGTGACGCCTTAAAGCTATTATCACATATTTCACTCCACAATTCAGATCATTTCCTTTCATACGAGCCTCCATTTGTTAAACTCTGATCAATAGTCGCCGATATTTGTAATTCACAAATATCATATAAAGGTTGTGCATTTCTATATTGATATATCTATACTGGGAGCAAATTACATATTAAAATGCTCATGTTTTCTCACGTTTCCTATGATTCCTAAAAATGAAATAGGCAGAATAACTGGTACACTAGGATCACCACCTGTATTCCTTGCTTATTGAGCCATAAACTAGAATATTAAGTAGCTCTTAGTTGATTTGATGCTTTCAAATGAAGTTCAATCGGCAAACATCAACTTTCACGTATGCATCAACTATATATTACTAGTGTAGTTTACCAGATCTATGGATAGTATATTTAGCTATCTCTAATTGCAAGGCGATAACAGTAATACTCTTTCATTGTCACTTAATTGGGAACTCTTGTTTGCTGTTCTGGGTTATGTTGCATGTTTATGTGCCAGCATTGCCCAGAATTTGGATATAATATGGGATATATTATGGGGTCCAAGTGGCCAGACAGATAAGAAATTCATTATTTTGCTTGACTATTTCTATTAGCTGGTAGAGCACCATCCGTACAAACAAATAATGCAGTTTTTTTCGTTGTTTATTAGATTATTAAATTCTCTTATATCTGGACCAGCGGGAAAATGCATTGAACTCTTCTTGGCTGTACATATTCTATTACAGCACATGCTTCCTCTTCTAATTCAATAACCTCATATTTTCATAAGTTTGGAGATAATAACTATTCTTCATAACTGTAGTTATGGTTTCATAGACACATATTGAATACATTTATTATTTTCTTGCAGATTACACTTGAATTGAGTTGCTTCAAATTTGTCCATATTTTCTCTTCTTTTGTATGCAGTGTACAACAAAACTCGTAGGTTATACCCTGTAAACGACAATAACAGGGACTTCTTCCAGGAGGTTGGACTATATTTGTTCCAAATGATGCACATGAAAATGATGAGTTATAATTGCGTATATTACTTTTGAAATTAAGTACTTCTTGGACATTGGCTTGGAATAATATTCGGAATTGAGGAAGATAATCTTCTAAGGGAAGAAGGGATTTTTTTCTTTTTTGGCAGCAATTCAATGCTCTACAAATACACACATGACATCCATGTCACCTATAAAATAATACAGGATAGTTGGTTTACCTACTTCATTCATATTGTTTCTTTTCCCCATTGTTTGGATTTTTCATTTTCCAGACAAAGTTGTCTACCTTCTTCAGTCATGATATTTCTTCGTTCCTGCCCTCTGGCTCCATCATTTTCAAAAAAAAAAAAAAAACAAAGAAAAAAAGAAAAAAAAGCTGTCTGCCTTCTTCATTCCTGTTATCTATTTGTTGTCTCATGTTTCTCTTTTGAAATCTGATATTATTCCTTTTTTTTCAGTTTGCACCTGCTGACACATTCGTCTTTGTCGCTCTCTTGCTGCATTTATTTTATCTTCCATTGTAATGACAGTAGTTTCGTATATTTTGCAGGAAAATTAAAGTCGAGTTATGTTGTAATGTTAACTCCATGTTAATTCATGACTGAAAATGAATTCAGAGCAAAGATTTTACTTCTTTTTTGGTTTATTAGGTCAAAGAATGTTATTTCTCTATTGTGATTTAAATTAAAAAATGAAATATAAACTGAGAAAAAATAGCATTATTCCTTTTACAACATTAATGGTGTAAGAAATTAAATAGTGATGGGCATCTATATAAGACCCTTATTTTTTTCTTCAATTCTGTATTCTATTTGTCTCATTTTTTGGGCTTTATTTGTAGGTGCTAGATCTTGACTCATTATCTTAAACATTTTCATCAGATCTTTTTTTTAATCTCAGTATCCATTTAAGAGCAATATTTGTATCTCTTACACTTCGTTCACAGAGTATATTTGCAAGGTATTTTTTGATAATCTTTGTCATGAGTAAAGTTGCTCCTATCATTACTGAGATAATTACTGGAATAATGGAGATCTTCCTAAGATTCAAGTTTATTGTCATGTCGTACAAAAGGTCTTAATATTTAATTATCATTTACCTTTCAGCTTTGTTTAGCCCAACATCATAATAAACACTTTCTACTAAGGTTTCTTCATTTTATTTGTCCCATATCACTATGTCAGTTTCAATAGCTCCGTCTTCGAGATATGTGGCTATAGAAATTGCTTAGCCCTACTATATGGCATATTACTTATTTCTAACTGATTGGGAAACAAAAAATATCCCAACTTAACTTTGAATAAAAATAATTTTACCAGATATAAATTGTAAGAGAAAATATTATACTTAATTATTTCCTGATCTAGAAAAAGCATTTACATATATAAAAGGCAAAATGGGCGCAAGCGTTTGTGTATGTCTGCCAAAAGCTTTTGTATTGAGGTTCTTGTGTTGGTTAGATTCCGCGAGAAACTTTCGCATACTTCTCAGCTCGCAATATCTCGCAATCGCGAACGTATATACTTTCTTTTCTTTTCCTTTGATCGAGTTTAACAAAATTCATACCGTGGAATCTCGGGTGTCGTATAAAGCGAAATTGTTCGAAAAAGTTGCCGGACTCCATGCATCACTTAAGTTAAATTTGTCCGTGGTGCATGTGGGGAAACCCTTCACAGTGAGACAATTACTATTTATTTGGATATTGCCAGAGTGCCCCTTTTGGGAGGTAGCTGATTTTCCCCATATTAAACACGACTTTGTGTCTAATTTGCTTTCGTGGGGGGAACAAATAAATAACACAACAGAAAACGGGAACCATACCTGGCTCCCAGCCAGATTTAAAAGCAAGGTTTATTTCTGCGCATGCGTGGCGACTCCTATGATTCTGAAGTTTATTACCAACTCATTGAGTTCATTATCCTTTTTGGCCTAATTGCTAACGAAGAATACTTAATACCTTACGTTTTCGAGTTCGATCCCACCTGTTTCTCAATTTTTTTTCTATTTCGTCCTTGTGCCAAAAGTTAATATATATATATATATATATGTATATCTATCTATCTATCTATCTATCTATCTATATATATATATATATATATATATATATATATATATATATATATATATATATATTAACGTCAAAGAGAGAAGTAAAACCCATTATATATACAAGCAGGTAGCCATGCATTGCCCGCTCGTAAAATACGCTTAAATATTAAATTTTTATTAACGCAGCTTTCGTATTTATTTATATATGAACAGAACCCATTAACCAGCGTGTTTCGGCATAAGCCTGAACCAATCCTCGTAAAAATTTACTATCTTTAAAAAGCAATATGGCTCAAATTTAGTCAAATTGGTAGCAGCGGGAGGACTAAATATTAATACAGAAAAACAGGGACTCTTTCCTCAATATATGTCGCGATGATGATGGTGCTAATCCTAGGATGCCATGTACAATTTTATAATTATGTGTCTATAATTATATTAGATAGTGGCTAATAGCCTAGACCTAATGAATTATTACGTTGGCAGCCTACGATGCATTGGTCAAGAGGGGAATTTCTGCAGTCAAAATATCATATAGGAGATTATATTGGACCCAATATATATATTAATGATTTCAAAAGTGTACATAAATGACTCATGCCTCACTACAGAGAATTGAAACCAAAATGTTTAGCATACGACTTAATATTTTCTTTAACATTAATGCCTGAGCTATGAAAACTGCATGCGGCAAGGGTAAAAATCAAGACACAAACCACTAGCTATTACGTTACGCATGCATCTTCGTGCTGCCGTCGTTCGACCATCACCAGGCAAATTCCATTTTTTTTATCTTTCACATTTTACACCGATGTTCGCTGGCTAAAACCCAAATATGAAGTCTCGCATAGGTTCGAATACTCTATATATAAAGTTTCATGTTTATATACCAAAAACTGACAGAGGAGTTTGGTAGGCAAAACTTTTTTAAACAAACACATATATACATATATAAATATGTATAGAAAGAGGTTTGTGTTTAATATAGCCTTTTTACGCGAATATTACGCAAGTATGAATCATGTAAAATATCTGCATGAACATAATTACACGTAATAGTTAACTAAAGGTGACCATCCCATTAAAAAAATAAGAAAAATAGAGAATTAATTAAAATGAATGTTTAAAAATATGCAATTAGCTAAATATTTTACAGATAGATGTAATTCCACCACCTATATATGTTATTTGATCGCTGGGCAACGCCGGTTGGAAAATAATTATTCAGGATCGGATTATCTATCCATCTGTCTGCAATCTAATATCTAATTTTCTCTAGCTGACAGAATGACAATAGTTGAATTGTGGGAAACGATAGTTCAGTGAGCACTGCAGGTGCAGAAGGGTTTAAGGGTCAATGTTGTGGCATATGTCAAACTGAATGACCCAGTCGGCCGCACCGAAGCTAGGTAGATGGGGGACCAGATCTGACGTATCAGGGGTTCCGATTTTGATAAACTTAGTTAAATTTAGTTGAGTTGATTGCGAAATTCGAAAGTGACAAGGTTTGAGAATCAAAGCCTCCTCAAGAGGGGGGGCGACGGATTCCAGATGGAATCAGAGAACAGAGCAAGCCGAAGTTCGCCATTCCCTCCAGCTTGCTGTGAAGAAACGCCCGTGGAGTGAATATATATATATATATATATATATATATATATATACATATATAATCCAACTATTGACCACAGTCTATCTCGCATGACCCTTCGATTAGCAGAATCAGCTCCCTCAAGATGATTGATGATGGAATCCTCCAAGAGTCAGGAAGCAGGCATGTTCGTCACATATGTGTATTATTCTATGTTCACACACACACACACACACACACACACACACACACACACACACACACACACACATACACACACACAAACACACACACACACACATCCATAGACAATAACTAACTAAGAAACAACAACATAACGACCAGGGCCCGACAAATAGATAACGACACAAATATTTAATTTATAAATAGACAAGAGATTATATATGGACTGTAAAAGAACCCCCCTTCTCAGAAGGACGCAACAAAATAACATTACGTATCTATATATCTATAAAAGTGAAAGTGTCTGTCTGTCTCTGTGTGTGCCTGTGTGTATACATTTCCCTACGCAATAACTCTGTCATTTTTTAGTCTACAAACTCGAAATTTGATATACAGGGTATTTGAGAAAATTTTAGATTTGGGAAAATCGATGTGATCGGTTTTTGGCCAGAAATTTGGCGATTAAACGATTTGACCTTTGAGAACTCTACCGAACTCCTCCGAAATTTTCGGTCTACACACTTGAAATTTTAGATATAGATTCCTTGGCCAGGGATCTAACTTAATATCTGGATTTGAGCCCAAAACAATTAAATTTAAGAGGTCATAATAGGGGTCAAAGTAAAAAAAAAATCCCGCTTTTTTTTTTTTTTTTTTGCTCAACATACACCTCCAAAAATCCGGGCAACGCCGGGCACCCATGCTAGCATATCTATAAAAGTGAACGTGTCTGTGTACCTGTCTGTCTGTGTGTCTGTCTGTGTGTCTGTCTCTCTGTGTACATTTCCCTACGCAATAACGCTGTCAATTTTTAGTCTACAGACTCGAAATTTGATATATAGGGTACTGAGATTTTAAAAAATCGATGTGATCGGGTTTCCGCCAGAACATTGGCTGTTGAGGTTCAAGGTTCAACGATTTGACCTTTGGGAACTCTACCAAACTCTTCCGGCAATTTTGTGCTTAAACACTTGAAATTTTAAATATAGGTTCCTTGGACATTTATCTAACTGAATAACTTGCTTTGAGCAAAAATCACTTATTTTTAGGGGTCATAATAGGGGTCAAAATTAACCGCTTTTTTCTCAACATATACCTCTAAATACCCGGCCAACGCCGAGCACCCATACTAGTATATATATATATATATATATATATATATATATATATATATATATATGTATATATATATATATATATATATATAAATATGAACGTGTCTGTGTATCTGTCTGTCTGTGTGTGTATATTTACCTACGCGACAACTCTGTCAATTTTTAGTCTACAGACGTGAAATTTGATGTATAGGGTTCTGACATTTGGGCAAATATTTGCGATCGGTTTTCGGCCAGAACATTGGTTGTTAAGGAGTCAACGTTCAACGATTATCCTTTGAGAACTCTACCAAACTCCTCAGACAATTTTGTGCCTAAATGCTTGAAATTTTAGATATAGGTTCCTTCGACATGTATCTAACTTAATAACTTTATTTGAGCCAAAAACAATAATTGTAAAAGGTCCATAATAGGGGTCAAAGTTAAGAAAATGACCTTTGCGGTTCTACCAAATTACTCAGACAGCTTCTGGTCTAAACATTTGAAATTCTGCGTAAACGGTATTCAGAGAAAGGACAAGGTTTTTCATCCGTCTGGATCGAAAATTTTAGTTACCAATATATAAATTTATGTATGTATGCATGTATGTTTGCATGTCTGCCCAACACTTTCGACAGAAGCGACGGATTTTCTCAAGATCAGTATCGCTTTTAAGTTCGACCTTTCAGACTACAAATATCGAAACATTGGCTAAACCATTAATATCTTCACCTTAAACTGGGCACTTTTCTACAGGGGCGGGGCTCGTTTTTTTCGCCGATATTTTTTAAAGTAATCCTCTCCTTTCCATTGTCTAGCCTTAATTTTAAAACATGTCACTTCCAGTTTAGTGGTGGTCGTAACAACATATACGTCAGGTTTTTCCCCGTTCTTTTCCTCCTTTGCTGTACAGGTTCGAGCCTGACTTCCTACTACAAGTTTTTTTTTTTGCTCAACATACATATCCAAACATCCGGGAAACGCCAGGCTGAAATGCTAGTATAACAAAGTTATATTTTCTTTTTAAATTAGTACACCAAAGGGTTTTTAATATAGATATCAATAAACAAAAACAAATGGTTAAACTCACTACTCGCCTAGCAGCCGCCAATGGCGTGATGGTTAGGAACCTTGACTGTCGTACAGACGTTCGGGGTTCAATACTGGCTTGAGGTAGTTGCCTGTCTAGCCGCACAGGTGATGTCCGTGAAACAGCGAAATCATACTGTATGTGGATGACTATATATATATACAAGCAGGTAGCCATGCATTGCCCGCTCGTAAAATACGCTTAAATATTAAATTTTTATTAACGCAGCTTTCGTATTTATTTATATATGAACAGAACCCCTTAACCAGCGTGTTTCGGCATAAGCCTTAACCAATCCTCGTAAAAATTTACTATCTTTAAAAAGCAATATGGCTCAAATTTAGTCAAATTGGTAGCAGCGGGAGGACTAAATATTAATACAGAAAAATAGGGACTCTTTCCTCAATATATGTCGCGATGATGATGGTGCTAATCCTAGGATGCCATGTACAATTTTATAATTATGTGTCTATAATTATATTAGATAGTGGCTAATAGCCTAGACCTAATGAATTATTACGTTGGCAGCCTACGATGCATTGGTCAAGAGGGGAATTTCTGCAGTCAAAATATCATATAGGAGATTATATTGGACCCAATATATATATTAATGATTTCAAAAGTTTACATAAATGACTCATGCCTCACTACAGAGAATTGAAACCAAAATGTTTAGCATACGACTTAATATTTTCTTTAACGTTAATGCCTGAGCTATGAAAACTGCATGCGGCAAGGGTAAAAATCAAGACACAAACCACTAGCTATTACGTTACGCATGCATCTTCGTGCTGCCGTCGTTCGACCATCACCAGGCAAATTCCATTTTTTTTATCTTTCACATTTTACACCGATGTTCGCTGGCTAAAACCCAAATATGAAGTCTCGCATAGGTTCGAATACTCTATATATAAAGTTTCATGTTTATATACCAAAAACTGACAGAGGAGTTTGGTAGGCAAAACTTTTTTAAACAAACACATATACACATATATAAATATGTATAGAAAGAGGTTTGTGTTTAGTATATCCTTTTTACGCGAATATTACGCAAGTATGAATCATGTAAAATATCTGCATGAACATAATTACACGTAATAGTTAACTAAAGGTGACCATCACATTAAAAAAATAAGAAAAATAGAGAATTAATTAAAATGAATGTTTAAAAATGTGCAATTAGCTAAATATTTTACAGATAGATGTAATTCCACCACCTATATATGCTATTTGATCGCTGGGCAACGCCGGTTGGAAAATAATTATTCAGGATCGGATTATCTATCCATCTGTCTGCAATCTAATATCTAATTTTCTCTAGCTGACAGAATGACAATAGTTGAATTGTGGGAAACGATAGTTCAGTGAGCACTGCAGGTGCAGAAGGGTTTAAGGGTCAATGTTGTGGCATATGTCAAACTGAATGACCCAGTCGGCCGCACCGAAGCTAGGTAGATGGGGGACCAGATCTGACGTATCAGGGGTTCCGATTTTGATAAACTTAGTTAAATTTAGTTGAGTTGATTGCTAAATTCGAAAGTGACAAGGTTTGAGAATCAAAGCCTCCTCAAGAGGGGGGCGACGGATTCCAGATGGAATCAGAGAACAGAGCAAGCCGAAGTTCGCCATTCCCTCCAGCTTGCTGTGAAGAAACGCCCGTGGAGTGAATATATATATATATATATATATATATATATATATATATATATATATATATATATATATATATATACATATAATCCAACTATCGTCCACAGTCTATCTCGCATGACCCTTCGATTAGCAGAATCAGCTCCCTCAAGATGATTGATGATGGAATCCTCCAAGAGGCAGGAAGCAGGCATGTTCGTCACATATGTGTATTATTCTATGTTCACACACACACACACACACACACACACACACACACACACACACACAGATACACACACACAAACACACACACTCATCCATAGACATTAACTAACTAAGAAACAACAACATAACGACCAGGGCCCGACAAATAGATAACGACACAAATATTTAATTTATAAATAGACAAGAGATTATATATGGACTGTAAAAGAACCCCCCTTCTCAGAGGGACGCAACAAAATAACATTACGTATCTATATATCTATAAAAGTGAAAGTGTCTGTCTGTCTCTGTGTGTGCCTGTGTGTATACATTTCCCTACGCAATAACTCTGTCATTTTTTAGTCTACAAACTCGAAATTTGATATACAGGGTATTTGAGAAAATTTGAGATTTGGGAAAATCGATGTGATCGGTTTTTGGCCAGAAATTTGGCGATTAAACGATTTGACCTTTGAGAACTCTACCGAACTCCTCCGAAATTTTCGGTCTACACACTTGAAATTTTAGATATAGATTCCTTGGACAGGGATCTAACTTAATATCTGGATTTGAGCCCAAAACAATTAAATTTAAGAGGTCATAATAGAGGTCAAAGTTAAAAAAAAATTCCCGCTTTTTTTTTTTTTTTTTTTGCTCAACATACACCTCCAAAAATCCGGGCAACGCCGGGCACCCATGCTAGTATATCTATAAAAGTGAACGTGTCTGTGTATCTGTCTGTCTGTGTGTCTGTCTCTCTGTGTACATTTCCCTACGCAATAACGCTGTCAATTTTTAGTCTACAGACTCGAAATTTGATATATAGGGTACTGAGATTTTGAAAAATCGATGTGATCGGGTTTCCGCCAGAACATTGGCTGTTGAGGTTCAAGGTTCAACGATTTGACCTTTGGGAACTCTACCAAACTCTTCCGGCAATTTTGTGCTTAAACACTTGAAATTTTAAATATAGGTTCCTTGGACATTTATTTAACTGAATAACTTGCTTTGAGCCAAAAACACTAATTTTTAGGGGTCATAATAGGGGTCAAAATTAACCGCTTTTTTTTCTCAACACATACCTCCAAATACCCGGCCAACGCCGAGCACCCATACTAGTATATATATATATATATATATATATATATATATATATATATATATATATATATATATAAATAAATATGAACGTGTCTGTGTATCTGTCTGTCTGTGTGTGTATATTTACCTACGCGACAACTCTGTCAATTTTTAGTCTACAGACGTGAAATTTGATGTATAGGGTTCTGACATTTGGGCAAATTTTTGCGATCGGTTTTCGGCCAGAACATTGGTTGTTAAGGAGTCAACGTTCAACGATTATCCTTTGAGAACTCTACCAAACTCCTCAGACAATTTTGTGCCTAAATACTTGAAATTTCAGATATAGGTTCCTTCGACATGTATCTAACTTAATAACTTTATGTGAGCCAAAAACAATAAATGTTAAAGGTCCATAATAGGGGTCAAAGTTAAGAAAATGACCTTTGCGGTTCTACCAAATTACTCAGACAGCTTCTGGTCTAAACATTTGAAATTCTGCGTAAACGGTATTCAGAGAAAGGGCAAGGTTTTTCATCCGTCTGGATCGAAAATTTTAGTTACCAATATATAAATGTATGTATGTATGCATGTATGTTTGCATGTCTGCCCAACACTTTCGACAGAAGCGACGGATTTTCTCAAGATCAGTATCGCTTTTAAGTTCGACCTTTCAGACTACAAATATCGAAATATTGGCTAAACCATTAATATCTTCACCTTAAACTGGGCACTTTTCTACAGGGGCGGGGCTCGCTTTTTTCGCCGATATTTTTAAAAGTAATCCTCTCCTTTCCATTGTCTAGCCTTAATTTTAAAACATGTCACTTCCAGTTTAGTGGTGGTCGTAACAACATATACGTCAGGTTTTTCCCCGTTCTTTTCCTCCTTTGCTGTACAGGTTCGAGCCTGACTTCCTACTACAAGTTTTTTTTTTGCTCAACATAAATATCCAAACATCCGGGAAACGCCAGGGTGAAATGCTAGTATAACAAAGTTATATTTTCTTTTTAAATTAGTACACCAAAGGGTTTTTAATATAGATATCAATAAACAAAAACAAATGGTTAAACTCACTACTCGCCTAGCAGCCGCCAATGGCGTATTAGTTAGGAACCTTGACTGTCGTACAGACGTTCGGGGTTCAATACTGGCTTGAGGTAGTTGCCTGTCTAGCCGCACAGGTGATGTCCGCGAAACAGCGAAATCATACTGTATGTGGATGACTATATATATATATATATATATATATATATATATATATATATATATATATATATATAAACAAAATTTTAAGATAAACACCTTAACACTATTCCACTAACCTGCTTCCCGGTTTATTATGTTATAATAGCCTTCCAGTCCAATGTAGAAATATTCTTTTTTAGGTCTTCATACCATAACAATTACTAAACTACCAGTTTACATTCAGCAACAATTATCCTTACGCGGCTTTGGGTATTTATAAGTGATGACTCTTAAGTAATTAAAAATTAAGTTCATGTTCATTCACAGTAATACACACCTTTGTATAAGGTGTTGACTAGAACGTTCAAATGAATAACCACAGAACTAACATTGCGGCCTTATTCCCAGTAATTTGCAATTCCGAACATGGCACATTTGCTTGACACACGCAGAGTCACAGACAACCAAAAACGACGGATCCTGATGCCGGCCTCTTCTTTATTATCATCAGAAACCTGTTAGTTGTATTGCGGTCCAATTATATTTTGTCTTCAGACTTGTTCGTCACAAACTAAAGTATCAGATGATCTACCAATTACAACGTAGGTACGACCTGCCGCATTGAATAATTGTTGGAGTTAAGCTGTGCCGTTGAACTGTTTTTGTCGTTAAATGCCCCAGTCTTTTACATAAAGCACACGAAGATCGCTCGTTGAAAACATAATGCTCATTGGTTGCATTCGTAGTCGAGGAACCATTGGTCCACAACACGCATGATATGACGCAATACAAACCTGGCTGCTCTCATTTTATTGATTTACAGCAACCCGCCTTATACGAGTTTGCTTGCTATGCAAAGAGGAACTTATAGCTTCATGCTACTTTCTCTCGGATGTTCACTATAATCAAATTCGCCGTGTTTCAGTCCTAATACCGCTTGGTATTAAGCCAATGCGCCATGTGTGGCCCTGCGCTGAACTAAACTGCAGAGCTAGAAAGCTCCAAGATAGTAAGGGGGTTTAACGGTAATGCGCTGTTGCTCTTGCTGCTGTATTTTTTTTTTGTTTTGGGTGATGTTAATGATGATGATGATGATGATGATGATGATGATGATGATGATGATGATGACGTCGACGGCGGCGATGATGATGATGATGATGATGATGATGATGATGATGATGATGACGACGACGACGACGGCGGCGATGATGATGATGATGATGATGATGATGATGATGATGATGATGATTATAAGGCTGTTGATAAAAATGATGACGATAGCGATGCTGGTAACGATGCTAATAATGATGGTGATCACTGAATTTTCGACGGTAAGGAAATCTATAAAAAGACAAGGAAGCTAATACCGATTTTTAAATGACATACGTGTATTCAAGTCACGGGGGTGACAAGCCGAAAATAAAAAAAAGAAGAACGGAGAAAAATGATCATTTTATAATTTGCGCACGCCGTTCACGTGCACATTCTCATTGGCTTCTTTTTGCTGTCAAATATGTCGTAGCCATAACCAAACAGTTATTGATTTCATAAAGACACAAAAATACAATGTAACAATACACACACGCTAAGATGGAAGACCAAAAATCCAGTAACACTAAGAGGGAAAGAGACGAGAGAGGGGAAAACGATAGAGAGAGACAGAGAGAGAGAGAGAGGGGGGAGGGAGGGAGAGAGGGTGTGGGTGTGTGTACGAAAATAAGAGAGTGTGTGAGAGAGAAGGAAAGAGCGATTATCAGCTCAACTTGACGTAAATTCTGGCTCATTAACATAAATCGATGCGTCTTTTGTGCAATACATAAAACACAAAGTAGGAAAGTTTCCTTGGCGCTGCGCTGATATTATTACTTGACTCAGAGATTGTTCACTTGATATTCTGTGGTGACTGAACGTTTACAACAATGGTATTCACTGTACCAAGTGACAATTATCCATGAACAGCTATTATCGTGTCTTTTTTAACATTTTCTTTTGCTAACTCCTCTAAGCACTGAGAAAGAAAATTGTATTTATGCCATTTTTAAAATTCCCGTTAGACAGAAAAATAGAGTTGTGCACATGCGTAGATGGCAAGGAAAACCGACAAAGCTACATCGACGCCATGTAATTTTTAATGCCTCTCCAGACTGATATACTATAGGAATATTTAACTCTACACTACTTCCTTGTTTTTGTATTTCCTTTATCGCTTCGATACTATCAAGCTTATCTATTAAGTATAATGCCATATACAACCGGTTATATAAAGTTCGGCATTGACGTGCACAGAAATTTTCATACACACACCCACACATATACATATAAATTATACATACATATATTTAATATATGCATGCATATATATATATATATATATATATATATATATATATATATGATGATGATTGCAAAGTCTTGTCATACGAGTGCCACTCCCTCAGAGACTTAAATTCCATTAGCCAGAAATGACTCTTTTGTTAAGTCCTATCGGTAATTTCACACGCTCAAGCAGGCATGACACAGAAGATGGTCATTGAGATCAATTATTACATGCTTCCAGCAGTTAAGGCGTCACAATTTTTCCATCGCCATAGGAGTATTTTATAGACAAATGCCTAAGGGAGTAGCTATACACAGATGATGTTACAGAGTCTTAGATTAGTACGACAGCTAAGTCTCTCTCTCTCTCTCTCTCGGTTCAAAATGTTGAGATCCAGCAACAGGCAAGAGAAAGATAGGCAGCAACAAGTAAAACTGCAGACCCGCTTAATGCGGGTACTGGTCTCCCGCTTTATGTTTTTTTTTTTAAATCAGAGATTTGCTTCTCCAAGAAAGGTTGCCTTCCCCACGGCTTACAGGAGTCCTCTCAAGACCAAGACACACACACCCACGGACACACCCACACACGCAGATACACACAAACACACGTAGCTAGTTGGCCGTTGAACCCGAAAAAGGGTTCATTTGCCATTGGAAAGGTCTTGTTTTGAATCTTTCAGGGAAACTAGCTACCCTACTTAACAAACAAGTCTGGTGGGCCAACCGGTTTTGTCGCCGGTGACCCGACTATGAGGCAAGTAGTACTCGGTTAGATTGCACATATGACATGACCTGACATAAACATATATATGTATATATATATATATATATGCATAAAACTAAATATATACATATATATATATATACATATATATATACATACATATATACATATACATATCTACACACATAAATATAAATAAGCATATATATACATACATATATATACATATACATAAATATATATAATAAATATACAAAAATATATATACAAATATATACATATATATATAAATATACAAATATATATATATACACACAATATATATATATACAAATATATATATATATACACAATATATATATATACAACTATATATGCATATATATATATATACAGAAATATATATTTATATACAAGTATGTATATATACAAATATATATCAATATAAATATATATAAATATATATATATACAAATATATATATAAATATATATGTGTATACAAATATATATATACAAATGTATATAGATATATATGCATATATATACAAATATATATATATACAAATATATTTATATATATTCAAATATATATATATATACACACATATATATATATAGATATATACAAATATAGATGTATAGAAATATATGTATAAAATATATATATACATATATATATACAAATATATACAAATATATATGTATATATAGATATATATTTATATAGATATACAAATATATATACAAATACATATATATATATATATATATATATATATATATATATATATATATACAAATATATATATACACATATTTTATAATGTTTTTTGGGATACAAATTTTAAATATTCCAATTAAGGAGGGAATACTTTTATGATTCATTATTAAAAGTAAATGTATATATATATATATATATATATATATACTAGCATGGGTGCCCGGCGTTGCCCGGGTGTTTGGAGGTGTATGCTGAGCAAAAAAAAGGGGGTAATTTTTTAAACTTTGACCCCTATTATGACCCCTGAAAATTTATTGTTTTGGGCTCAAATCAAGTTATTAAGTTAGATTCATGTCCACGAACGCTATATCTAAAATTTAAAGTGTGTAGACCCAAAATTGTCGGAGAAGTTTGGTAGAGTTCTCAAAGCTCAAATCGTTGAACTTTGACCCCTTAATCGCCAAATTTCTGGCTAAAAACCGATCACATAGATTTTTCCAAATCTCAGTACCCTGTATATCAAATTTCGAGTCTGTAGACTAAAAATTGACAGAGTTATTTCGTAGGGAAATGTACACAGACACACACACACACACACACACACACACTTTAACTTTTATAGATATATAGATTTAAAATTTGAGTCTGACAGAATGACAAAATTATATTGCAAACCGATATATTAAACAAACGAACTTCAAAGAGACAAATGAACACATAAGTAAAAACAATTTGTATTAGAAAACATTTATTATTCCACGTCTTTTTTTTACAGACCTGACGACTGAGGTTCGCTCTTAATAAAAATTGTTTTTTATAGTCTTAATTTTGACTTCCTTTTTCATAAAAAACTAAAAAAAAAATCAAGAAAGAAAAGAAATTTAATTTTATTTTTTCATTAATTTCTTTCTGTGCAAAGCAATTCTTTCAAACTTACTCTGTTTCCAAAATGTTTTTATTTTATTCCCCTCCCCCTTCATTCATTTTCCTCCGCATCCTGGCAAGATTACTGTACACATAGATTCGAAAAAATAGTCAAAAACAAATATATAAATAAATGTTATCAAAGGCAAGATAAGTTACTTTTCTACCTAACTGGATATCTTTTTTTGTGTTTTTATTCAATGTAATATATTTATTCAGCTCGAAAAACATACAGTGTTTACCGATGTGTTGGAAAATTCAAGATGGCGTCTCACACCCTCTTTAACACCGTAAGTTTGGGAAAAGGTGTTATAAATAAAAAACTATACAAAATACTATTAAAAACCCGCCGAATATATGTCAACCTATGTCACGGTAACATATATTGAGCGAGTTTTTAACAGTATTTAAACAGGGCACATCGTAAAAACTGACCCATTAATTTTCCTGAAGTAAAAACTATATAGTTTTTAAACTTTTAAAACTGTACATTATAAAAAGAAAACTGTTCGAGTGATTTTTTTTTTTTTTTACATGGGTGTCACCACTTATCAAGGCCCAGAGGCCACTCAAGGATAAGGGTTAATAGGTATACATTAGTCATTGTGATTTTAGCATAGTAAACAGTGGGAATTTTGTAACTTGGATTACTTGAAAAAGAAAACTGTTCGAATGATTGAAAATGAAAACAAAATAACAATGTAAATATATTGATAAGAAAAAAACAAAAACAAACGAAGTTTCCGTTTCAGGAACCCGAGTTTAATTTTATGTCGTAATCATTCAACTCGTTAGCGGTTTTATTCAGCGATTAGGGATAACCATACGACATATCTAATTACCAAAGCGATTTTTTTTTTATTTTATTTTTTTTATTAAAACTATACCTGTTTAGTTTTAATGAACCAATTTTTTTAAAGCCAACACTTTAGTTATTTTGAGAGCGTGCAACTGCACCCGAAAGGTTGATTAGGAAACTCCAAATCCTTTTATGACTCGGAAAAAAAAGGGCTTTTTATCGGCTTAAATGATAAACTAATGTTAAATATTAGTATTTGCCATCGATTCTGAAATAAAATGAAATCCTGACATTGTGATCATTTTTGCAGGTGTTATGTGCCAAATATTGAAATAAGAATGTTTAAATTCAATTATTGTAATTTAAGTCTTTAATTTTAAAGTCGATTTTATTTATAAAATATCTTTTTAGAAATCAATCTCAAAAACAATCTGAACAATAAATCTCTTTTGTTATGGCTAAGTTTTTGTCAAGGGTAGAAATTATAATAGACAAGTATTCATCCATGATGACATTTTACCGATTTCCTGGTTTACAGGTATTCTTGCTAAATTTCTTCGAAAGAATTGACATAAACAATACTTCAACTAAATACGTATATTTCATGCAATAATGACTTTTATTTCTTCTGACTTTTCCTAAACTAAACATAAAACATCGGTTAGGGTTAGTTTAACATTCTGTAAAAGTACCTTCCGTTTTTTTTTTTGTTTGTTTTTTTTTTGTACTTCTGCAGAGAAGGTAAAAAACCGATAAAAACTGGATATATTTTTCGTGTTTTTATTCAATTTAACATGTTTATTCAGCTCGAAAAGAATACAGTGTTTACCGATGTGTTGGAAAATTCAAGATGGCGTCTCACACATTCTTTAACACCGTAAGTTTGGGAAAAGGTGTTATAGATAAAAAAACTATACAAAATACTATTAAAAACCCGCCGAATATATGTCAACCTATGTCACGGTAACATATATTGAGCGAGTTTTTAACAGTATTTTAACCGGTTTTTTATTTATTACACCTTTTTCTAAACTTACCGTGTTAAAGAGAGAATCGGCCGCCATCTTGAATTTTCCAATACATCGGTAAACACTGTATGCTTTTCGAGCTGAATAAACATGTTAAATTGAATAAAAACACGAAAAATTTGCCTTTGATAACATTTATTTGTTATATATTTGTTTTTTGGCAACTTATTCGAATCTAATTTAAGACCACGAGTGAAATGAGAAAAAGAAGTCAGCGGGTTTGGTTGCCATAACAACGTGACGGTAGTGAACGTGTATGTGTGCGTGTGTGCGCGTATTTCGTGTAGTTTAGTTTCGCATAATAGTTTCGTATTTTTTTAATTTGTAAATAACAAGTTATTAAAAAATTAAACCCTTCCAAGATGGACAATAAATAAAGCCATAATATTTTATGGTAAAGGTAAGAGCGTAGAAACGATTGTTTTTTAGGAGATGTGATTATTGGATTAACCAATCAGAAATCGTCTGTGGCACACACATCTCTGTTTTTATAGATATACTAGCAATCGGTGCCCGGCGTTGCCCAGGTGTTTTGAGGTTAATGCTGAGAAAAAAAAAAAACGGTCAATTTTTTAAAACTTTGACCCCTATTATGACCTCTTAACATTTATTGTTTAGGGATCAAGTAAAGTTAATAAGTTAGATCCATGTCCAAGGAATCTATATCTAAAATATCAAGTGTTTACTGTTTAGACCCAGAATTGTAGGAGGAGTTTGGTAGAGTTCTCAAAGGTCAAATCGTTGAATATTGACCACTTAATCGCCAAATTTCTGTCGAAAACCTATCACATCGATTTTCCCAAATCGCGAATTTGGCCCTTTTTTAAAGCAGTTTGGCCTTCAAAATTTCTGTTTGGCCTTTTTCTTCACCGATGTAATCTGGAGACGCAACGGGAATTTTCGGCAAAAAAATGTTGTTACTATGCACATCTATGTAATGAAATACAATTTGTGGCAAAATTTCAGGAAAAACTAATGGATGGTTATCTCGCAATAGTCCGGACAATTCGCTAAATTATCTCGTCGAAACCATAAATCTCGAATTTTTGTGCATTTTTTTTTGGGGGGGGGGGGCTAATTTGGCATAATAGTGTCCATTTAATAGTATTTTCTTGTAAAAATAAAAAAATAAGGAAAATTACCAAAAAAAACAAACAAGAACAACAAAAGTGTGCCGTATTTTTAAAAGTTTTATTGCGTTGTTTTTATTTGCTTTTTTTATTTCATCGGTGAAGAAAATGGCCAAACAGAAATTTTGAAGGCCAAACTGCTTAAAAAAAAGGCCAAATTCGCGAAATTTGGCCTTCAAAATTTCTGTTTGGCCATTTTCTTCACCGATGAAATAAAAAAAGCAAATAAAAATAACGCATTAAAACTTTTAAAAATACGGCACACTTTTGTTGTTCTTGTTTGTTTTTTTGGTAATTTTCCTTATTTTTTTATTTTTTCAAGATAATACTATTAAATGGACACTATTATGCTAAATTAGCCCCCCCCCAAAAAAAAATGCACAAAAAAACGAGTGAACGCGCGTATTTTTTTTTTTTAGTTTAGTTTCATAATGGCGGCCGTGGTGTCGGAGGTTCGATTGTTAGATTGTAAGTTAGTTTCGTATTTTTTTAAGTTGTAAATCGCAAGTTAGAAAAAAATTAAACCCTTCCAAGATGGACAATAAATAAGACCAAAATATTTTATGGTAAAGTTAAGAGCGTAAGAACTATACTTTTTTAGGAGATGTGATTATTGGATTAACCAATCAGAAATCGTCTGTGGCACACACATCTCTGTTTTTATAGATATATAGATATATATATATATATATGTATATATATATGTATATATATATATATATATATATATATATATATATTCCTTTAATCTTATCTCCCAAAAAGGGGGGAGGGGGAACTGGAGAGGAAAAAAAAGTGGGACCCAACTGATCGATTTCGACCCTCGTTTCTCAAAGCTCTAACGAGGGAATTTTTAAAACATGAATGAAAAAGCGATTAAAATTGCGTTTTAGTCAATTTACGTGGAGAGAAAAAAAAAAGTGGAAACCGATTAAAATTAAACAGGTTATGGTCGAATACCCTAGAAATTAATCCCGTTCACACCCAGGAGGCATTCCCTTTGTTTGCAATGGTAAGGTTTTCTAAGTCGAACGTGAATAGTTTCCAAGATCTTAAGGTGATATCGTGAATGAGCAAGACTAAGAATAGAAAAAGAGTCCGTGCTAAAGTTCGTTGCACAAGACGGGTTTTTAAGTAAATGATGAGTAATTGAGGACCCGTATGTGTTAGTAACAACGTCCGTTGCTCGGTAGGTACATTCCTAATTTTACTGGGTACATGTTGTTGGATTCTTCCATCTAATGTCGTTCGACCCAAGAAGTTGGCACCGCAACCACATTCAAAATTGTAAATAACATTACTATTATATTGGTATGTGGGGGGTAGAACGTCTTTTCGAGAAAATGGTAATAAAGTTCTCGTAAAGAACGCGACACGCACATTCGCAGTAAAATAACATCCATGAAATGTCGAACTTATTTGTTTGGCAAATTTCTCACTTACTGTACCCAACCAAGGGAAACGAAGATAAATTGAACATTTTGCTACTATATATATATATATATATATATATATATATATATACACACATTTACTTTTAATCATTAATCGTAAAATCTTCCCTTCTTAATTGCAACATATAAGTATATATACATACAAATATACATATATATACAATATATATATATATATATATACAAATGTATATATACATATATATTTAAATCTATATATAAATATATATATATAAATATATATATATAGTTTATATAAATATATATATAAATATATTTATGCATATATTTATATATATATATATATATTTACCACGACGTACGGTGTTATTTATAATTATATTTGAATATATACATATATACACGTGTGTTAAATACTGTACTGTATGTTGTTACTTATTTTTATTGCCATGTCCCGGGGTTCTACTGCTTTTGATGATTAGCTGATTTTTTAAATATTTGTTCACGGAATTTTGATGTATGAAATTTTAATTTCTTATAATAAATATTGGGGTGTTATGGTCATTTAAAGAGTGTATACACTTTATTATGACACTCTTCGTGTATATATATATATATATATATATATATATATATATATATATATGTATATATATATTTATATATATATATATATATATATATTTATATTTATATATAGATGCAGGGTGTCACAATAAACAGTATACACTCTTTAAATTATCTCAACTTGCTACATGATTAATCGTTCCCAAAGATGAATACACGTTCCCGAGAGATGTTCAGCAATAAAGAATGGCACTTACAGCTGGATGGAGAACTTCCTCCGCTATTATCATGGCGTAGGAGCATATCTTGATAGTCATCTTAAAAACAGATATTTAGGACGAAGACGAAGTATCGAGTACTCGCTACGCTCACTGGATTTGCCCACCCCCGATAGGGTTTTTTCTTTTTGATTCACTCCAAACAACGAGTTACAACGAATGAGTTTAAAGCAATCATTGAAAGAAGATGTGTCAACATACTAATTGAACTGATTAGAAACGTTTTTGATTCAATCCGTGAGCGTTGTCAGCTGTTGATGGACCACAATAGTCAATAATTTGGACACTTTCGATGATATGCTGTTTCTCTATTTGACCCAGGATTTTGATGCATGGAAATTTTCTTTCTTATAATAAAGGTTGTTTTATGGTCGTTTAAAGAGTGTATACATTTTATTTGGAGACTCTCTATACACACTCACACACACACACACACGCACGCACGCACACACGCACACACACACACACGCATATATATATATATATATATATATATATATATATATATATATATGTGTGTGTGTGTGTGTGTGTGTGTGTGTGTGTGTGTGAAACATTCATACCTCCGGTCGATGATTACTCTCCGATGGTTTACTAGTTATGCGAACCGATTTGCGTTTAGAGGTACTTTATTTTTATGGGAATTGCAATAGACAAAGTTCGTAGTTACGATGTAATATATACAGTTCAGACATTCAGATTTACAAATTGAAGAATTCTGAAATATTAAAGAGAATGTATCGATATTAGTACTGATTTGTTTTACAGAGATATCCTGTACAATGCCATATATTCAAGGTGGAGCATCGGTATATAGAGAAAGTATTTATTTGTAAATTACGATTTACAATTTTGTTGATCGAAACAAGTGATACAGTTTACAAAATTATAATTTTCCTTAGTACTTGAATCTTCAGAGTACAGCTTTTAGATTCAGAGAAAATGCAGGTACCAAAATAACATTTATATAGAATACCTATTATTTGCTGCTTAGCATAACATTGTCAATTTTCAGAGCAACAGAGAAATAACGTTTTAAGATAATATAGAAATATATCGATCAAAAATGATATTTAACTTGAAGCCAATGAAATAAACTCCAAAAGCAATAAGGTTGGTTAGAACTTGAATTCAACTATTCAGTTCAAAAGCATTAGCGTGTAATTAACTTCCAACAAACACTATTGTTTTAAATGTTGTTAAAAGTGTTTTCTTTATCTTTATACGTACACCTAAAATTTTTTATCACCATCACTTGTTTAAAATAAAAAAAATGTAAATATTAATTAAAATGTTTTAACTTCATTGATGTATATATCTACATATGAATTAATTAATATATATATATATATATATATATATATATATATATGTATGTGTGTGTGTGTGTGTGTGTGTGTGTGTGATAATAAATAAAAGATTACAACTATATTTCTTTCTTAGGGTTATTTTTAATATTGTAAAAATAATTTGATTAATTTTGTTGTTTTGAAATTAAAATGAATTGTAATTTATGTTGATAAAGGGAAGTGAAATAAATTCTGGTCTCAGACCCAACTGTAGAAGAAAAATAATGATATTTCATGTTTGGAACTTATATCCTCGATTAAATATGTCATCATTTTGTATACTCCGAAATTGTAATTTATATATATATATTCTTCAGAATAGTTTTTATGTAACAATCAGTTGTTATGGAAACGTGAGATTGTAACGTTTACAAAATATTACTGGCAGTAATATTCTATAAGTTATCCCATCTAAACAAGAATTGCTCGATATGCAAGATAGAGCAAGTAAATTAAATTGTAATTCAATGAATTTCAAAAAACTCTCATTGAAATGAATTTCATATCAAATAATTTTTATTATTCTCAACAAGACAAAGAATGCTTTAGAAAGTTAATCACCTTAACCTATAGGGTTTCGATGTCTACCATCTCATCAGAGGAGAGAAAATATTAGAAAATCTTTATAAGGAATTCACCCTATTTGCTAAAGTCACTGAGACATGGAACTTCAAAGTCCAAATAATAAATTTATCAGAAGTCCTGTAGTAGGAAGAATTGCAGATAAAGGATATGAAATTTTTTTTTAGATTCAACTTGCTTGGTAAAATCTATGTTATGCGTTCTTTACACCCGTTTGGTAATAGGGTCCAAGTTATATATTGGATAATCTGCATAGCTGTGTAGATATCCGAATCTGGCAAGTGCTTGTATAAAATTTGTTTGTGGGTCCAGCAATAATAATTCAAAGGCTGGTGGAATTCTTTTCATTAGAAGTCTATATTATTTTTGGTGGGGCGAGGTGTTAATATTAGGGAGAGTAGGTAGTGGTGAGTGGTAGGAAGTGGGGTGAAAAATATGTGCATATTCATCCCTATATACACATGAACACACATATACAAACACACACATACACACAATATATATATATAAATACATACATAAACACATACACATACACACACATATATATACATACCCACATAGATAAACATATATATCTATATACATATACATACATATACACACATAAACATACATATATATATAAATAGATATCTCTTCAAATAGAATTCAAAGAATCATAAAGTTAGACCGGTCGATTAATTGAGGTCAGGTCGTGTACTAGATATAGAAACTTGGTTCGAGAAGGACAGAGTGGGAACAAGAAGAATATAGTGATAAGAATAAAAATAAAACAAAAATAAAATAAAAAATAAAAAATAAAATGATGGGCAAAATACGTAAATGGAATAATTCGTTTTTTCACATGAATGGACAGTCCGGTGAAGGATATCCAAAAATGGTAAAATCCAAAACGGTCGAATTTTAAATTCGACCGTTTTGGATTTTACCATTTTTGGATTTTTTACCCTTCACCGGACTGCCAATTCATGTGAAATCTTTTTATCATTTTTCTTTTGCCTCCTGTTCCCCTTACCTCACCCTTTTTTTTAACCAAGTAAGATCTGTGACTTACTTGTAGTTTGATTAAATACTTTTATATGCAAAATCCGATCCTGCATTTTGCTAATTCCTGCCCTCTGATGAGAATGGGAGTATTTCTTCGAAACTCCTCGGATTAAGGACTATCCACTTATCTTGTGTTTCCTTTTTTAAAATTAGATATGTTTTTAACTCTTTTTAAAGATGTCTTTTAACATGTTTTATTAATCATTTGTTCATATTATAAGCTCTATTTCCTTTTCGGTTTTATTGAGCTTTTACATCTGGTTGAGTTTATTTTACTTGTAAATATTAACTCTTTAATATTTATAATATATTTTAAGTTTACCATTTTGATTACCTTGGTAAAGTTATTGTAATTTTTATTCTTATATATATATATATATATATATATATATATATATATATATATATATATATATATATATATATATATATATCATCCGACCCATTATTTTGTTGTGTCAAACGTTTTCAGTCTGGTTAAACAGGCAAGTGCCGCAATCTGAGATTGATACTTGATCGTCTAGACAACAACTGATGTTCTTCAACCATGCGCTATTGAACACAGCCCGTAATGTCATGGTTTATAAAGAAGCTGCCCGTTGTTGGGGAATGTTGCATTTTTATAGGAAAAGCCTTTACGGTGATGTCAGTTGACTCTTTTACTAATCAAAGTGCGTAATCTTAAATGAGCAACGTATTTCTATGTGGCTAGACAAACGAATACTTTAAACTGAGATAAGAATCCAAAGTATTTTCCAGATTTGGAACTTCTACCATTAGCGCCATCACCACCAACCCTTGAGAAGTAGAATCTGAATGTTTATATAAAAACAAACAACTACTGATACTTATCTTCCTTGCGATAAGATTTATATATCAGGTAAGAGAATGTGTTTTGCTGTTTCCAGCATTGCACATCATTTTAAAACGAAATCTGTGAAATTACCTGATTGAACAGCACCACGCAGTTAATTATGTTCGCTTGTTTACTTCATTAATTGTTTGATGTAATTCACCTCTGACACAAATATAAAGATAAATAAAACGAAAATAGCTGTCATCACAACTTCTTTAATTCGGATCTTCTCTGAGCAGCCATGAGGAAAACTCTGCCTCATATTCTGTTCTTCCCGAATGATTGCGTTTACAGTTCTTACACTGACGTCACACTGCACGTATTGTCTTTATTTACACACGACGATCCTTATCCGTGATATTCATTATTTGGCCAATCAAATCTAGTGATCTGACTTCCTTACTTTATCCACAGCCCGAACCTCACAGACTCCCTTCCGTTCTTTGCGTTTCATATGCCTCTCAAAAACTCAAGCCGGTCCGTACAAGCAAGTTTAGAAGAACACCGTAACGTCCTGACACAGAGAGGGGGGCTAAAGTTGGGATTAGCTGGTGACATATCGAAAAAAAAGAACACACTCCCCTTTGTGAAACGAGGTAGAAATCATTGACATGGACGTCAGATAGACAATAAGGAGCCTCAAAGGGGCAGCACATATGCTAAAAAGAAGAAAAATATAGCGAGAATAGTTTACAACGAGTAAAGTTTTGGATGAGAGGAATAAGACGTACAAGCATATATCTGAAAAGTTGAAATGAAAACCGTTAATTCCAACTAAAGATATTTTATCACTTTATGCGCATTCCCACATTCAATTTATTTCTTCACGTCATTTGATATTAAATCTTTCTTATCTATCCCTCGATAACTACGTCAGTAGGAGACGGGATTAGAGTGCAAAATGTTTTTGTTGTAAATTCTAACTGGGGCCACCCTAGATAAATAAAAGAATATGAAATCTGCACTATATATAATATATATATATATATATATATATATATATATATATATATATATATATATATATATAATACAATGTAATATTCTATAGAGAATTAATCCTTTAATTGTAAATTCTAAAGCTGCATTAATTAAAATATATTTAGACGTATTTTACGACATACGCTATTATGTAATATGTCTCAAGGAAAGACTATCAACTTTACATTTCGGGCAATTTTTTTTAATAACGCAACCCCCATTCACAAAATGCCGTTCTTAACATAGAAAGTTTTGTCGTTGTCCATCTAATTTTGTACCCCAAGAGGGTGCATGCTTCCACCGATCAACTCGGTTAACGGGACCTGCTAGTTGTTAGCATTGCTTTATTCAACAGAATATCGACCTCTCCGTTTTTTTTTGTATAGGTGTGCGTATGTATTCACAGGTGCATTAGTGTTCATGCTTGTGTGTGTCTTCATGTGTGTAAGCAGTGGGGCATACATAAAATCCAGACAAGCAAAGAAGAAATTATATATCACCCTGTCCCATACCAAGAGCCATGATAGTTTTATGATTCCAATGGGAATTACCAGGTTTTTGTCAGAACTTTTCACTTATCTGTCTATATCTGTTTATCATTCTCCATGCGTATTTGTACTGTTACATGATAAGGGCTGTCCCTTTTCATGTAAGTATAAAAATAGAGAGATTTACTTAAAATGAAAATAAAATGAGAGAAAGCAGGAATCGAACCCTGGATATAAGTTTTAAAGAACAATACGTTTAAATGGAATGTCCAGTAAATTGTTGATTCTGATTAAATAAATAATAAATAAGCTATCATTGTTAGAAAAAATGTGGATAATAAAATAGGGGTTAAATGAATTAGATATGTAGGTTAATTTCCTTTGTGAAAACAACAAAGAAAAAAATGGGAAATCAGACTGTTCGGAAACGTGCAGGTCGCGCATGTTGATTGCACGTGAATTATTGTCACGTTGGCCGGACATGCATAGATTTCTCAATATAGGAAGTGAGAGTTAGTTAGTTAGTTAGTTAGTTAGTGAGAAGTCAGAAGAAGGGAGGCAGAGAGTCAAAGTCAGACGATAGTCTGGGTCCAGACATGGGAGTCGAACGTCTAGAAGCGAGACGGTACTTTTGAAGCATTAGAAAGTGAACCTTTGAATTCTTGAACGCAAAGCCACCAACCGGTTAAGTGGAAGAATAAATGCTCATCATGTGTTTTTATAACTGCCGTCTCCTGTGTCCATCATTACATGAAAAAGGTATTGTTTATTAATGTGTAAAAACCATTTGAAATTCATCATCTAAAAAATATTTGTGTTAGAAAGTATATGTGTCTATTTATGTAATATAAACACTCCCGTTCATACGAACTGTCAAAGCATAAATGCCAACCTGTCAATCCATCGGCATAAATGCTAACCTATCGGTCTGTCTATCTAGATATGAAAACACCTTCTCAAAATGTATTTATATGCAATCTCTCTCATTTATAAACTCTCACTCTCTCTTTATATACACCTGTTAATGTTTCCATCCCATCTCTTACAATATGAATCTCTCAACAATATGAACACTCACAACGAATATATATAATAACTAGCATCTCTTCCAACAACATGATTAAGACACATGAACTCTCTTAAGACTCTCATCTCGCTTAAGACTATTATACTTACTAATAAGAATAGTTAAAATAATAATAATAATAATAATAATAATAATAATAATAATAATAATAATAATAATAGAACAATATAACAGTACGTGCGTCTATAAACGTGTGTGTGCGTATTCCGTTTCTGTACATGTATGTGTAGAAGCATGTGTGGTAATGTACGAATACACATGCATGTATGTTTATATATGCAAGTGAGTACGTAGGAGTGCTTGGTTGTCCACACCAACATTTGATGAAAGACTTGGTTTTGGAGAAAGGCCACACAAAAACTAAAAATATTAGTATGGTCGTATTAAGATAAATGTTAACTTTATAAGCTTTAGCCATTTTGCTCTTGCTGTCAGCCCTGCCTGACCTGCCCTCGTGTTTTTATCATCTACACTAAAAAAGACAGAAGGATCGGTCGAAATTATGTGCAGTCGAAAACATTATTTTCGTTTTTTCGAAAGACATTTTGTATTCCTACACGTCAAAATATAAGAAAATAAATACAGAAAAGATACAATATTTCTACTTTTTTCGTATTGATTTTTATGGATACACACATATAAATCTCTCTCTCTTTCCCCCCTCTCTCTCTCTCTCTCTCTCTCTATATATATATATATATATATATATATATATATATATATATATATATATAAATATATATATATACGGATAAAAAGCAATATGAAAAATGCATAAATATTCATATCTTTTCTGTATCTATTTCCTTTTTGTTGACATGTAGGAATACAAAGGGCCTTTCGAAAAACGAAACGATATATATATATATATATATATATATATATATATATATATATATATATAACGATGGTAGATAAAAGAGGAGAGTAAATTCAATTCTAGAAGCGGAGACATATCGGGATATTATAAAACTCAACAAATTCTAAATGAGCTTACCTGGATTTTCCACTCATATATATATATATATATATATATATATATATATATATATATATATATATATATATATATATATAATTTGGAATAAACCTGGATGCAGCATGCCATCAGGGCCATCCATTGACGGCGAAGAACTCCGCGTTCAAAGAAAACTTGAGGGAAATATGAGGAAAATGGCACACATTCGGTCATACATCATTCCTTTTTAACAACGTGTTAAACATTATACCAACATACATATCATATCATACCAACATGTCTTTGAATTAACAACCATTTGTAGTGCGCATTTAGCACAAGCCACGCCCTCAGAACACAAGAAATAAATAAGTAGCCTCCTGTAAATTACGAAATCTCGCTATAAAAGCATATTACGCGAGATAGACCGCTTTCAAAAATTTGTGATAAAAACAAATCATCAGCCTTTTATAAATTCACTAACACTCTATTTTCAGAAACCTGCAAGGCTCTTGACATAATATACTGTAGGAATCGCTACCAATGCCTCCAAATTAAACAATGAGAACCTAACACATTAATACGCAAATACCAAGTTTTAAAACACGCCTATAATCAACAAAACCCATACACCCCCCAGTAGACTAGTAAAACAAAACAACACCCATCGCCCTCCCCAAAGAACACAGAACATCAGCCTTGCAAACCTATCAAAATACCAACACCCGGAAAAATAGAAACCATGCGATTTTGTAAGGGACTGCCATTCTACCCATCAAAAATGCTTAATCCAGTTGTTCTATACTATCGCATGAATATTATACCGGAAGAATAAAACTGAAAGGATTCTTCCATAATAACAACCAACAGGCAACGATCATCTCCGTTCCAATCCAACAGAAAACGACTATAAAAGCCACACATTGGACACTTCCCAGTTGACGTAAGCTAAGCATATACAAACATAGTATTGCAGTCCAAAATCTTCTAATCATGTTCATCATTGGCAGCCTGCACTAAAACAACCATAATAATCTAACAAAGGTAGAACAACGAACAATACACTCATTAGTAAACAATCACCTCATAACCATAAAACAGACAGACAAGGGGGGGAATCCTTATATCAAACTCTTACCTAACAGAAATAGACACACTACTTACAAACAAAAAATCCTACCAAAAACTTCCCACTGACCCTACTCTCGCATTCACATCCAAACTTAGCAACCTTATATGCATTCTAGATCTTAGTATTAGAACCGCGATCGATAAATTAATGCCAGACAATCCCAACCAAATTGTCTTCTACACAATATCCAAACTCCAAAATAGCGACATACTTACCCGCCTACCACTTGGAAGGTAATCTCAGAAACAAACCGCATATCTAAGGCCCTTAGAATAGTATAACCTGACTGACCTATTGTTTCGTGTATTGGAACCGTCACAGAAATCATCTCAGGGTATATAGATAGCATTCTACATCTACTGTTGTCAAACATCCCCAGCTACCTTAAATACACCACACACTATCTACAAATTTTATATAGGATAGGGACCAAATCAAACAATGCTATTCTTGTGACAATGGATGTGTCCTAATTCTCTTCCAATATTCCACAATGAGGAACGAATATTCGCTTGCAGGAACTTCTTAAACACTCCAAACCTACAAGGCGAAAACATTAATGGTATATACAACATTATACTATTCATCTCCACATACAACAACTTCACATCCAACAAACAACACTATCTACAAATAAAAAGGCACATCCATGGGAACAAAAATGCCTTTCAGCTCTTCCAACATATCCATCTATATATTTGAACAGAAATAGTTTCACACTTTATGCCTAAAGCATTAAACTACTATATGTGCATAGATGACATCTTCCTTATAATACTACATAGCGAAGAGGCATTAATAGACTTCTATGAACACATCAACAGATGTCACAACAGCATAAAATCCACTACATAAGACTCTACCACACATCTCCCATTTTTAGACATCTTAGTAAATATCACTAACAGTTACATCTCAACATCACTTTATACCAAACCCACAGACGGCCATGGTCATCTCAATTTTAATAGTTGCCACTCCATTAATACAAACGAATCTAACAACCACAGCCAGTGCCTATGCGTCAAAAGAATTTGCTCAGACCTGATCGAATACAACACATAAGTAAGAATTCTCGCCAAATATTTCCTTCATATATATATTTTTCCCGAGAGCCCTTATATATTCCGAGAGCCGTTCCGAACATAAGGTTATTGCGCTGACCGTTCCACAAGCCATTCTTAATATGAGGGTGGGGTGTCCATTCAGAAACCCGTTATTACCTCATGGACGTTTTAAATTGGGCAACATCAACAACAGCAACCATATTTTATTGTTTTTACGAGATGGCTATGTTTGATTTTATACCAATTACATTTTTTTATTTTATTTTATGAATTTTTACTTTAGATCCACCTACACACTTTTCTTTAAAATGCCGACTTGCATATGTTTTCCAAGAAAATCTCATTTATATTTGGCGGGAAAAATACTTTTCGCGATATGAAGTCCTGTATTATGCGCTTAAAATCACTGACCGCCAGACTAGTACGCACGGGTAAAGAACAAATCTAGTTTTATCCGCCCGACACTGGCACCTTAAAATTTCTTTGTTCGTACATAGTATTCACGCGTAGAGATCGTGACAGCAATTATGAAGATTAAATTTGTGGCAGATATTTTGACAGTCATCCCACTGCCAAAATATGGAGTCTATTCCGAAGCCATCCTTCCATGAGAAAGTTGAGCTGTTCTAAACATGAGGATATGGGGGGTTGGGCTAAAACAACAACAACACCAACAACAACCGTAATTAATTTTTCGACGCGAGGAAGGACATGCTTACACCGGGCAGCGGCGGTTATCGTGTCCTGCTAGTTGTTAATATAGCTTTCCTCAACCGAATATCGATTTCTCTATTTGTCTTAAATCGGTTTTCTTTGATTTTCGGAAGTTGATTTTCCCAATATATACATATGTGTGTATATATATATATATATATGTATATGTATGCGTGTATCCATATATAAGTGTGTGTGTGTGCGTGTGTGTGTGTATGTGTGTGTGTGTGCATGTATATTTACATGTGCCGGTATTCGAGTGTGTACATATATATCTATATGTATTTATGAATGTATACACATACATATCTGTGTGTATGCGTATATGTGCGCATGTGCATGTGGATGTGTGTATGTACATATGTAGTTATATGTGCGTGTTTGTGTGTGCATGCGTGTTTGTGTGTGCATGCGTGCATGTGTTATCATGTTGGTGAACGGGCGAGCATACATTAAATTCAGACAAGAAAAGAAGACGTTACCTTTTAACCCCGTTCCATACCTAGAACCATAACAATTTTATGATTCCAATGAAAATTACCAGGATTTGTTCAGAACTTTACACTTATATTATCTGGATATATCTGCGCATCATTACCCATGCGTATTTGTCTATAAACGCGTGTGTGCATGTATGTGTAGGGGCATGTGTCGTAAAGGACAAGAGTATATGCATGTATATTTATATATGCGAGTGTGCGTGGGTGTCTACTTCAAAATTTTATGAAAGACTTGAGTTTAGATAAAGGCACAACTCCTAACCATTGCAAATCAAAAATATATGGATGGTCGGAATCAGATGACTCCTAACCTCATTCGCTATACCCATTCTTTTCCTTCTGTCAACCCTGCCCGCCCTGCACTCCTGTTTCTATTATTAATACTGAGGGAGGCCGAATCATTGGCTGAAAAATGTTGTTCTTGAAAACATTGTTTTCGCGTTTTCGAAAGACCTTTTGAATACCTACATGTCAACAAATACGAAATAAATACTAAAATGATATAAACATTTATATATTTTCGTATTGCTTTTTTTATCCATATATATATATATATATATATATATATATATATATATATATATATATATATACATATATATATATATATATTAGCATAAGTACCTGTCGGTGATTGGGTTCAAAAACAGCGTACTGAAAATGGACTGTGATTGATGACAGTATGATAGGTTATGAAAAGGAGGGGGTTGTAAAGTATTGGTTTTGATACTCAAAATTTTTACCTTAAGTAAATTATGATGAAAGTAAAGATAATTTCCGCGAAAATATATTTTTTATATCAACTTTGTTTCCATTCGTAGCCAAGAGTGACCAAAAAAATAATGTTTCCTTACAAAGAGAAAATGTTATATATATAATAATATAAATATACAAGAAATAACTGCTATCATAGTCAATAAAACTTACTTTTATGGTAGAAAAGTTCATTGGTTTGTATTATTAAGTAGTTTGTAAAAAGATTTTTTTTAAATTCACAAACCGGTTTAAAAAATATCAAAATGGCAGCGACTTTGAAATGGAGAGCCACGTTTTCAATTTGAAGAAGGGGCACCTGAGCATTCTGTGTTAACAATTTAAGAGAGTTCCGTCAACGTAAGGAATATTTATAAACATATTTTAATGTTTTCCGTTATTTTGTGCTTGAGCAATATTCGATTATGGCATGTGTAGTGTATATAAAAATTAATTTAAGTTGTTATCGCCTCAAATTTCGTTTTAATTTCGGTTCGCTGAAGTTATTTGAAGTAAAGAGCATTATAAACTATTTCAAAACAAAAGAAACAACATTAACTGAACTTTTTATTGTGTATGGTAACATTTATTTCTTGTATATTTATTTTTTCGGGTAGTCGTTTGTTGGCGTTTCTGCTAAACATTTTTACTAAATAATATCGACGAAATATCTAAACACAAAGTAACAAAAACAGTTTTGAAAAATTATGAAGATTTACTTACTTTAGTAAAATACTCCAAAACAATAAAATGGGATATTAAAAAGTAAACACGTAATTACTTTAGTTTTTTAAAGCAAAGAATCGATATATACATGTATAATAAGAAAATGGCGTCCTTTTCAAGCAGAACAGCTTCGTTTCAGTTTTACAGAATTTAACAGTATAGTATTGCGCCGTCGGATTCAAGGTTGTACTATTTTAATATAAAGAACAGACGGAAAGGCTTGTAATCAACTGAATTCCTTGTAGTACACTGACAAAAAATCTTAAACAGATATATAAATAAAAGAAAAGGGTTATGTAAATGTTTTTAAAAAGACACGTAACCACGTGAGGAGGATTTTTCCTTCTTTTGACACGATAAACAGTAACGTTCTTATTTTTATTATTTATCTATTTAATTATATTCTAAAGAGTGCCACGTACAAGAGGAGAAGGAAAAGAACAGAGTTATGAAAAATTTGTGCCGAGAATTGTCTAAAGTTCCGACTTTTTATTTTGGCTTTCACTTTAATAAGAGCGTGGATTTATAAGGTGAATTTATTTGACACAATATGATTCAACTAAAAAAAAATAAATAAAAGCTAACGTGAATTAAGATTAAAGTAAAGGTGTTATTGTGGACCCTCACCCCTTTTAAAAAACCTTGTTAAACTGTGTGACATATTTACATTCTATGGAGGTCAGGCGCTAACGACACCCAATAATTTTATTATACCATATTTCTTCAAACTGAAACATAATTATCGAAGTATACTTATGTACATCAACAACTCTTGTAAACGTTATTTTTTTTTTCATTTTTTATTTCCATACTTTGGGGGACAGGCGCGAACGCAGACCCCACAATTTTTATGAACCACCGTTCTACCAGATCAAACACCCGCATTCCTGATCCTCGATACATCTTCTATCATTATATGTAATCATTTTTTTTTATAAATAGTCAACCATATAGGAACCTATTCGTGACCAGACGCACACACACAGATATTCAGCTTTACATTATATATATATATATATATATATATATATATATATATATATATATATATATATATATATATATATACGCACTTATACGTCGTAGATTATTTTAAAATATAAATGCTTTTATTTTCTCGGAAACATATGAAAGCCAATGTAACATCGTTCTCAATTGGTAGCTGATAGATTTTCTTGAACCTACAACCGTCCATTCGTTCTTTTTTGTCCGTTTTTAGAAACATTATTCGAGAGAGTAACATTATCAGCTTACTGCCATTTATATTCTTCTATCTATTATTTCTATTGCTTCTTTTTGTCGTGCTGGTTCGTCTTACCGTCTTATATATCAATTTTCGCTATTCCTGTGAGACAGAAAAAAATGTCATAATGCGCATGCGTGCAGCGCTCTAACTGACAATGCGCCTATGGAAGCACTGGCTTTTTATACGTCACCCCAGAGAAACCTACTCTAGATATATCCACTTTTTGTCCAAATTTAGTCAATCGCTTTATTTCCTTTTTCTTCGTTATTTTGAGCATATATAGAAAGGCAGCTTAACTTTTTATAAATGTAAATCATTTTAGCTGGTTTTATTTCTTTTCACTTTCTAGGTTGAATGTTATCTCGACTCCAAATCAACACCTGCCACCCAAACTTTTGATAAAAATACCCACAATGCATATTCACTGCGTAACCTGAATATCCTTACAGAATACACTAACTATCTAAATAAATGAGATATTTTGCGGGCATTTTTCTGTTCATATAAAGTTAGGTATGTATATATGTTTTACATTTATAAGGTTAGACCCCATACAAATTGATTGGTTATTATAAATTTTGAACTTGACTATTAAGTGTAAGGTGCCATTATGTAAATTTTATTTAGTTTTAAGGTAATATATTTTAGGTGATTCACGGGAAACGGGTGTTTTAAGAACGTCTAAAATGTTGAATGATGAAATATTCTAATGTCTAACATGACTACAATTTTGAAATTTTCAAAGCGTTTTGTGTTCCATGAAAAACACCAGTTTTCCCGTGACTTACTTTGTATAATTCGGATGATATCAGTTTTTACCTCTATTTTTGTTTTTTAATTGTTGTGCATTACATAGACATACGTTCCAATTATAAAATCAAATATTTTAGATCTGCACTGAATTATATTCAGAGTCGTTAAGCATCTATTGATCAAGAACGGTTAAATTTCAATTTTTGGGTCCCACGACAAAAGGTGGGTGAACCTGTAAATTCACCCTCGTCCGTTCCCTCATTCGTCTGTCTGCACTTTTCTCAATAACTACGCCTGGAATTTTTTGAAATTTTTCAAAACATTTATATGATATGAGTAAAAAATGTAACAGAAAGTATTTTCCGAGAAAACTCCCGTTGCAACAGTAGGGCTTCCTCTCGGGTTAAAATGGCTAAAATTGACACCTTTGTGCTTATTAAAAAAAATCATGCCTTGGATTTTTATAAAACTTTCTGAAAAGTTGTAACTAACTAATTGCTATATAAATTTATTTGTGTATACCTCGGAATAACTCTTGGGTGTTCTCCAGGAGCTTTTTTAGGGCTAATAAAAACATTACGTTTTTTTTTAACAAGGAAGTCACCATTTATCAAGGCCCAGAGGCTACTCGGGGATAAAGGTTACTGCGTGTACAGTAATCAATGGGATAATATCGTAGTAATCGCTAGTAATGGAGATCTGATAAAGTGTCTAACTTAAGGGAGCGGTTCAACAGGAACTTGTTTATGTTAAACTTGAAGACATCGAATTTGTAGTCAGGTGGAATACAGGCAAATGGAAGAGAGTTCCACAGGCGTGCACTTTTAAGAAAGTAGCTTTGTTCATGGAATCTATGTTTTGATTTAGTTTGATTTAGGCACAGATAAAGAGTGGGGAAAATTACAGACAGTGATTTCAACTATACGGATGTTTTCCGTGAAAGATTGACGAGGGGGAGGGAACAGAGATTGGAGCTCAGACGAGCACTTGCCATGAAAATAATGATAAAACAACTACAGGCTCGCAATGTCCTTTCTGTGGGAGAGAGGTTTAAGGGAAGAGAAAAGGGCATCCCCGACTAGACTACAAAGTCTATTTTGTACTCTGTCAAGGCAGGATAGACTGTTTTAGGAATATTTTTGGAACTGTTTTAACATATTTGTCCAAAATTGTCTGTAAATGTCTATTTATAATTTTTACTTGGTGCTGAACCCAAACTTGCGGACTTTTGGGGTTAAATACGGGGAGGGGGCAAACGATAGTCTTAGGTATTTATTTATTTATTTTTTTTTTTTTGCAGAACTCAAATTTACATATATTAGGGTCTAAAACCGCACGGTGTTTTCATTTTCACCAGGATTTGACGTTCCCTGGGGACTTTTGGAGCTTAATGGGAGAGGAGAAAATGCTGAACTTAGACGGCCTTAATGTCTCGTTCACTATGCACTCACGGGCGACCATGCATGCTTCCCTTTTTGTGTTTGTTTTTTTATGCTTACGCCGAAATCTTCCTATAAACACATTCTATAAGCACATATATAAAAATACATTTTTTTGGATCTGCGTTTAATTTGATCAATACCAATAGAGCAAGTACACTGGAATTTTAAATTGTTCTTAAGGATCCTTTCGCTTTAATCTTTAATTTTAGACATTTTCCGTAACCAATGTAATTTAATAAAGTTTGATCAATATTTGAACAAAGATTTTAAATATAAATAAGGTCTGGTATAATTTATGCTTATTATTTTATTCGTCAGCGTATTGAATATAATACGAAATTCTTCTGTTCATGAAATATAATTTATCCGTTCTAGGGATGGTATTTTTCTGGTACTTTATAAAACCAACAAGAACAAATGTGTCCCACTAGTCTTACAATGGCAAAGATACTCCAAGGTACACGTTACGCAAAATCTATCTAAATAAATAATTGTTGAATCAACTCTAACGAGTTCTAATCCTATTTTATTCGAGCAAGAATTCATATCGAAAAGCTAAATTACATAATTCCCACAATAATATGTAAAATATTATTGTAATTCAACTCCTTATGTGCATTTATTCGTGACAAAAAGTTTTGTTTTTTGGGCAAATTCGAACTGACTAACCGGACACAACAAGAAACACAAAAACATCATCAGAAAAAATTGATCAGATGAGAAAATTTCACAAAAAAAGTTACGTTTATATTATTTCAGCTTCATCAGAGACTCGTAAATATGTAATCCGTCGGATAATTCTTTGAACTCAGATTTTATTTGTTAAACAAGACGAAAGTAATATCGCAATGACAGTTAAGTTTTACATCTCTAATTCCAAACTAGGCATTTTAATGTGCTTTATATATAACTATATATGTGTGTGTGTGTGAGACTGTGCGTGTGTATCTATATAAAAGCGAAAATGTAAGTATGTATGTGTGTATTTTTGTGTGTCTGCTAAACTTTCGACGGACAGAACAAACATTCACAAATTTGATCTCATATGAAAACCCCATCTTTCGCCCGACAAATATCGAAAAATTGCACAAAAACGTTAATTTTTTCACCCTGTAATCAGAACTTTTCTACTGGGGGGCCAGCAAAAACCGTCCTCTCATGAACAGATCAGTTCTACGCAAGCGTAAGACGACGTCATAACCTTATTTAGTTTAAATATTTGAAAAAATGACACAATTTCATTTATGTCGTGTTAGCTCAGTTGGTTATTATCTAAACGTTTTGAGTTCGAATCGTGGTGTGAGATTTCTATTTTTTTTCGGTTTTTTTTTAATAATTTAATATTGAAACAGGCTTATTTAAGCCATTTTCACGTGTTTTTTTTTGTTTTTATTTTTCAGATTTTTTAAAGTTTTACCGTTCGTCTTTCTGCTTTTTTTTGTTGTTTTTCCGATTTTTATATTTAATGTCGTTCGTTTTCCTTACGTTAGTTTTTTTTGTTTTCTATTTTGATTACCCCCCCCCCCCACCGACCCCCCCCGGTTTATTTTTCAGATAAGTTTTAACGTTCGTTTTTCTGTTTTTTTTTTTTTACTTCGCTTATTCTTAGGTTTTAATTAACACCCCCACCCCCGCCCGACCACACACATCTCCAAACACTCGGGCACCGTAGGGTCCCCCCCCGCGATAGTAATGTATAAAATTTACTATGTCTGTCTATCTGTCTGTTTCTTTTCATTCAAACTGTTTTTTTTTTTCCAAAACGCAAGGTCGCAGACCGGCGTGAGACAGGTCAAATAACCGTTTTGATGTATTTCTACCCGGTGAAAATAGCTGAGAAGAGGTAAAAATGTAAAATAATTTGAATTTACATTTCGTTCGTATGCGGAAATCTACGTTTCTACCTGAAATTAGATCATCTTTAAACTATTTATTATCTGTCTGATGATACCTCAAAACGATAACAACAAATGATGAGCGATGAATACTTTGGTTTCAATTTTAGGCGAGGGCTGCGAAGTAATATTTTTCTTACATTAGAAACCAAAACTACATATTAAGTACAATGTAATAATGAAAAAAAGAAAATATATAATTAGGAATTCGAAGTCCGTTTACATTAAAATATCATATTTAAACATATTTTACAATAGCGCAAAGCCGGCGAAGTGTATATATATATATATATATATATATCATAATTTAGAAATTTTTAATTTGTGATTTGAAAAAGTTCAATTTTAAATATAGAAATTTCATTTCATGGAAGACAAAGAATACAGTATAGTAAAATGTAGAAAAATAAAACTCATGGGTAAAGGAAATATATTTTACTATAGGGTATTCTTTGTCTTGCATACACTAAAATTTCTATATTTGAAATTTAACTTTTTCAAATCACAAATTTTAAATTCCTAACTTCTGATTAATTTGCTCTACCTAGTATATTGAACACTTTTATTTAGCTGGCATAGTATTATATAAAATATTACATCACATAATATTTTGTAGGACCGATAATCACTGGATTTTCACACCAGTAGATTTATCGTATTTCATTATTCGAAATAACACACACACACACACATATATATATATATATATATATATATATATATATTATGGTAGCTCAATTTTCAACTTTTCTTGGAAAATGTGCAGCGGAGAAAAGTCCACAAATATATGGGAATACAATTATAAAAAAACAACTAGATTCCTTGCAGCAACCATTAGATGAACATTTGATTTTAAAAATGGCCTTCTTTGATGGAAAAATTCTTGTCTTTTTTTAAATTGTACATGTGATTTTTTTTTTTTGTATTTTTCAGATTCAGGTCTAACAAGGAGTGTGTTCATAAATTTAAATGAATGATAGAAAAACTAATATGCTAAATATTCAAAAGCTTATATCCCCCCCTATAAAATTTCTGAGGCACATAAAACCTTAGCAAGTATATATCTCTGTCTGGTTTTATGTCCATTGCCTGATTGGCAGTCTACAGATGGTAGTTTTACCAGTTATGTCGAGGTTGGTTTGAAAACTACATCTTTTTACGTTTGGTAAGTCCGTCTTTCGTATATTAATCGCCTTTAGAAAGCACATGTTCGCCTTATTTTCTCCAGTTTTTAGACCGTATTTTTTCTGAGACGGTAGACGGTCAAATGATGGCATTTTTGTGGGCCGTTTTTGATGGGTCGTTTCTTGGGTAAAACAATTGGTAAGGGATAAAATTTGACAGAAATAAGAAACTTGGTTGTCGTAATCCTCTTAGTAATGGCTTCTTCAAACATGCATAAATTGTTCTGGTATGTTTCAAGCACATATTAGAATATTTAGTTAATTTACAACGCTTCCAAATTTTTCCTCTGAAGCTTTCGTTAGACGTGACCGACTATTAATAGTGGGATGTTAGTTTCGATCCCAGATTGTTCTCTTTTTTTTTAGTTTGTTTTTATTACATTCCTTGATTTTTAATGTTAGCGCATATAAAACACTGACCATGTGTGTCTGTCTGCACCGATTAGTTTATTCATTTTTTTTCAAATTCGGAAATGGTGGAAATAGTTTACAGTTTTAAACTCCTATTTTGGGAGGGAAGGATGTAAATTATTATTCTTTTAAAAAATATTCCAGAACCATTTATTATTTTTGATAACATATTGTAAATTTCCTTCCGATTCTTAATTAATTAAATTAAAGTAACATAAAACCGATTATCATCTAAGCCATATTTTAGTAAAACTTATTAATCCATAATAAATATCTTGTATGTACGGCATAATCACGTCAGATCACCGAAGTTAAACAACGTCGAGCCTGGCTAGTACCAGATGGGTGACCGTTTGGGAATTTTAGGAGCGTTATGTGCCTTCCGTTTATCTCAGCATTGTTTCCAGTCGTCCTGAACCTCTACTTGCCACTGGTATTCAATGTCGACTCGGGACAGGGGTGGTTGGAGATTGGTGCTATTCTTGCCACAAACATTCCACACGCAGGCACCCTTACAGTGGATATCCATAGGCTGTCAAGCCTGACAGAAGCCATATTTTATGTATCTTTCGAGTCTGCTTGCTTACTGCCATTTTTTTTCGGAACATACACCTCCAAACACCCGGACAACACCAGGCACCCAGGCTTTTCTATAATATAAATCTCACCTGTATGTTTAAATTTATGTATGTGTGTATGTCTGCCTAAAACTTTCGACGAATACGACAGATTTTCACGCGATCAGTATCGTTTTTAAGCCTGACCTTCAGACGACAAATATCAACAATTCGCTGAGTATAATCCCTTCATTCTCAATTGGGCATGTTCCTTCAGAGAGGGGTTGCTTTTACCGCCGATATTTTTGAAAGTCATCCCCTCTTTTCGATTGACTAGCCTTAACTTAACCCTTCGCCATTTTCGGTTTGTCGATGCACGCAACAGCAAAGACGTTACTTTTTTCCACGTTCTTTTCCTCCTTCGCGGTACGGGTTCGAGCCTGCCTGACTACTACCGCATTTTTTTTTGTTCAACACACATTCAAACACAAAGGCTAGTAATAAATAAAATGAAAGCCGCAATAAGGCATAATCAATAGTTGTAATCATTTCTAAATATCAGAAGTACCTGGAGTATACAACTTCGCGTCCCCTGGTGGAAAAATTTCTAATCCATTATGTTTTTTCTGGCATTGACTTGTAATATAATAACTAGGAATATCAGTAAATTGTTTTTATAATATACCTATTTACTTTTATGAATGAATCACATTTGTTTTCTCATTTATAAAATTCACTTTAACCATTTTTATGATTCTTATTTTAATCATTTAAATTAGAATAACAAAAAAAAAAACCTCAGATCCTAGACCGTGTTTTAATATTGAAAAATAAACATTATTTTATTTAAAAAAAAAAAAAATCACCATCTCTGTAGGTCTGAATATTTTCGAAATATATTTCCTCCAAGACAGAAAAGCAATAGCATGTGAAATAATCGATAGAGCATTAACTATTATAATATATACGAATAATCTGGATAAATTGAAATATCATATTGAAGCGAATTTTACGACCGGGCAACGTCGAGCAACACTGCCCCCCCCCCTGCCCGCGTATTTACGAACGGGCAACGAGGATCATGTTTTAATACGGATTGTCTACTTTCTTTTCTTTATATATTGGATTAGCACGACAAAAACAAGCCACCAAATTTTAATGTTCCTGAAGTTTTCAATTTTAAAGAAAGGTAAGAAATTAAATACTGATTTGGTGCTAATGCATTTACTGATCCGTGTTATTTTTTATAATCGTATTTCCAAGTTTAATTAGAGTTTTATTATATCTTTTTTATTCAATTGTAAGGTTAACGTACAGAATAAGTACAAAACACCCTTCCCTCCCATCTTAAGAATGGCTTTTTAAATAATAACGTTTTTATTTCAGCACGGATCAATAAATGCACGAGTACCATTCATTTAAACAGCGTAATGAATTTTATAATCCCGATCTATATACTATTGTGCATTTTTTAACATTCTCTGTGTAGACATACACATGAGAACTTGTAATTTGTTAACGGGAGTGATAGGCATGATATTCATTTAGTGTTTTTACCATATCATAATTTGAGTGTTTTTTTCCATATTACTGCTAGAGTTATAATCCTTTGTAAGTCTAAATATTTTTTTCTAAAACTGAATACATGTTCTCTAAACTTTAGAAAATTAAGAAACCATAGCATTAAACATGTGCACAAAAACAACAGCTAAGTATATATATATATATATATATATATATATATATATATATATATATATAAGATGATTTGGGATTTGTATTAGTGTACACATAGATTCGAAAAACTTGTCAAAAAACAAATATATAACAAATAAATGTTATCAAAGGCAAGATAAGTTACTTTTCTACCTAACTGGATATATTTTTTGTGTTTTTATTCAATGTAACATATTTATTCAGCTCGAAAAACATACAGTGTTTACCGATGTATTCGAAAATTCAAGATGGCGTCTCACACCCTCTTTAACACCGTAAGTTTGGGAAAAGGTGTTATAAATAAAAAAAAAACTCTACAAAATACTATTAAAACCCCGCCGTATATATGTCAACTTCTGTCACGGTAACATATATTGAGCGAGTTTTTAACAGTATTTAAACCGGTTTTTTATTTATTACACCTTTTTCCAAACTTACCGTGTTAAAGAGAGAATCGGCCGCCATCTTGAATTTTCCAATACATCGGTAAACACTGTATGGTTTTCGAGCTGAATAAACATGTTAAATTGAATAAAAACACCAAAATTATATCCAGTGTGGTAGAAAAGTAACTTATCTTTCCTTTGATAACATTTATTTGTTATATATTTGTTTTTTGACAACTTTTTCGAATCTGTGTGTACAGTAATACAAACCCCAAGATTTAAACATTCATCGCAATTACTTACTCCTTCACACAAATAAGAAGTAACTTTTGATATAGACGTTCCCAAACGTTTCCTTCGTATATGCTAAAAACTGTAGAAGCCAGGTAAAAATAGACACTACTATACCTTAGTACTCTATCAACATCGCTGAAGTGTCGGGTATGCGATATAACATCTTTATTATAACAATATTTACATCAATCGTTAATCATGACAAATTTTGCTTCCCGTCTAAAACATCAATTTAACAAAGTCTTCAGGTTTTATTACACTAACTAGTTGCCGACCTCCGTTCTAAATCACGGACAAAATATGCTTCGTAACTATTCAACTTTTTTAGTTAAACAAATAAGAGACTTTACTCTTTTACCGAGCCTCGTATGAGAAAGCGCGCTCCGAACACCCATAAAAAAAGTTCATTGAGAATGGGTGGCGACTTAAAAAAAATCTCGAGTAAAAAAAGGCCGCTCGTTTTAATGAGCCCACTCTTGTTTTTGTGGCTTTCAAACATTCTGAGTTTTAAAAACTAGGAAGCTTCTCTTTCGGAACAACCTTCCTAGTTGCCTTTAATAAGTTTAACTCTCTAGTCTGCCTTACTATCTAACCAATGACTGTAGAGACGAGAGGTATTACTAATGTGAAACTTGTGTGGGACAGATAGAACTCAAAGGTTATCAGTGCGTCAGCATTCTTTCCTTTAATGGAGGCATATATTTGACAGTTATAGCGTTGGGAAACGCTTATTAAGAGAGCATAATTTGAAACCTGAACAAATATTGGCAATAATGAGGGTTATTTGTATTGTGTTCTGTCTTTATATGCAGTCTCCAGGACGGAAATATAGTCTTCTCATTTATCCTTTGTTTGTGAATGGATAAGTCGAAAACAATCTTTTCTGTCCCGAAGCGTACACAATGTAACATTCCAGACAGGTCATTTGAACATACCGGAAGTGTTCATGTTAATAAGCAGTTTTATGATTAATTTCTAATTTAGAACAAGATGCCATTGTTTACAGTATATATATATATATATATATATATATATATATATATATATATATATATATATATATATATGCGTGTTTGTTTTATATACAGTAAAACGCTAGGATACTTTTTTTCAGGTTACGATGTGGAATACAGTGTACTGAGTTATTTATAATGTTATTTGATTAAATACTGTACTCTATTTTGTTACTAATATTTAATGCTGTATCCCGAGGTTCTACTGTATAATTATCCAAAAGCATCTGCTTTGTCACATTACATGTCGGCGAAATTAAACTTTTAAAGATATGTTGCTTCTTGTAGAAGACATATTTATTCCTTCTCGTATTTTGGTAAAATGCTTTTACGTATGGGTTGTCGAGATTGTTAGAGTATTGGGAATAAAATACAAATAGACATATAATTATGAACGTGCATCAGAGAACGAGTAAAATTAATTACCCGAACAATTTTGTACTAAATTTATGTCCAAAAACGAGCATGAATATCAACGGATAATGATTAAAATCAATGATACGACTTTGATTATAGGAAATGTCTAAAATCTACGGTGTAAACTGAAGGTCCTAAAATGAGATTTAAATCCAAGACTATTTTTATGATTAGATGATGGAAAGCTGAAATATCTTTATTTTAAGACAAACGTTTGTGTCTGTATAATGTTCCCAGGAATTTTATTAAGAACTATCCGATATCGCAATCGAGGAAATATTTAAAGTGATTTTCAGTGCCCATTGCTAAAATATTACAAAATTACAAGTATATTTATTTTCTTGTGAGTTTACTGCAGTCTTTTTAACCTTTGCAGAACTTAAATAATACATACATTACACGACCCACCTATAGTACATACACTACACTTTATACCTAAAGTGAATAAAATGAATGGTCGTTTATTTCGAAAATTGTATTTATATGCATGTCTAAGTCGTAATAAACACAAATCTAGATATATTTAATTTTTTAAAGTAACACACTATAAAAAAATGCTTTTTATTACTTGTTATAACGACAAAAATACATTTTTTTAATTTTACCCATTTTTACATTAAATCAAAGCAAAAGCAGTTATTTGATACTTTGTAGAATATCCGTTATTGAGTTCAAGAGCTTCCACTCTATTTCTGTTCGTCTCGACCAATGATTTGCACACGTGCAGAGGTATTTTGTCCTATTTTTCCTTTGAAGCCTTGCTATTTGTTAGTGCTCTTTACCCAAATGTAATTTTGATATATCGATATAAATTTACAATAGGATTCAAATTTCGTGACTTTTTTGTCCATTGCAAGACATCAGCATTATTTTCTGCAAACGATTTCTTCATAAACCAAACAGTACGCTTAGAATCATTATCCTGTTGAAAAATCCAATCAGGAAATAGTTGAAGTTTCGCATGGGTAGCCATTACATTCTCTTCCAGTATTTCCTATATTTAAGGCATTTATCTTTCCTTATATTATTTACATTTTATTAAATTATTACCTTCTTCCCACACATGGCATCGGTAATTATGCCATTTGTTCATAGTCCGTGTTTTCAATGCAAACATTCCTCGTCCTTATGATTTTTAACGAATTATAGCAGAATATTTTGTCGTTTCAAGAGAGTAGTGGAGGTTGTTTTTTTTGGGGGGGGGTGGAGCACGCGTCCAGAATGTCCCTATCTAGTTCATTACTGATTGTACGGTTGAATATTTTAATGCCTAATACACGCATGCGTTCGTGCAGCTATGCTCGAGTTATAGATTTTGCTGAATCTGTCGACCTAATATCCTTGCGGCCATTGAGAAATTGTTATTGGAGTACCTGTTTGTCTTTAGGTTTCAACGGTGTTACTAGTTTAAACATCACAATGAACGAATCAGTTGGAATGAAATAAATATCTAGATGTTGAAAAATTGTTCTGTAACTGTTAAAATCTTTCCAAAATAATAAAAATGAGTCGGTTTTTGAAATGGGCATTTCTGTATCTTGCCATTAAAGCCTTCTCGTAAGACCACCAATTAGAGAATCTTTCAACAAGGGATTTAATAGATGCTGATAACATTACCGAGATATTCTGGAATGTAATATAATATTTCGACAGCGAATTGTTTCACTTTAAAGTTGTTGTACAAATACTGTGTTCATAAGGTAAAAACGAATAACTATATAAATTTTAGTCGTTATGAGATTTAAATGCTTCATTTTCATATCGTTTTATTGTTATAAATAAAATATATCAAAGTGTGTTTCTTAAGGGTTTTATATACGCAAAAATACAATTTTTCAGGTGTACAAATATTTGTTTACTACCACTCTAAAGTGTTTATCTAAAATTCGCATTTATAAGTTATTTTTTTATAAGTGAATTTTTAACTGAGAAATATATACACGTCAAATAAATTGCCAACATTTGCAAATTAGAGCAATTAAAATGAACTTTTCTTACATAACATGCGTTTTTCGTGATTGGAATACATAGGAATACGTGTCTTGTTATAGGAATACATAGAGATAGTTATATATATATATATATATATATATAACTGAGAGAGAGAGAGAGAGAGAGAGATAAGACGTTAAATGTAGAATAAAGTATCAACATCTAATAAATCTTCATTGCAAATATTTTTATTCCATCGGTAGAACATTACTTAATCATTTTCTTTTGCAAATGTAAGCTCATTGCCTTTATCTATATTAAAAGAATATAACACTAATGCCATGGCAGGCGAAGCAAGTAGATTTAAATCAAATTTAACTTATTTGTACAATCGCACGTTAGATGGTTTCAGCTGGCAATGATAATCTATTTGTCGTAAATCGGATCAGTTGAAATTACTTTGACATTTTATTATTTAAATGGCATGGGTGCCCGTCGTGGCCCGGTTGTTTGGAGATGTGTGTTGAGCAAAAAAAAAAAAAAAAAAAAACCACAATTGGTTGGAAGTAGGCAGGCTGGAACCCGTGCCACAAAGGAGGAAAAGAACGTGGAAAATGTGACATCTTTGCCGTTGCGTTCATCGCCAAACCGGAAGTGGCGAGGGTTTTAATTAAGGCTAGTCAATCGAAAAGAGGGGCTGACTTTCGAAAATGGGATAAAAAAGCGACCCCCTATCTGTAAAAAAAAATTGCCCCGGTGGGGTGAAGGAATTAATGTTTTGTGCCAATTTTTCGATAATTTTCGTTCGAGAGATCCCGCTTCAAAACGATACCAATCTTGTGAAAATCCTTCACATCTGTCGACAGTTTTACGCAGACACACAAAGATACATATATTTAAACGGACAGGTGAGATTTATATTAAAGAAGATGGCACAGTTTTTAAATTATCTTTGTATTGTATAATGTTTCAGAGATAGCGAGTTATTTTCTAATCTCTTTGAACTGGAAAAATAGCTAATATAAAAATGATCTTGTACATATTTTGTAAATACAACTGATATCTTTTATTTGTTATCTGTTTTTTATTTTGCTAGAATGAATAACACCAAAAAAAAAAAGCCGGAATATGTGTTTCGTATTATATTGAAAGTCCAAAGAATTAACTAGGCAACTTTTGATTTTTATGAGTAATTCCTTCCCCAGTATTAATGATCTTCGCTCGTAATATCAGCAATGAAAGAAGTATTAGTAGTTACGGTTTCTTTTATTCATAGACAATGCCACACAGCCGCGCTTAACATGAATGAAATAGTAATCCTTGTTTCGTCTTTTCATTGACAGCAGACGAGATAGATAACAGTCATTGAAAACCGCACGCAAACAACGTTGCACGCAAAACAAAACCGAATCTCGAACAAAAAAGTCTGTTTCGTTTCCTCTTTTTCTATTCATCCATTTTCGACTCACACCATCACCATTTTACATAATCATCCTCGCTTCGTAATCGCACGATTTTAGGTTCTCACCCGAGAGCGATCAGTGTTTTCTTGCAGCGGGCGCATGTTAACCGTGGCCGCTTTTCATTCGGTGTCTTCGTATCATAATCCCAATCCAACCCAGTGCCGCCGCAGCCAAGATAGAACTCACTACACGAGTTTGTAGAATCATTCAAATATTGTCGGTAGCTGAATACTTGATGCTTCGCCCTGGGCTATCGAGGATATTTTTATCGTAACGCCATCACAAGATGGCGTGCCTACCACGGCTTAAGAGAGTCGCATTTACCCTCGAGTGAAGGATAGACCGCGCCAGTTTCTCAACCTGGTATTTTTACTTCGCGGTACATACAGCGCCTCGTCTTCCCAAATGGTCACCCATTTAGTAATGGCCAGGTTCAACGTTGCTTAACTTCGGTGATCTGCGGAGAACTGGTCTGTCTCCGTGATTGTGCCGTATACTAAATCCTAAACCATTTAAAACAGTAAACGCAAACAAACGCAAGACGTCATTTAAATATATATATATATATATATATATATATATATATATATATATATATATTTTGATTGAAGCTTCCAACTTCAGAAGACTGTCATTGAAAACGAATTTCTAATCAAGTGTTGCAAATAGTTGCGAGTAATTCTTTGTTTTCTAGTGCAAATCAATGAAAAATATGTTGTTGAGGTTATTTTTAAAAAACAATCATCATGGCATAGCAGTAAATTCATGTGTTTTTTTTTAAATTACTATGAGTAATAATATTGTTGTGTTCTAACTGCTAAGTTCATGTCCGTGCTAATAAATAATATTCTTCATCAGTAGTTTATGTTCTCAGATAAAGACCCTTGTGTTACTATTACGATAACTTCATTTCTTGGGATTAATTGGAGGTTTAAATAGGAATAGCTGGAGATTCAAACTTTATATTATCAATTTTCCTAAAAACTGACCTGCCAACATATTTAAATTAAAAATTGATTCTAATAGATATTATTGTAAATTCTTTACTTTGGATATTTTTACTTGATATTTTAGATTTTTACTTGATATTTTAGATGCAGCGATCAAATTATTCCTCTTATTATTTCCTATCAAATATGCCATAAATGTTAGCTATCAATACATAACACGTAATCGATATATACCTATAAAAGTGAAATTGTCTGTGTGTACATTTCCCTACGTTAATACTCTGTCGATTTACGGTCTACAGACTCGAGATTTGACATAAGAGGTAGTGCGAGTTAGGACAATCTTTTTAATTGCTTTTCGGACAGACATTTGGCTGTCAAGGGGTCCAATGTCAACGATTTTACCTTTGAAAACTACCAAACTAGTCAGCCAATTTTGGATCTAAACATTTGGAATTTTAAATGTAGGTTACCTGGACAGGGATCAAACGTTTTAATTTTATTTGAGACCGAAACAATAAATGCTAATAGGTCAAAATTAGGGTAAAAGTTTTAAAAAAATTACCTCTGTAGTCTCTACCAAATTACTCAGCCAATTTTGAAATTTTACATAAAGACTATTCAGACATAGAGCAAGCTTTTTAATCGGTTTGGATAGAAAATTACATCCGTAAATGGGCCAAAGTTCAAACGATTTTACCTTTGCGATCTCTAGTAAATTAGTCAGCTAATTTTGTTCTAAACATTTGAAAGTTTAGATAACGGGTAATCAGATATGTGACAAGCATTTTTATCAATTTCCGGCCCAACATTTCGCTGCCAAAAATTCGACGTTGAAAGAATTGACCTATGAAAATTCTACCAAACTTATCCGCCAATTTCGGGTCTAAAGACTTGAAATTGTAGATATAGGTAACTTGGACATGGCTTAAATTTTGTATTTTACTTAGAGAGTAAACCAATACTGTAAAGGGGTCAAAAGTGGGGCCAATTTAAAAAAATACTTCAGCGGTATCTAACAGATTACCCAGATATTTTCTGGTTTAAACATTTGGAATTTTACGTAAAGGGTATTCTCACATAGGGCAAGTTTTAAACAGTATATAGGGCCCGAGCAAAGCTTGGTTGAACTGCTAGTCATGGATATTTGTTTTCAAAGATTAAAAATTTTATAAATCAAGATACAATAAATATATCATCATAGTCTCGTCATACAAAACATAAAATGTAAGGATATAGCCATAATGAAGTCATGCAATACGGAAATTACATTATAGAGCTCAATTGTATTTTATAAGTATATACAATGTATATTATATATACCATGCAGTAATATTTGGAGGAATCGTTGATACCCGTGACGAGAAATCCTGCCCTTTAAGCTACAGAGTGAAACATGTGCCACTTCTAACGGACCCCAATTAAAGTATGGCTACTTTACCCTATGTTTATCTACTAAATAGAAACTGTTCGACTTTGCAGGATTTTCAATATTACTACGCCAACAAAATCTTCACAAAAACTTAATTACGCATTTTATTTTGTATAAAAATGAGATCATACCTTTTTATGACGAGCATATTTCCTTAAAAAAATGCCTCTTAACAAAACGTGGTTTATTGCCGACCATAAAATACAGTTTTACTATCGCTTGTTTAAAAATAAGGAATTTAATGGCACTGTTCTCTGTGAGATTTATGATAATATCAGATTTGTGCTAAAGGTTGTATAGCTCCTTGCATATAATATTAGACACATAAATTGAACATTATTTTATAGCTTACAAATTAACAATGTTACAAGTGTTTGCTTGAATGTAATATAATCTGCGCAAATTATTCAATAGGAGAATAAAATCAAATCAACCATTAAGAATTTTCTTTCGACTGCTCATTAATATAGTTCATTCTCTTTTATTTCAAAACAAACTATAACACCCAAATAATATACTAAATATGAACAACTCTAATCATGCCTATGTAAATATATATATGCCTATGTAAAAATATATATATATACATATATATATATATATATATATATATATATAATATATATATAATATATGTACAGTGCCGGCAAAAAGAAAATCCAACGTATCATGGTTAAAAATAACAGTAAATTTAAGTTAAATTGAATTTAACTGTTTAAACAACGAACACGTAATTTTATTCGCATTTCATTCCTCTATAATTTTAGCTGTTTATATCTTATGTTTATTAAAAGTATTCTTATGTTTACGTTAATTTTAAAAAATCAAATCAGGAAGACAAAAATAAACCCTCGCAGCATCAAATGAACTTAAAACCAGCTTAAAATATCCACATTTTAGCATCTTTAATTGTAATTGTTCCTAGGTTATGCAAGGTAACATTTTGTCCATATACCTCGAGTCTTTCTAAGTGATCGTGCAGAGCTCATTAATCTAAACCTTTCTGGATTACTTAATCGAGAAATCGGCCGCAAATTGAAATATGATGAGAAAACTGTATGATTGGCTGCGAAAAAGCACCAAAATGCCGGCAGTGTTTTTGATACCACTAAATCTTGTTGTCCCAGAGTCACTTCTTACGGGAAGAAATGCTATCAAGATCATCAGCCTCCAAAAAAAGATTTGAAACGGTCCCAAAATCCAATAACAGTGTAATCGTGTTAAAATGTTCTCTCTTTCTACAGTTAAGGACAGATTGAAGGAATTTAATTTGCGAAGCTGTATTCGAAGACGCGGGCCAATGATTTCTTTAAAGAACAAAAAGCGCCGTCTGGACTTCGTCAGAGGCAATGAACATCATGCCTCTTCATATTGGTCGAAAGTGATTTTTACCAACGAAAGCAAGTTAATAGGCTTGGAAGTTATGGTAGGAAGTACATCATCCGAGGGAAAGACGATGAATTTAATCTTAAATGCATTGTTTAAAGTGTTGGTGTGGGGCGTTATTAGTGTCAGGGTTTATGTCATTTGCAAGGTTGAATTAATTTGACAAAGTACATTAATAATTTATCATATATATATTAGTAGACGTACCCGTTGTTCACTGGGTTCAAAAACAGCCTACAGAAAATGGACTGTGATTGATGAAAGTATGGTAGGCTATGAAAAGGAGGGGGTTGTAAAGGGATAGGTTTTGATACTCAAAAAGTTTACCCTAATCATAATACAATGAAACTAAAGATAGCTTTCGCGAAAATATATTTTTTATATAAACGTTGTTTCCATCCGTGGACAAGAGTGACCAGAAAATGATGTTTCCTTACAAAGAGAACATGTAAAATAATAATATAAATATACAAGAAATAAATATTATCATAGTCAATAAAAGTTACATTTATGTAAGAAAAGTTCATTGGTTTGTATTTTTAAGTAGTTTGAAAAAAAAAACAATCAATTCACGAACCGGTTTAAAAATAAAAATGACAGCGACTTTGAAACGGAGAGCCACGTTTTCAATTTGAAGCAGGGGCACCTGGGCATTCTGTGTTAACAATTTAAGAGATTTCCGTCAACGTAAGGAATATTTGTAAGCATATTTTAATGTTTTCCATTATTTTGTTGTTGAGCAATATTCGATTATGGCATGTGTAGCTTATATAAAACTTAATTTATGTAGGTATCGCCTCAAATTTAGTTTTAATTTCGGTTCGCTGAAATTATTTCAATTAAAGAGTATTAAAAGCTATTACAAAACAAAAAACATGAACTGAACTTTTATTGACTATTGTAGCATTTATTTCTTGTATATTTATTTTTTCGGGTAGTCGTTTGTTGGCTTTTCTGTTAAACGCTCTTACTAAATAATATCGACAAAATAGCGAAAAACAAAACAAAAACAGTTTTGAAAAATAATGAAGCTTTACTTACTTTAATAAAATAATCCGAAACAGCAAAATGGGATATTAAAAAATTAAACACATAATCAATTTAGTTTTTTTTAAAGCAAAGAATCGATATAAATATGAATAATAAGAAAGTGGTGCCCCTTTTAAAGCAGAACAGCATCGTTTAAGTTTTACAGTATTGAACGGTGTAGTATTGCGCCGTCGGATTCAGGGTTATACTATTGTAATGTAAACAACACGCAGAAAGGGTTGTAATCGACTGGATTTTTCTAGTACACTGAGAAAAGAGCTTAAACAGATATATAAATAAAAATAAAAAGGTTATGTAAATGTTTTTAAAAAGACACGTAATCACGTGAGCTGTATTTCTTCCTTCTTTTGACATTACAATTAGCATTCTTATGTTTATTATTTATCTATTGATCATTTTCGAAAGAGTGACACGAGCAAGTGGAGAAGGAAAAAAAACGGAGTTATGTAAAATTTTTGCCGAGAATTGTCTAAAATTCCGACATTTTTCTTTTTGGCTTTCACTTTAATAAGAACGTGAATTTATGAGGTGAATGTATTAGATACAATATGATTCAACTCCAAATAATAAATAAAAGCTAACGTGAATTAAGATTAAAATTAAGGGGCTGCTGTGGACCCTCACCCTTTTTTAAAAAACCTTGTAAAACTTTGTGACATATTTACATTCTATGGAGGTCAGGCGCTAACGAACACCCAGTAATTTTGTTATACCATATTTCTTCAAACTGAAACATAATTATCAAAGTATATTAACGCAAATAGATATGAAAAGTCTTTGTTAAAGTTTGTGTCATATTTCAATGGAGTACGGGCGCGAACACAGACCGCACAATTTTATTATATCATCCCTATTTTAGTTGAAGCATACTTGTCACACTATTCTTATGTATATCGATATCAAAAACTCTTCTAAATGTTTTTGTTTCATTTATTTCCATACTTTTGGGACCAGGCGCGAAAGCAGACCCCACAATTTTTATGAACCACCGTTCTGCCAGATCAAACATCGATATAAATGAACACATAAAAAAGCAATAAACCAAAATGTTATGTTCAACAATGCTTCGCCTTTTTCTTAATATTCCCCTGTTATAGTTTAGTTGAAAAAATAAAATTCTAGTGCAGTATTCGAAAATACACTTCTGTCTGTCATGTGAAATTGATGTATTTACTCTATTTCCTCACGAAAAACCATTATAATTCAAAGTGTGTATATCGGTAATTGCATAGAGTGAGTGAGATTTTTCATGTATCATAGACGGTAGAAAATTGAAAATATGTAGTGCGATTTCTGTTCTATTTTTGGAATAAATACAGTCGTTAGAATTAAGAATGTTGGGTGTGTATATAAACGAAAATATGGGTTTGCTTGTGTTTATTTATGTATTCATCAATTTTTATTTTATGTTCGGTATTTTCTGCAGCGTAAGAAATTATTTAATTTCTATAGAAATTAAAGTTCTCTTCTTTTAAGATGAGTTTACTGAGTAAAGTAGAGTTGTAGAAGCCGCCACGCTTTTTAATTGATTTTTACATTGCGAGGTGTGCTGATTGAAGTAGAATTTGTCGAGATTTATTTAGAATAAATTCAATGAGTTTAACTTGTTTACTGCTTCAGAAATGTCCATTTCCTACGATGAAAAATTAAGAGCACAGTCCTAACTGGGTTGAACGATATGTCATTTAATAAACCAATCCACAATCGAATACAGCTTAACTGCTTGATTAGATGCATATGTCAAATCGTTCTAGATACTTTCTGAATTCTGGTGATGAGGATAGATTATGTATTTTATTTAATTCCACAAATTACTGTTCCCATTTTAGTGTCATTTTCAACACGGTTCGGTCATAGTAATATCTGATCTTCTCATACATTATGCTGAACACGGGAATCTGCACGAAGTTTTGCCATCTGTATACCGAAAGCCAACTTTTACTAAACAGTAACTGAGCCTCAACTAACACGACCCATATATATTTGTATACCAAACATTAAGAGATTGTTAGAAAAAAAACTTAGAAGAATATATAATCCATATTACATCAGGACAATATTTAGGAGAAATTGACTCTCCATAAACATCATTTGCGAGTCATGATTAAGAACTGTTTTCATGAGATTTCATGTAAATGCAATATATATCTATATATATATATATATATATATATATATATATATACTAAGATGGTACATCTCATACGATGTCCACTAAAACTAAGCTTAAAAGAACATCGAAAATAATAAACTGGTTGATAGAAATGTCGGGTATGGCTGATCATACATAGAAGCAAAAGGAAACCTTATCCTTATGGGATGAAGTAAATATTATAGACATAGAACGGTGGAGAATAAGACCACCCAAAAGAGCAACACATATGATCAGTTTTTTTTTTTTTTTTTTTTTTTACACAGTGATCACCACTTATCAAGGCCCGGAAGCCACTCAGGGATAAGGGTTATTGCAAGTACATCACGTTAGTGAGGAGATTTTATGAAGTGTTTAATTAGGGGGGTGGTTCATTAGGAATTTGTTAACATTAGACTTGAAGACATCCAAGTTGTAGTCCGGAGGGAAGCAGGCAGACGGAACAGAGTTCCACAGGCGTGCAGTTCTAAGAAAGAAGCTTTGCTCATGAAATCCGCGTTTTGATTTAGGCACAGATATAGAGTGGGGGAAATTTTTCACAGTGGATTCAGCTAGACGGGTGTTTTTCGTGAAAGTTTGGCGAGGGGGGACCAGGGATTGGAGTTCAGACGAGCATCTGTCATGAAAATGACGATAAAACAAGGATAGGCTCGCAACGTCTCTTCTGTGGGAGAGAGGTTGCAGGGTAGAGAAAAGGGCATCCCCCACTAAACCACGAAGTCTATTTTGTACTCTGTCAAGGCATGATAGGCTGTTTTTGGCAGCTCCTGCCAAGATATGGCAACAGTATTCCATCCTTGGCCGTACTTGGCTTTTATATAGATAGAGAATTGCATCAGTAGTGAGATATCTTCTGGAGCGGTAGAAGGATCCCACCATCTTTCCTGCGACCTTGGCAACAGACTTGATGTACGTGTTCCACTTCAGATCAGGAGTAAAGGTCAAACCCAAAAGCTTGTCAAAACACGGGGCCTCACCCAGACGAGAGCCATCCATCACAATTGATGCCAGCTGGGGATCAGAGCGTTGATGATGTAAGGATAGGAGTTTGGTTTTAGATGCATTAAAGGTAACTAGCCACATCTTCCCCCACTGAACCACGCGCTCGAGATCAGAGGAGAGAGAATCCGAGAGAACTTCGTCATTTACAGCCTTTGATGTGTTGCCGTAGATGGTCGTGTCATCAGCATAGATGTCAACGAATGATTTAAGTATGTGTTTAGGGAGGTCATTGATGTAGATCAGGAAGAGAGTTGGGCCGAGGATTGACCCCTGAGGGACTCCAGCATTTATATTGCAGGCCTCCGATTTTTGTCCATCTACCACTACTCTTATGAGCCTATCGGAGAGAAATGATTTAATGATTGAGAAAACATTTCCAGTTATACCGTAGCTGGAAATCTTGTGAAGTAGACCCTTATGCCATACTTTGTCAAAGGCCTTTGATATGTCAAGAGCAATTGCCCTAGAAAGGAAGCCTTTGTCAAGAGATTCACTAATCCTGTGGGATATAACCGTCAGCACATCTGCGGTAGATCTTGCAGAGCGGAAACCATATTGTGTGTCACTAAGAAGGTTGTTTCTGCTGAGGTGGTTGACTATTTCTCTATTTAATATTGATTCCAGTAACTTACTCATAACACAGAGAAGACTTATTGGTCTGTATTGAGAGGGAGATGACTTATCACCTGAATTCTTAAATACAGGGCAAACTGATGAGGTCTTCCAGGGGGTCGGAAAGCACTTCTCCTTAAGGCAGCGCTTAAATAGTTTCGTAAGTATGGGAGCAAGTTCTGGTTGAAGCTTTTTTAACACTATAATTGGGATGCCATCAGGGCCAGTTGCTTTACTGGAATCTAGGTTTTTTATTAGCTTGGCGACCTCATGCACGGATATTTGTATATTACCTAGCTTGTTCTGTGTTATAGGAGGAAATATGGGGAGTTGATGGCCTTCGTCGCATAGGGTAGAATTAGCTGCAAAGTTCTTTGCAAATAGTTTGGCCTTGTCTGACGCTGACGAGATAACCTCTGGTCCATTGATAATGGTTGGGATAGAACGCACACTTCTGTTCAGGATCCTATTTGTTATTTGCCAAAACTGGTGGGAACCAAGCCGTTGATCAGCTACCTTGGATTTAACAGACTGGGCATATAGCTCTCTTGCATTTTTTATTACTCTTTTACAGTGGTTGCTGGCAGTCCTGAAAGCAGCTTTAGTCTCAGTGCATCTATTACGTTGGTAGTTATGGAAAAAGTGATTTCTGTGCGCGATAGCAGCAGCACATTCTGGGGAGAACCATGGCTGGCTGTTAGGTTTTTGTTGGAATTTTTTTGATGGTATGAATTGGTCTATGCCTACAATTAACCATTCGGTCAGATCTGATACTATAGAGGACACTTCCTTTTTAAACATGGAGTGCAGAGGTAAATCAGATATGAATGTACGGAAGCTATCCCAGTCAGCCATAGAGTATCGGTATACAGTACGGTGGAGGGGTACGTCTGATGGCTTCTTACATTTTGTTTTTATCTTAACTGATACGACGGAGTGGTCGGAGGATCCTAAAGGAGAATGAACGGTACATGGACATAGCTCAGGGGAAGTTGAAAGAAAAAGGTCTAAGAGGCTTGCATATTGATTGGGTGTATCGGGCACACGGGTGGGTTCGCGAACAATCTGAGTGAGGTCATAAGCAATGGCAAAATCATGACAAAACCTCCCCTCATCATCTGTCTTATTTGAATGGGTCAGCCATTCCACGTTATGGACGTTGAAGTCACCACAGATGTGGATGTTAGCCGAGGGATGTGAAGTTAAAATGAACTACAATATAGACCTAATATTGAATCATTTATTATGAATAATAGATAATATTTACAATAATAAGTAATAGAAATAATGTGTTAGGGCCAGAGATAATGAGAGAAATTCTTTAAAAGGAGACTTACTAGGATTAGCAAAGCTCAACAATTGAAGTGGGCGTAAATAGAAGAGAAAGAATAAAAGACCGAAAATATAAAATATGTACTAATGCATATATATATATATATATATATATATATATATATATATATATATATATATATATATATATATAGTAATAAATTATATTTTATCTAGAAATAGAATACATTCAAGGCTCCTAAACCTCGGACTATATTTGTCCGCAAGTAAGACTTCATAAAAAATTATTAATAAAGTGATATTCTACAAAAAGATTACAATTCAATGCTTGGTGTAGACGGACGAAAAATACAATTGTGAATTACTTAGAACCTCTATAAGGACATTGCTCACGGAACAAGGGCATGCTACCCCTCAGGAAGAAAGTAAAGGGTTCCGTTCGAAATATTGGGCATATTCCCGAAATAGACAGAAACATTTAAGAGTTCGAGAAGACACATCTAATAATAATTCGGAGGTTACATTGACTGAAACGTTGTGAAAAAATTACTTGCTATGAGAATAGTAGTCAGAAAAATAAAAAAAAAATACGACTGATCTGAGTGGGACTAGCATGAATCAACACCCGAATAAAAAGTGTTATCATCAGGATAACGCTTGGTATTACTAATAAATTCATCAGGAAGATAATAGAAATTAAAGAGATTAGACATTTGAGGAACACTATCCTTCACAGGAGACACCACCCAGAGTAATTTGTTAGCTTCAATCAGAATATAAAAAAAATCCTAATAATATTAAGAACCTTACCGATACTATAAGGTCCATGACGTGTGAACAGAAGACCAGAATTCCACACTCTGTAGAGCCCTACTTAAAATGCCAAGCGTAATCGCCTTACGCTGTCCTTAATCTATATAAATTAAACAGTAGATACCTCTTTTTAGGTTTATTTTACTTTAGTTGAAGTTCTCAGAAATTACGGGGCACACTACCTTAGGATAATACCTGTACTCTATAGGAGAGACATAGATATTCGTATGTTCCATTAAACTTCTTTATCTCGCAAACAGTAAAGAAATTGAGAACATAGTTTTCCTCTCCCCCAATTAATCATTTGCATATCTTGCAGTATAGATTTCATTTTGGTCTCGTGATCTTACTGGGTTCCAGGACAAGGATTTATCTATTCTGGTGGAGTATACAGCTTCGTCCGGTTACTTGAGGTAACATCACTTGGATAAGGTGCACCTTTCCTCGTAAAAGCTTATGTAGGTTAGCCATAGCGAGGAGATCTTATTTGGGCAGCGGATACTATGCGATTTTGAATATTTAGTCAGCGTTAACTTATAGGGAAAAATATCCTCATACCAGGTTGTTCTGGCAAATCCCTGTACAGAGAGACCTTAGACACTCGAGGATTGTATCAATAGAATTCAAGGTCTCTCTAGGTAGGCATTGATATGTGTATGTCTGTGTGTGTAATTAAATGTATATATTTAACCTATGCCTCAAAAAATACTAGTCCTATAACACTAAAATAAAGTGAAAATAGTAATTATACACAACGAGTGAAATCGTTATTTAAATAGATGAATAACGAGTACAGTCATACATCGGAAAGTCGATATGCAAAATGTTCATTTCAACTTGCTGACATATTTCTGTTTCTTTCTGAGCATGCCGAGATTAAATTCATTTCTTCAAGTCGTTTAATATTAGATCTATTTATTTATCTCTGGATATCTACATCGGTAAGAACAGAGGCGAAAGTGCTAAACAGTTCGATTCCAAATCTAGTTGATGACAGCCTGGTCGTTTTTAAACTTTTGAAATCACAACTATATATTAGGTATAATATATTTAATAAAGAATTGGCTCTGCAATAATAAATACGAAATCTGCATGAATTAAAATATATTCGAGCGTATTTCACATGGCACAGTCGAGCGCCACCCCGCTAGTTATTTATAAACCAACAAGTAAGCTTAGTCACAACAGCGTAAGGATCAGTAATTGCATTAAAACTACGAAATGTATACTAAAACGTTATAGAAAGTAAACAAGTTTGTTTTTGCCTTATCTTGTAAAAGAAATTGCCATCAATCTAGATAAGAATAACGGGTCGATACTAAGCTGGGTCTGACGGATCATGTATATTTGAAAGGTGTGCACAAAATAGAAGTTTTTCAAAAAGGAATGAAACGGCGATTGAATGATTTCGGGAAGATAGCAGTCTATGAAACAATCGAATAAAGACCGGGTGCCTTAGACTAGTAAAGATCAGAAATAACCCGAGCAACTATATTCGAAGTGATCATGAGTATCAAGGGAGTGATTTCTATAGCAAAAGCAAGACCCCCACCAGAATCACAATATGAATAAAGCTAGAAGGCGGTAAAAGAGAGTAGCCTTATCTTTAGAAGTTAACGCACCCAATCAGTGTGTTATTGTGGTATCTGTCTAGTCTACAACTTATACTAAAGCAATTCCCTTCCTACTCAAATAAATTTTCCAAATAAAATGGTATTTGTAAAGAACACTCTACCAACGTTCGTTTATGGAAATAAAGCAAATCTCCTGAATCCTAGAACGGTTTATTAATGCTATAAAGTATATGACAATTACGTATACGTTCAATCCTTGCTCATTTTTTTTTTACATTGATTTTGTCTTTGTTTCATCTGTTGCTGCTTGTTTCATTCCACCCAGCATTATTTGTTTTTTTGACGTTTCTTAATTTTGGAGATGAGAGTTGATTTTCGTATTATATGGAGTTATCGGACTACTGTTTTCGTCTTGAATGTGATTTTCACACCGTTTCGGTCGACGTAACCTCCAACCTTCTTCAAGTGTATCTTATGGAAGCTGGGAATGTTTCTGTCGAACTCGGGAATTTGGGCAGAATTTTGAACGGAACCCTTTATTTACTCTACGGGTGTAGCATACTCTTTTTTCTGTCAGCCATGACTGGATAGAGGTCCTAAGTAATTCGCAATTGTATTTTTCGGTCGCAAACACTGAGAATTGATTTTTTTAATAGACAGATTATCACGTTTACAAACTTTCGACAGAGGCAGCGAATTTTCACATGATCGGTATTGTTTTTAAGTTTCACCCTTCGGACGACAAATATCGAAAATTTGGCTTAAACGTTAATTCTTTCGACCTCAAGTGGCCACTTTTCTACAATAAGGGGTGGCATTTTTCGCCGATATTTTCGAAAGTCATCCCATATTTTTGATTAACTAGCCTTAATTCAAACCTTCGTAACTTCCGGTTTAACGATGGACGCAACGGCAAAAACGTTTTTTACGGTCTTTTCCTCTTTCGCGATACGGGTTCGAGCTTGCCTGCACACTACCACTTTTCTTTTTTCTCAACACGCATCTCCCAATGCCGGCACACAGGCTAGTCACTAATAAATCATTTCCTGGAGATGGATAATAACCTCAAAATGGTATTTTTGATTAAACCATGTGGGGCATTCTTAAGGCAAGGTGATCTTGACATATAAGGGGGGTTTTCTGAGTTTTGTCATAAACTGAATTGTGAACTTAACCGATATGAGGGATAGTAAGCTATTTTCCGGGTTTTCCCAAAATATGTCAAATGTGTAGAATTCTATCAAGGACAAAACTGAAATACGCACTTCGATAATTGTTAATTAAAATACCACAAGCAACCTATTATTCATTGTAGCATATTGAGGTAGAAAATAGATGAAGAAGAAGGAAAGAGGAATCTATTGACAATTCGTGGTCTTATAATGCATTCTCTTGTGTTAAGAAATGTAGAATAATACCGATGGTGTATTATAAATAATTGACAGTTAAATTCTATTAGTAAGTGGGGGTTGAGTTATAACCCCAGCTTATCAATATAAAACAGTGAGACAGAGACAGGGAGAGACTGTCAGAAGACAGAGACAGGCCCAACTGGACTGAGCTGAGATCCTCCGCTTTGATTCTCACTGGACGGCTCGTTGTTTAAATTATAAGCCTCGAACATAAGGTCAGTAACAGAAATTGAAAGTCACTCTGTTTTCTCGCACTAGACTAATCGTTGTTGAACATTTGACCTGCGAACTAAGGGTTAGTAACTGAACTTGAAACTCGCATAGAAAACTCGGCCTTATCCCTATTAGGTTTCGGGTTGCTTAAAGTTTGACCCTCTAAATAAGTTGACGACTACACTGAACACCATATCGTTGGAAAATTGACCCTTATACTTAGGATTTATGACTAAACGTGAAAATCGTCAAGCCTGCCCAATGGGTTTCATCCAAGCACAGACATTAAAGGCAAAGTCGAAACTTGTGAACAATAATATGTGACTTTCTCTTCCAATAATCATGGTAACGTTATCAAAAATTACCAATCCTCATAGTATTATTTTTTTCTTCTCTTTGACTTTTGCTTCTCAGTGATACATCCTATGGTGATCAATGCTGAGCGAGTTACCATTTCGATCTTTTATAACGTGGGCGAATTGGTAATTCGCAAGACAGGACATTTCAACATGCAATGTCGTCGCTAGAGAAATCGCTGAACAATATGAGATCAGCCGGCAATCAAACTGGTTGAATTTAGTGACGTCATTCACTTGACGTCTTTGGAAGAGAGAGAGAGAGAGAGAGAGAGAGAGAGAGAGAGAGAGGGGAGTATGATTAATTAATGTTATAAATTGCGACTTATTTATAGGATGATTTATGATAATATTTTGTTGGCATTTAATTTGAAGATAACGACATTTTTATTAGTAAGAAAGCTGTTTAGTGGTAATGTGCTCCAAAGGCGGGGGAAATTTGCAATAAAATTCATGCAATGTCTGTCCGGCGCTAGGCACATGGCGAAAGAAAGGAAACTCTCTTTCCATCATACTAAAACGACGAAATTTATATTAACAAATTATTTTAAAAAAATGTATTGTGTGTTGAATTCTCGTTGAAAAAACATCAACAATTTTAAAAATCAATTCTTTTTAGTTTTAAAAGGTTGAAAAAAGTATTTGCTAAAGTATTGTTTTGAATTCGTGGTTATTTGTATAATTTTATTTTTTTAATTCATTTTAGGAGTTTGGAAATTTTTCAATCAGCGTGGAACTTCCACGGGTTCTCCTAGTTTTAATTATTTAGATAATTTTATTTCTATCTCCGTTGATTTTATTCGTCTTTAATTCCGCCATCCAAACATTCCTGAAATCTTTACAGTAGCAAGAAAGAAAGGAATCATTATTTGTTTTACTAGTATATATAGATATAAGGTATGTTCGTACTTCAAGACACGGATACATACAACGAATTGTTCCAAATAAAAACGACATGTTTTTTAGGTTACTGTGTTTATTGTCTTATAATAAGGATGGGCTTAATGTCGCAGTCAGAGTTTATTTGGATTGCAATCCGTGTTTACATACGACCTTAATAGCAAACACATTGTTGGGTCAGTTTTACTTTTATTTATGGAAAAATAAAGAATAAATTAATATGCCCACTCACACCGTTTACAACAATGGCAGTAAACATATCCGAAAGGTCATTCCTTACAAATAGAAGTCGAAAATAGGAACACCGCTGTCTTTTGGGGTTTTTTCTGTTTTTGTTCGTTTTTTCCCACTAAACAATGCATAGAAAAACTTATACGTAAGGTGATACTATTTTGGATTGTGCCTAACAGAGAATTGTTAGGTGTTGAGCATCGAGATGTATGTTAGCCTTACATTTAAATATCTGCTACTTTATACAGCCAGGGAAACCGGAAACTGTTACGGAATGCCACATTTTAGCAGCCCGAGGATCGAAAATATTGGTGTAGAAGACTTTTCGTCAACTAGAGAATTCAACAGTTAATATTTGAGGTTTTTATTTCAGCTTGTCAAGTTTGTTGGGAGTATATACGTTGAGCGGGCATGAATGCTATGAATTAAAGTAATTCCATTTATCTACTTGTAGAATAAACCAAGAAATGCAAACTTACGGCGATGGGACAGAGGTTGTATTTTGGCCGATAATGCGGGTTTTATTAGATTTGAGACATTTTTCTTATGTGTCTGAAAGTGAGAGACCGGTAATAAATGCGGCAACAATACCCAATGCATGTTCCACCAATATTCAAGTGTCGATAATTTCTCCCAAATCAAAAATTAAACAAAATACAGGTGGAATATTATATTGTCGCACCGTTCGTGACAGAAGATGTGTTGACATCAGTATTTAGTTTAATTTTCGATCTTCGAGCGATTACGAAGGCTTGTCTGAGAGGGCCATTTTGTTTTTCATTCCAACTTGACGCGTTTTACATTACCTCTATTTTTGTAACTAAACCACTTTAATATAAATTAGCGAGGAAACTGAACTGAGAAAATATATGAGAAGGAAGCGTTCTTATAAGCATGAAGGATCTGATTGTTTTTAAATACGTTTAATCCATGTGAAACTTGTTTTAATATACGATAAGTACCAACAAATCGCAGCAGTGAAGAACTCGTTAAAAATAATTAAAACTCATTTAAATTATAAATTTTCACGGTTGCTTTCATAATTAGAGTTCCGCTCTTAAAATGTCCAAAAACGATAAAATATCAGAATCCTAATTGACGATTGCTTGCGCTTGTGTATATGAAAAACACACTTAACTACACTAAATCCATCCATAATGGATAGGTAATACCTGCTAGGATGTTACACTACAGTATTGTCAGAAAAAGAGATAATATCAGTGAGCATCATCTCATGACGAACGAAGATATACTAAACTGTCCCGCTAAAGAGACAAGAAAATCTTTTAAGATGCTCGCAAGACAACGGATAATACACTTCCTTACCATGCCTAGTAGAAATGGAAAGTAAGAAGCAACTTCTAGAAAAAAGGTATGACCACGGCACATATATTTATTATCGTTAGCTCAGAACATAGGAGGTAATGCCTGGGTGGATAATATGACATATGAACACTCACTACACTACTCTCTTGGATAGAAGGATTTAATGTCTAGCAGAATGTAATCGGAACAAATATTCGACTACTATTTTAAATTGATCTTTGGAGATAGCGCATTAGTTTGAAAAAACAGGATAATAATATAGTTTCGACTTCAGAAACACCCTATATTAATTACAAATAGGCTATAATTATTTATTGCCACTAGAAATTCTCCCACGTTGCATTACCTATATGACGCACTGACAACAACCGATCTGGTTTCCTAAATTTCCAGTATTCGCCCCCTTTTTTGGTAACTTTTGAAAATGAATTTGCGCTGTCAAGATACATGTTTACCATTGATTTCTCGCTGGTAATGTTCATTGATCTTTACTGGAATTGTAGTGGCAAGAAACATCCCCAAGTCCTTTTCGCACTAATCCAGACACTCCATTTAAAAAAAAAATGTTTTTAATATATATATTTTGGGGGGGGAGGAGAGGTAGTGGGAGTTGACTTTAGATTTTGCTGCTTCAGATTTTTTAGCCGCCTGCGGTGTTTCAGCATATGTAGGTTAATCTCTGCAGTCCAGGGTTTCCTTAAGACTTTAATCGTTAAAATCATTGCTATCCGTAATATCTTCCCAACTTTACACCTGATTTCAATTACTCCTATTACTTACTTGACGTTTTTATTTTTTCCTTATTTGTGTTATCTTGATATTTTAGATGTTCCATATCTCTTTCCGCTTCATGTAATTGCTTACCTTAATCTCCTTAATATTCTGCATGTGGTTGGATATGTCAGCGAAATCTACAATCTTGCAGGATGTTTCCTTCTTGCTATTATGAACACCGCTCACTTTGTTTGGATGCATATATCCGTTTGTACTTAAAGGTCCCACACGGTTTTATGATTTCTGTTATCAAATGTGATTTTGCTTCTTTTTTTTTTTTTTTTGCTACTTTCTTGTGGCTGATCATCATTCCAGGTTTATATGTCCTGGTTTCCGCATTTGAGAATTTTCCGTAAGAGTTCAAATGTGTTTATGATTGTCGTCAATTAAATGATTGCAATTTTTATTTGACACCAATTTCCCTTGGATTTTATACGTCTTTTCGCGACTCTTCTTACAATTATTTATATTATATAAACTTTCTTTCTATTCTATATTGCTTTCAGTTACGTGATAAGTTCCGTGTATTCGTTTCATTTTTCTTATGTTGGGATGTTGTCTTATACCATTAGGTGCACAAATCGGTAAACTCTGTGCTACCGGTCTTACCAATGCGGTTGCCACCATTGTAAATTTAAGTCCTTTGAGCTTACTGACACGAAATTACGTGGACGGAAATATTCAGTTCTTAACAAGATCTATTAAAAAGCAAGCACACAAATGCAGTACCTCTCCGTATGCGGGAGAAATCAAGTGATCGATAGATAAATAGATAGACAGACGGATATCCGGCCTCGCTACATTCGTCCACCTTTAGTTTGCAATCGTTTTTTGGGGGACAACACGCAAACTCATATTTTTTCTTTGAAATTTCTCCAGAAATAGTATAGATAAATATGTATTTACCTGTAATATTTCTCTCGCTCCGTCTGTCTGTCTCTCTCACTCTCTCTCTCTCTCTCTCTCTATATATATATATATATATATATATATATATATGAGAGAGAGAGGGGGGAATTTGCGCCTGGAAATCACATGGCATTTAACTTTTATTTGAGGATCACAATTTAACCCTGTAATCTCTAATATCTTCGACTCAAATTCATATCTTATAAAAGAAATGTTCAGTTTTAATTTTCTGTGTTGGGCCTTAGTATTCGTAAGTTCAAGAACAGTAGGTGAAGAAGGCCGGGACGCTATTAAAATAACAAAATCATATTCATAATCTGAATAATCCAAATGATGCAATTTTTCAAACCTACATATTACTAGAGAGGTATCTTATATTTCGAACATCTAAGCAAGAACCAAAGAACATACGTAATCGGTTTGTTTATTTTGTTTTAGAGCCTTTCAACTATTTACGGGTTATTAAATACCTGATCCGATCATTTTGGTATACGTTTTATATACTACCATTTCTTAGTATCTCCATATACTTATTCATAGTGATTGGGTTACTTGCTTTGTTTTACGGCATATCAATCCATTTTAGGTTATTCAATGCAGAATACACTCATTTTGCTGACATTTTGTGCTATAAATTCTTGATATCTTTAAAAGAATTATTAATGGGGCTTGGGTTGTTTTCTGTTTGTACAGGAAAATTGTTGCGTTTTATGTTGACTTTGCAGACCATGATTGAGTTTTGAAAAACGAAAGGAAAAAAAAGCATTATCATCGATGTTGATGCATTTAAGGTCAGAAAGCCGTATCTTCAGTCAAACTGAACTGGAAGCAACAGAAAAATTAAATGAGATAAGAAAAAGAAAATAGAGGAGAAAAGACGAAAAAGGGAAAAATAAAGAGGTAGAGAGAAAGGGGGAGCGAGAGGGGGGAGAGAAAGATAGAGCGGGATGAACGTTCGTCTATGTTAGAATTTCAAATGTTTACTGAAGAACGCAATCAAATGTTATCGATAATTTATATAGATTTTTTTTTAAATCAATAAATATCTTCAGAAATCGATCACATTTCACGACGATTTACACAGATATCAGTTAGCTAAAGTTGTTGGAGATGCAATTATTTCATCGAAAGAGATTGAACGTATTTCAACGTATGTTTTTAACGTATATCCTCCATGAAACCCAGATGCTTACGCTCTAATAACATTAGTTATCCGTTAAATAAACATTTCCTGGTAAAGGCTGTTTAAGCATTGGCACTGATGAGAATAGCAGGGCCTTTAAAGTTAGTGAAAATCCGGTAGAGTAATCTTTTCTTGGTGCAGCGACGCAGACGATTTTACACTCAAAATTGAAAGCGCACACGAATGCATGCCAAACAGAGTTAGGTTTTATTGCGTGAGATTTTTTACGCCATATTTGGCACAGTGGTTGGTAATTTGTTAAATCAAAATAGTCTTTTCTCCTCTGAGCGTGTTTAAATCTGGACTCCGTTCATATAGAAAAAGAACAGTGCCGATCAACCAGGGCAAACTAATGCGGTGTGTGTAAACAGACTTGGACTTGGCTTGAAATGCAACCTCCTACGCGTTTAGTTAAAAGATTTAATATGACCGGTTTCCTCTTTTAGTTTAGCACTCGGGGTACACTAGAGGCAATAAGCTTAAAACTACAACCGATAGAACTGAAAATATAAGATATAATCCCATTTCATTCTGCTGCTTTTAATTAGTAACTTATTTGTATACTTTAAGCATAGCACATGAATTGTATCACATCAACAATTGTGATTAAGATTGTTTGCAGTTTATAAATCAATGAAAAAAATTCTGATAAAAATAAAACTTTCTGAGTTGAAATATTACATTCTCATTTTGTATATGTACCTCGTCGGAAAAATATTATGGCTGAGTAAGAGAGAACAGGATCACATAAGTTTGTATCATATTAACATAGTGTAAGGGATAGGATGACTAATGATGCGTTATGTTTCTCTGAAAATTTATCTATGATATAAATCTTGAACGTCTGCTAATGTGTGTGCATGTGTGTATGCCTCACTAAAACTTTCAACACACGTGACTTACACTGAGAAAATATTGAATTGTTTGAAAGCTCAATCTCTAGGGTAATAAGTATCCAACAATTCGCCAAAACATTCATTATTTTACCTTCAATAAGGAGGGGTAACTTTTCCGTCAACATTTTTGCAAAGTAGTCATACGCCTTGCAATAACTAGCGTTATTTCAAACGCCGCCAACGTCGTTAGCCACGGTGGGCTCGGCGACTAAACCGTACGGTTTTTTTCTTTTTTCTGTTAGCTTTACAGGTGCGAGCTTGCTTGTCGGCTTGCCTGCTAACATTTTTGCTGCTATTTTCAATTTTTCAAGGAGTTTCTTTAAATCTTCTTTTAGGCCTCCGTTGCTTAATACCCATACCATAAAACCTCTCCACAGCTGGGTAACCCCACTAGTATATATATATATATATATATACATATATATATATATATTATACTCCAAAAAAGTTACTGCTTCTCAAGCCACGAGGATCTCTCAGGGATATGGATTAATAGGTGCCATGCGCTTCGAGAGAAAGACCGTCTTGATCATTAATAGTGGACATTGTTTAAAATGTTACTATTTAAGAGAACGGCGGCCCAAAAAGAACATGTTTACATAAAACACCGTGTTTTAATCAGCTGGAAAGATGCCCAGTGATATAAAGTTCCACAGGCAGTTCTCGAGAGGAAACTTTGCTGATAAAAGTGTTCTTTAGTCTTACGCCCATGTAGAATGTAGAAGGAATTGTTGACAGTTTTTGTGAATTGACCGGTCTTTCCCTGCGTTACTAGGTGGCGTATATTAAGGCTTAATTTAAAATTTGCCATTAAGATAACGTTAAAGGAGACACCATCTCGCAACACCTTTTCTGTGAGAAGGAAGTTGCATGGAGAAGAAATACACCCAACTTTGTAGATTTTCACCCCGGCTTTGAAAATTTTAAAGGCAGGAAAGCTACTCCGAACGTCTCCTACAGATGTGAGAACACTACTCTATCTCAAAGCAGGAGGATGACTGCGTTGTTAATGAGATGCTATATGTTACAGTAAAATAATCCAATCATTTAGCAAGCGTCGTTGGCAACATACTGATGTAAGTCTTATATTCCAGGTCAGTAGTGACGATTAGTCACAGAATCTTGTTTAAGCAGGGTGCTTTCTCGAGAGAAGAGCCATTAATTTCAATTGCGACAAAGTTTGATCGGAGCGCTTGTAGAGAAAATATAGAAAATTGGTTTTTGATACGTCATATTTATCGTCTCTTCTGTTTTATACACATTTCACGGTTAATTTATTCTCTTTTTTCTATTTCTCTTTTAAAATCTCAAGCGATAGACTTAATATCCGTTGTATATCTAATACATGGATTATATTTTCCACCGTTTTCCCTTTCTTCTCTCGTCCCCGCCACCCCAATACGTGGTTGCCTTCGATCAGTTGTGTTAGAAAAATAAGGTTTCTCTTCATAGGTAAAGGACGCAGGGACGCTCGCTGAGTATTCTGAGGAATTTGATATCTTGAGTGAATTGTCTTACACTATTGAGAGAAACACATATTATGTTAGCTAATCTATTGATTAACTTAACTAGTTAATACTAATTCTTTGTTCATGAACAGAGGTCTGTGGAGGAACAATTCACTTTTGACGATTTCAAAGTTTCCTTGCAGTGATTAGCGATCTCTTCGTCATAGTCCTTAGTGATAGACTAATTTGAAACCCTCGTTTCATTTTCAGCTCGAAAATAAGTTATGTCTTTCGTAATCCCGGATCATCATTATTTTCTCTATCCCATTTGGTTTCACACATTGTTTTTTTTCACTTTCTAGAACATCTGTCTATGATTCATGACAACGGTATTTGTATAGATTTAATGTAATTATTGCATGCGCCGCTTGTTCGACTAAAAAATGATATAAATTCAAAATTTAGGGTCAATCCTAATGTAACACTAGGTTATAATTTGTTCCAATTGATAGTTCTCTAGTAGCTGACAGGCAACCTTTTCTATACGTGTTATACTAAGGCTTTATTTATGTATTACGCACGATTCCAACCCTATTTTGGCCGACATAACGCTAGCAAGCTACGTAATAAATATAGTACGAAGTAAAATTAATTTCTAGATTTCTCTCCAGGATGTTGTAGGTTCAATCCTCATTGCGGGCTATACTAAGAATGTAATTGAGAATTACTTAAGACTTCTATCTGATCATAGCTGTTAGGACGAGCTACAATCGTAGAATAAATAATAATAATAATAAAAAAAAAACATTTTTTTAAAATGGCGTGCAAATTCTTAAGTTCCATGAATTCTTGAGTTCAACAAGATACGCATTAAGAATATCGGAGGTTACATTGGCCGAAACGGTATGATAATAAACCACAAGCTGTGAACTGTAGTCCGAATGATCAATTCTAATTTTAAATAATACCGTTTTTATTATATTATTAAAGCTTTTAACCCTGAGTCGCTGTTCATTTCCCGTTATTTTGAAACATTTATTTAGGCTTATATCTATCACTAGTAATTTACTTATAATTACAATCGATTAAGGACATTTGTAACTTAATGGTGTATACTAGACTGGTCTAATTACGTATTCCAGCAAATATCAGTTATTTTCGCCTCTCAGAACAATGTCATAAAAAAATTTATATACATTTTTTATATGGGAGTCACCACTTATCCAGGCCCGGAAGCCACTCGGGGATAAGTGTTATTGCGTGTACAGTAGCCAAATGGATAAAATCGCAGTAATCGTTAGTAATGGAGATTTGATAAAGTGTCTTACTTTAGGGGGCGGTTTATCAGGAATCTTTGATGTTGGGCTTTAAAACATCCAAGTTGTAGTAAGGTGGAAAACTGAACAAACCGAAGAGTTCCACAGGCGTGCACTTCTAAGAAAGAAGCTTTACTCGTGGAATTTACGTTTTGATTTAGGCACATATAAAGAATGGGGAAAATATTTTACAGTGATTTCAGCTAGACTGGTGTTTTTTTGCGTTGGAGCTCGGACGAGCACTTGCCATGGAAATAACGATAAAACAAAGACAGGATCGCAACGTCTCTTCTGTGGGAGAGAGGTTGCAGGGAAGAGAAAAGGGCGTTCCCCACTAGGTCACGAAGTCTATTTTGTACTCTGTCAAGGAAGGATAGGCTATTTTTAGCAGCTCCTGCCCAGATGTGGCAGCAGTACGCCATCCTTGGATAGAATTAGTGCCGTAAAATGCGGTATGGGGTTAGCTAGTATTCAATTAAATTATAATGGGCACACATACTCCCTATCTGATCACACATACGCAAGCAGTTATATATGTGTGGGTGAGTGTGTATAGAGAGAGAGAGAGAGAGAGAGAGAGAGAGAGATAGAGAGAGAGAGAGATAGAGAGAGCACCAATACAATGCAAATCAATATACGATGATATACAAAAGAAAATTCCATTAACCTCTTACCAAGAAACAAACTTTTAACTAAAATACGTTTAACTTTAAAACAACATTTTAACCAAAAAGCATCTGCAGAGAGCTAATAAAAGCTTGAAAAGCGTTAAGGAAATTAAAAAAAAAAATCTTTGATAATAATAAAAGTTTCAAGAAGCCACAAATAGTGGCAGCTTCACTTTTTTAAATATATATATGAGAGAGGGGAGAGAGAGAGAAACAGACGGAAATGTCAAGAAAAGCGGAGAACACATCACCTGCAATTCCCAAACGATCACCCATTTTTGTACTGAACCTTGCTTAACGTCGATGATCCGATTGGAACCGGTAGGTCAACAGTATTATGCCGTCAGTCTTCTGCTAGGCCTTTCCAATGGACCCAAACATTACCAGTTAAGGATAGGAGGCGTTGGAGATTGCACAAAAATTGGCTCACAATTACACAAACAGCTACACTTATAGAGGTGCCCATTGTCTGTAAGACTGAACATACATACACACACACACACATACACACACACACATATATATATATATATAGAGAGAGAGAGAGAGAGAGAGAGAGAGTAGAAGGCCGCTCAGAATTGCCCAGTCGTACAATATGCTTACGTATGATGTCTTGATTAATGCAAGTTTGTATTTATTATTATATTGCACCCAATCAATGTATGGTAATGATTTAAAAAAAATAACCGGTGCGTCACCATTGAGAATCGAAAACCAAACGTTTAGCTTACGATTTAGTTTTCCCTTTGGCGTTAATGCCTATATTATGTAGGCACGTTCGCTGCAAGAATAAAAATTAACGCATCAACCAATAGCTATTATGTTACGCATGCATATTCATAATGCCGGCGTTCGACATTGACCTGGAAATTTCAATGCTTTTAATTTTTACACTTTTACACCGATTTTGCCCGGCTAAAACCCAAATATAAATGTTTTACACGTGTTCTGATACTCCATATATAAAGTTTCATGTCTGTAAACCAAAAACTTACTAAGGAGTTTTGTAGACAACATTTTTACACAAATATATTTATACGCATCAATGAATATATATAAACTTTTGTGTTTAGTATACCATTTCTTTGCAAATATTACGCAAGTATAGTTCATGTAGAACAGCTGCATGTATATAATTACACGTAATAGTTAACTAAAATTGACTATCCCATAAGAAAACCGAAAAAAAATTAGAGGAAACTAATTAAAATTAATGTTTGAAACATTATAAAATTTATCTAGATGTTTTGCAGATCAATAAAATTCCACGATCCATATATAATAAAGATGCATCTTCTTTTTAAATAAATAGAAAAAAGTATTTTTGATACGAATATGAGTACACCCACACACAAAACACACACACACACACACACACATATATATATATATATATATATATATATATATATATATATATATATATATATATACGCACACACATATGCATTTATGTATTAAAGAAGGTTTGCATATTTCAAAAGCCAATGCTAGAACGCTGTTACTGGGGTGGCCAATTTGCCTGTAGACTTTCAACAAAACACCTGCGCTTTTTTTTTGTGCAGACTAGCACGCATTCTCCGTTACAGACACACACGCGCACAGCTGCAAATACGTACGCGCTCACCAGTAGGCTCGCCCATAAAGATGCTCATTTATTCATCTTAGCATATTCGTGTTTAGAATATAAATCCGTCATTTATTTGGTCTTTAGGCCAAGTCGAAGCTAAAACGCCATTAATTCTCGCAAAGCGACTGACGTTAATCGCTTTACACACATGACTGAGGTCGTTGGTCTATTTCTGACCTTCTTCTGGCGGATGAGCCATCAACTCAAAAAAAGAATAAGTAAATAAGATGAAATAAAATTAGAATAAAGAACGACTAGAAAATGGAGCACACATCTGTGTTATTAATAATCAAAACTGTTCGTAGGGAATTCCTTTGTAGATTGGAGCATTACATACGAATACAACATCAGAAATATTTTATTCCTTACCGAAGCTGTATCGACACATGCAGCTTATATTTAAGTATATGCTTGTTTGTTTGTTACAATATATATATATATATATATATATATATATATATATATATATATATATATATATATATATATACTAGCAGGAGGATCCGACGTTGTCTTGGATTGAATCAGGATTAACTAATTACATATTCAGGTCGCGAGTTTTCGACAAAGTTTTTATTTTTCGTCACTATCTCCCCAAACTTTTTTTTTCATCGAAACTGGTGAGATCGCCCGTTTTTTTTTTATTTATTTATTTTTTTTTAATAAAGTCGATTGACTGCCAGCTCTTGTTAAGAACCTCTACCTGCCAGTGTACGGGGAGGAAGCACACCTGCCTTCCCGCAGTTATTTCGTCTACAATATAGTAGTCTATAATGCACAGTAGAGAATCGACCAATGATTTTATGAAAGTATCTGTAAATAATGGCTTACTGGTTTAAAATAGAAAAGTCAAGTATCATTGCATAATTGTCTTTTAAACGAAACATTTATGTTGAACGCGCCCCTATTTATCAAAGAGACAACTATTGAATTTACGAAATTATTTTTACATAATCGCTTGAATAAAAGATTAGTGTACAAAATTATCGTATCATGGTTCAATTGTGCTCTGAAAAGAAACGCTAGTTTCAAACGCGCCCCTGTCTTACAAAAGAATTCAGTTAATTGTAGAGGCTATATATGTTTCTGCTTGTGATAACATTATCAAATGCACTTGTGATGCTACTTATAGTGTTAACTTTAGTCTAAATCGGACTTCTTTAATCGGATTTTTTCCACTATCGATTTTCAATAATTACGGGCGTGTTTCGATACGTAAGAACACTATCCAACATATCAAGGAACATCGTGCGGAGTTTTAAATAAATTGGCCCAGCCATTTCCGAGCCGATAGGAAATCAAATCACACATACACACACAAAGCTCCTTTTGTGTTATATATATATATATATATATATATATATATATATATATATATATATAATAATTATGACAGCCCCTTTTAAGAAATTCGTTTCTCATCGTTGAGCACTTTCAGTTGAATTAAAGGTCAGTCAATTTAGCTCTTATGCGTAGATCATCGTATAACGATTTGATCATTGTCTGTCTGACGTAATGAACATTTAAATTAAAATGTTTAAAATTCAACGCTATTTCACACGGTTAATGGTAGCCGAATGGATACGGCCTCCGCTAATCGAGCCAGAGATGTCTTGTATCGCGAGGTTCGAATCGTTCGACTGGTAGTAATCGTGACACCCTGCACTGAAGAATCCCGAAAGGATGAAACACTAGTGTCTGTAGGTATTTAATTAATTATTATAGTAAAAAAATAATTATATATATATATATGAATTTACTTGATTCTTCCGGCCTTGGTAGACGTGTTTTAAATATTCTCTCCAGTGCTTTTTCTGTGCACATTCGAACTTTTCTTTTAATGATTTTGAACTCATTCCATTTGTGATTTTTTTTCCACGGAATTCTGCGTTTTGGATCATTTTGGACCATCTTCCAGTTATGCGATTCCTTTGGAACTTACCTGTTGGATTGGAAGTTTTTAATTCGACCGTGTTTGGATTTTACCATTCTTGGATTTTTTACCCTTCACCAGACTATCCATTTATGTGAAATCTTTTCATCATTTTTTCTTTTACCTCCTATTCCTCTTACCTCACCCTTTTTTAACCAAGTAAGACCTGTGACTTACTTGTGGTTTCATTAAATACTTTTAAATTCAAAATCCGATCACGCATTTTGCTAATTCCTGTCCTCTGAGAAGGTGTTATTTCTTCGAGACTCCGCGGATTAAGGACTATCCACTTATCTTGTGCTTCCTTTTTTTTTTAAATTAAAGATGTTTTTAACTCTTTTTCAAGATGTTTTTAACATGTTTTATTAATCATTTGTTCATATATATATATATATATATATATATATATATATATATATACATATATCCTTATTCCTTCACATCTGATCTAAGACGACATGTATAAAAAATTACAAAATTCACGTAGTTAAACGTATATATGGAATCGTTATTTCCTTTTTTATAGTATATTCAATGGTTGGTTTCTATTTTGTTTGGTTCATTAGTAACGTTTTGTATGTTACTTCCCGGTATATACAGCGCCTCGACTTCTTAAATGGTGACCTATCTTCTACTGACCAGAATCGACGTTGCTTTATTTGGCGAACGCCAGGGTGTGAACGTGATTGTGCCTTACGGTAAAAAAGTTTCTTAAATGCATATTATATGTGATAGACTGATTATATTTAGTAATATGATTAGTATTTTTTCTGTGGCACATGCTATTTATGGGCAGCACTATTAATGCCTTTGATAATGTTTTATATGGGAATGTTATTGTTGTGTGTTTGAGGTAGACCACAGCAAGTCAACATTTTTGGGTGATAATCTATGTATGCTAACCAAATTTTATTATTATTTATAATTTCTCGCATATATTTGTATTTTTAAACAAAGGGATCACCACTTATCAAGGGCAGAAGGCGTTTTAAAGATTAGAATTAATGAATGCAAGGTTGCAATCTTTATGGGGTAAGTTGGGAAGAATTTGATAATTTAAAGGAACGACTACAAAAGAATTTGTTTACATTGGACTTGAAGGATGCCATGTTGTATTCGACCGAGAAGCAGGCTAGCGGGATAGTGTTCCACAGGCGGGCTGTTCTGGGGAAGGAGCTTTGTTCATGGAATCTGCGTTTAGATTTAGGCAGAGAAAGAGTAGGGGAAATTGTGGCTAATGATTATAGTTAGTGGAGTGCGTTTTGTAAAAATTAGGTAAGGGGGCATAAATTTGAGCTCGGACGAGAAATTGGTATGAAAATAACAACAGAGAAGAGAGAGGCTCGCAACGTATCGTCTGAAGAAAAAGTCGCGGTTTTGAACTCTATCAAGGCAGGATCGTTCGCGCCGAGCAGCACTTCCTCAGATGTGGAAACATTACTCGATTTTAGGGCGTCCTATAGATAAATAATTTCATCGGCAGTGAGATACCTGCTAGAGCAGTAGAATGATCCAACTATTTTTCCAGGGATCCTGGCAAGAAATTTGATGAATATCTTCAAATGTGTGTATTAGTTCTGAATTAGTTTCTTCATAGATGTTTTGATTTTGGTAGAGTTTGAATAATTTTCTTTTTATTCTGTCTTTTCCATTATTAGACCATTGCTTCTTTTGTCCGTAGATATGATGTCTTGGTAGTTGGCTAAATGTAGTATCTCGCTTATATGCTGTTTTTGTTGTTATCCTAAATAAGATGCGAGTTGATATTTTTGAGTAAATTCAAGTAAACTGGGTAATTACACTATATTAAAACTTGCTATATATGCAAAGACGTATTGTGTACATACATATATATATATATATATATATATATATATAATGTATGTATGTATATTGTTTAAAGTGATTGATAATTTATAATTAAAATTAAACATTAAAAATCGGTTTCATAATGAGATATAAACAAAATCAATAAATTGTACAATCGTTTCGGAAACGATGTTTTTATTGAGATAGACACTCTCTCATGTACAATAATTTTAACATATAGTTTTTTTTAAACTAAGTCTCCATATCAGCAAAAAATGGGTGCTTTTTTAATATATATATATATATATATATATATATATATATATATATATATCGTTATATTATATATATTCAAGCAAATATTATTAAATGCAACGGAGATACTTTGCTCTATTTTTTTTTTTGATTTTCCATATAATCATTTTTGTATCAAAATCAAAGATATTAATAAAAGTTCCATAGTTGTTGCTGTTACGAGCGCTTTTGATTCGTCCATGAATCATCCTCCGTTGTCGAAGTAAAGTCCGACGGAGCGAAAAAAGAATTAAAAATGAAAACTAAAATATAGACGATAAGTTAAAATACATAGTCGATGAAAAGTCGATTAAAGATATAGGTCGATTAAAATTCAAGTATAAAATATCAGCAAGTTTGTGGGCCCCAAGTCCGTCCAATACTAACTGCGTAAGACATTTTAAAACGTTACTGCTTTTCTCGAATGCGATTTCATTTATATATTTAATATATGACGCTTCAAGAATTTTTAATTTTTTAATATACATATATATATATATATATATATATATATATATATATTGATTTTTAGCATGTATCTATGTGTGTATATATATATATATATATATATATATATATATATATATATATTATTTTTTTAATATATATTTCTAAAACAAAATTGTTGTTTCTAGTATTTTTCCATGCGTTCCTGCTCGAGTTACTATTTCGGGTTCTCCTGACCCTAGTGTCTCCCAATTTTAAGTCTGCTACAATTTTAACCACGTTGTTACGGTGTAGCAACAATAAAACAAACCATTCGTTTAATTGTCGATTGTTAAGGATTTAGCTGGCTTTAATATAAAAAAATCGCTTTATTGGTATTCATGCACGTATGTTACAGAGCTGGCGGAAGTTTTGTAACTAATATTTAGTTTGATCTAATAATTTAATAAACCTAAAAGGATAACGCTAAATCTGAATCTGTATATAGGGATACTCATTTTATTATATATATTCCTAGTGGGGGTGGATTGATCGAGAAAGATAAAGACCGGTTGAATAAATGCACAATGATTTCAATTTGTAATCATAAAAAATCCGGTAACATTGCGTAAGATGCTGTGTTTTATGTTAATATAGAATGGAAAATTAATTTTCGTTCTGTTTTAATCTTATTTTTTTTATTGCGCTCCCCCAAAACGAAAGTAACTGAAAAAATAACATTCAGCAATTGTTCTTATATATATGTAAGTCTTTTGTTTTTAAATAAATTTTTAGAAACATAAACGAAGTACTTAAATTTTTAAACGAAAATGTCAGTTTGGTATATGTTTTTGGTATATATTTTTTTTAACATGACGCTAGCTCCCCGTTCACATTTGAAATGTCGACAGTTATAGGTTTTCTAGTATGCATACAACGAATAAACACCCTAACCCCGCCATCTAAAAAAACGGCCTTCGGAATAGACAATCCCGACATCTCCATGTATAGACATGCTTTCTGAATAGACACCTCAAACCATGTTAGCATACCTCCTAACCTATAAAAGTTAATATGTCGAATGTGAACGATGCGTTTTCGGTGCATTAAATGCGATAAGAAATAAGCTCTTTCATATAGTTCATATGCAAATACAAGTGAGCATTCATCCTGAGGCTGCTACCGTTAATCTAGAATGGAAGAATGCTTACAATTCAGCCAATCGAATTCTAGTGAATAGGTAAACAAAGACATCGTTATTTTAAAGATGAAAAGTGGTAAGAGTATACGGTCTGTATGAATTCAGTAGCCAGTTAATGACGGCGTTGACAGAGGAAAGTAGGAATTGGTACAAACTCACACGGTGAAGAATGGGGTTTTAATTAATATCCTACTAGTGTCTTCCGTTTTTATGGAACCATCATACTTAGTTTACTATTAATTGTAATTACATGCATGCAGATATTATACATGATGCATACTTGCGTAATAATAAAATATTATAATAAACAAAAATCTCTTTATATATATATATGTGTATGTGTGTATGCGTATATATATTTGTTTAAACATTTTACCTACAAAACTCCTCTGAGAGTATTTGGTTTACGAACGGCAAACTTAATATATAAGGTATTCAAATATATGCAAAACCTTGTATATGGGTTTTAACTGGGTAAAATCGGTGCAAATCTGTGAAAACTAAAGAAAAAAAATGCTTCATGTTTTAATTTTTAGCCTTGGAGCTAAGACGTCTTCATAGGTCTGGTATGACGTCAAAGAAAAACAGGTAAATCGTAAGCTAACCGTTTCGGTTTCGATTCTATGTGGTGGCGCACGAATCATTTTTTAAAACTTTTTTAATGATTACTATATATTGGGTCCAATATAATATAATAAATAGGACATCTGCATTAACCAAAATATAATATTTAAGCGTATTTTACGAGCGGGCAGCCGGACGGACCTCTAGTATATATCTATGTATGTGTTTGTGTGTGTGTATTTGTGTCAGGTCATGTCATATGCTACTGGTACCATGTAACCCAGTACTACCTGCCTCATGGTCGGGTCACCGGCGACTAAACTGGTTCCCCCACCAGACTTGTTTGGTGAGGAGGGTGGCTAGTCTCCCTGAAGGATTAAAAACAAGACCTTCCAAAAGGAGAATGAACCCTTTTTCGGGGTCAACGGCCAACGAGCACCATGTGTGTTTGTGTGTATGTATGTGTGTGTTGGGGTGCAGAGTACTTCCGTAAGCCGTGGTGAAGGCAACCTTTCTAGGAGAAGCAAATCTCTGATTTAAAAAACCATAAAGCGGGAGACCAGTATCCGCATTAAGCTGGTCAGCAGTTTAACTTGTTGCTGGCTATCTTGCTCTTGCTTGTTTCTGGATCTCAACATTTTGAACTGAGAGAGAGACTTAGCTGTCGTACAAAGCTAAGACCCTGTAACATCATCTTTGTATAGATACTCCTTCAGACATTTGTCTATTAAAATGGCCCTGTGGCGATGGAAGTCATTTTTGGGCTCATGGACTTTAAGTCTCTGAGGGAGTGGCACTTGTCTGACAAGACGTTGCAATCATACTTTGTGTCACAGAGATTGAAATTGTTAAGATTGTGTTCTACATTATATAATGTTTTTCCCAATGCAACTGTCAACGGCGGTCACTGCTATTTCAACTTGAGTGTGCACTGAGTTACTTTCTTTATTGCGTCAACAGGAGGCATTGAATTTCATGTCCTTTCGTTCAAATTCTATACCAAGCTAGACTTTCTTCAATGGTTCACTTCAATCAATGCTCGAAAGCAGCAAGCATAGCAACAAACTCAGATGTCATAAATCAACAATATATAGGAATGTGCAGCAGCAAAAATAATAGTAAGAAGATCATTTTCGCTAAAGTTAAGACGAAATTACTAGAAAACGTATTGTGCCAAGAAAAATAAGAATTCACAATTTCTGCACAATCTACAATGTGGTAAATAATAAAAAAGCAATTATTCCTCAGCGATTCCACCGCAATAATGTCGGTTATAAGGCAAATAATATGGAGGAAGTACTTGTCCAGTCGATCAATTTGACCTCCACTGTAGATACTGCAAACCATTCATTCACAAATGTCCCAATGCGAAATGCGTCTACATTTGATAATGTGATAGTCAGCTCTTCCTACGTCTGGAATATTGTAAAAGACTTTGACACGGCCAAAGCATGCTGGTTACCATCTTATCCATGTTCTAGTAATAAATAGATTCAATTGATGGTCTGCGTCTTCTTCAAACTATTCAACAAATGCCTTCTATAATTTTCCATTTCATAAAACTAGAAAATTGTTTTTTTTTGGAAAAGTATTTAAAAAGTCTAGTAAAATATCTGACTCTCCAAGATATTGTACAATTAATCTATTCTCTCTCTTCAAAAGATCTTCGAATCATTAATTAATCTATTGATAGTCTGTCACCTTTTTAATGCTACACTACTGTCTGACAACAATTATGTATTTAGACAAAGCATGTTCTACTGCAAATATCCAAACGGACATCTCTTAAAGCATATACAATACAGTTAACTAGGCAAGTGATTTAAGGCGATAGATCCTGGTACAATAAAACTCTTCAAGGCATTGTATAAATATATTCTAAGTTTAATTAATTTGCATAGTATTACCCGACCATTAATCAATATAATTAACTCCTTGTTCATACTTAGCTATTTATTACATCTGGTTTTCATAAACAACTTCCCTGATACAATTATGTCCAAGATAGGCATAATTCCTTATGACATCAAACTCTAGTTTTCACATTTAGGAACAATGAACAAACATATACTAAATCAATGGCTTAATACTTAAAAATACTTTTATCCTATATTGGAATAAAGATATACATTAATTTTAACATTGAATGTAGCTAAAACACATGTTTTCTTTTAAATTCACAAGAACCCTTTTCAGCCACTGATTGACATGGCTAAGCGCATTTAACTTAAGAGTACATTCATAGGCGACATTAATTTAAACAAATGCATAAAAGACATGTTTAAGTCTGTTGCAAGTGTTTTTTTTTACCGTGCCAGGAAATTTCTAATAATTGCCAGTATCTTATTTCACTACAAAGTCACCATTTTTTCGTGCATAACTTATTGCTGTAATATCTTGGTTCTTGCCATCTTAGGACTCAAAAATTATCTCCAATCGAATCCGTGGTTCACTATAGACCAAACTCTAATAGTTGCCTCATTACCAAGATGTTGCATCACTGTACGTTTTTTTTACAATATCAGAAGAGCAGGGTTGTGTCTTAATCGTAGCAATTTCGTTGGTTATAATCAAGATTGTCTACTGTTTAAGACTTCCGGTTTCTTCAGCGCAGACAAAACGACGATAACAAGTAAGATATTATCCCTTTCTTATTAATGATTTCCTTCCTCACATATAACATTGAAGCCAACCAATTTCCTATGTAATTAATGGCTTTTTTGTCCGCTCTTGTTTGATGACCAAACAAATTAATAGCATAAGCAAAAAAGAAGCTGGCAATAGTGACTGTTCATTATTATAATTACCTTTAGTTTAATTCGTTTTATAAACCTTATACGGACCAGTTTAAAGCCTTTTTCTTTTTACAATTAATCGTTTTTTTTTTCTCTATTTCAGATATTTTACAGATAATATTTTGGAAATAAATTACGGATAAGTATAGCATTCAACAATGTACGCAAGTTGTGAAATCGTTTGACCAACGTCACAGGCCAATTGTTCTAACTCAAAGAGCTTATCAACGGCATTGTCAAATGACAACCACGTTCCTCAGAATTGACTAGCCCAACCTTTTCTTGTGCGGATGTCTTAAAGAAAGAGTCTATGTTAACAAACACCACACCCTGCATAAATTGGAACGAAAGGGAGTAATTTCGCAATCTAGATATTCTGCAATCTGTCATGAATAATATCTTGTAAAGAGCACAAATATGCGAAGATGAAAATAGATAACATTGTAAGAATTTTTTCATGAATAAACCTTATTTTAATTTTGTATAGAAAAATGTAAGCAATGTTTGACTAGTATTGTGTTAAAATTACAAAAAATGTATCATAAAACATAAATTATCTATTTAAGTTCCAAACCCTTCCGTGACTTTTTTGACATCCTGTACAATACATAGTATTCAAATTGGTTTATATTTGACTTAATTGCTGCTTTATATGGATGACTTGTTTTATTTCTTGGCGTTAGGGTACTAAAACCGTTGGACACCTCGTGAGTCGAATTGTATTCATAATATGGTGTCTTGAAGATACGAATGCGTAAATTAGTTAGCGAATACGTTACTGCCCTTATTTAATTTTCAATTTAATGCCCCTCAATCTTAATTACCTGTGATTAGAAATTTCTCTCTTGTGACTGGTTAATTTGCTACCAACCAAGATGGTATGATAGTGGCTCAAATGTTGGCGAATATACACAAATCTCAATCTCGATCATCAGTCGACAGAATTGAAGGGAAACCAGTTGGATACAGTAAATATAACTTTCTGTTTATCAACACACACTCGCTTATAAACACACACGTTATATATATATATATATATATATATATATATATATATATTTATATATATATATATATATATATATATATATATATGGTTGATTCTCTCATCGAAGGCGATGAATGAGGGTTCAGTATGCAATCTTCAGCAGCTCCCAAGCTCTGTGACACCACATGCGTAATTGCAATCCTGTAGACGTCCGGCACACTCCTCCGCAGATGGTGAACTTTCATATGCTCGTAGGTCAAAGATGCCTTCTCGAATGAACAGATAACCCTGCTTTGCTGCGTGCTCTGAAACCACAGTGGAATACATATTCATTTTTAGGTAGATGTTTCTTGTATTTTGCCTTCATATTTGCACGAAGTGTATCCCTATGACAAAAGCGGTTATGTTGAAATTCCTTGGCCCCCAGGAAACACGTCTTCCTCTATTTTCTGCGATCTCCTGCTGCACTCTCCCAGGAACTCAGAGAAATTCCACAACGTTTCATATATATATATATATATATATATATATATATATATATATAAGAAGTATAATTCTTAAGCTGTATATTTCAGATGGAATTGAGTATTTTGTAATGGAAGTCGCTCCAGACAAGATTAAATTATCTGGAGATAATGAGCTAAAATAATACCTAAAGTTAAAAAAAAACACTATTATGTGTGATGAATGGCTTGACAGATTCCAGGATACCTAGATTGCGATTTTACTCCCTTATTTCGTTCCCGAGAGTTTCTTAAAATTTATGCAGGGGTTAGGGTTTGTTAACATTCACTCTTTCTTTAAGATATCGGTGCAAGAAAAAGTCGGGCCTAGTCAAATCTAAGGAACGTGGTTGTCATTTAACAATTCCGTCGATAAGCTCCTTGATTAAGAAAAATTGGCCTCTGATTTTTATTTAAAAATTCTCAACTTGCGTACAATATTGAATGCTATACGTATCCGTTATTTATTTCCAAAATATTATATGTAAAATATCTGAAATAATGAAAAAAAGTTTTTCAACTCGTCAGTGATTTTGGAACACCCTGTATAAGATTAATAAAACGAATTAGACTAAAGGTACGAGGGGCGTGCAATAGGTAATGCCCCTGAACCACTTTCCATAACAGTAGAGCAACGAACCTGAACAGTTATTAGTCTGTCTCAACATAGGAACTACCCAGAGTTATGCGTTTCTCCCATCGTTTCATGCAGCTCTAGAGCCCGTTTTTGTAGCTCTTTTTTTGCTTATGCTGTAAATTTGTTTAGTCATCAAACAAGAGCGGACAAAAAGGCATTAATCACATATATAGTGGATAGTGTTTTTTAAACTATATAAGTATGATATTGAATAGATTGAGATAGAAACCCCAGCAATTTGCCGTCTTTGTCAGAAACATTGCGCATGGAATATATAGAGCAAAAATAATAAGGAAACCGAGAGCTACGAAGCTTCTATAAGCAAACACAAATTCAATTTTATGCTCTCTTTAACCTCAGTCCAATAACTGAAAACAATATCCGATTGAAGTCGAACGTAAAAAAGACAAAACAAAAACAAAACGCGCTGCTGACGATCGCGTTTGTAGTTTGACCCTCCTGCATCTGTATTTTCTCTTGCATAACAAAATACATGATGCCTACATAATTACATACTTAATTTAGCCAACGTTTGTAAATCCTCACCTAAATTGATTAATTATTATAAGTTATTAATAGGCCCATGACAAAAGAATATTGTTTTCATTATTTTGACTCCCGAGTATATACCAGCTAATATATTTTTTTTAGATAGAATGATGTGGTTCTCGATTGATTAATTATCTCTGCCTGTGTCGGATATATACTTGGGAGTACAAAAAAATGAAAAAAATATTCTCTTGTCATAACCCTAGTTATTAAATATTAACATAATAGCTTTAAATAATTATTGTATGTGTTTGTTTGGTAGGTTATTTTTAATGTGACACTTTTTCAATTATCAATGAAATTAGGTAAACAAATATATGGATTAAGCTCAGTACAGGATAGAATAATAAATTAGTCGCCCTAAAAAATAACATTCCAACTTAATTTTAAAACGTTTAATTATGTAGTAGAGCTGACATCTATTCAATGTAATCGTCTTCACCCTCAATCACTACCTCAATACGAGTCTGTAACTGGGAGCATGCTTTTTACACATACGCCGGCAGGGGCTCGACAAATACACACCGGATGGCTTTGGTGTTTTGGGAGGTAATGTTGATGATGTTCTAAACGTATGAGCAAAGAGTAGTCTAGTGGGTTCTAGATCGGGGAACGACGAGGCAGTGGAAGAAGAGTTTAAAGTAGAAGCATGCCCCCTGAAGCTAAGTCTGGGTCTCTTTGGACTTGTAGGCCGGCGCTGGGTCCTGCTGCCACACCCCGGGTCTCGCAGCGGCCACCCGATTGCACCAGGGTATTACGAAACTCTTTAGAATATAGGCACACTTTGGTGTGGACTTTTCAAGCCGACTACAAAAATGTTAGGTGGCATAAGTAGTCCTCAATTGAAACTAAATCAAAGAATCGGTAGAGAGCATGAGTTGTACAATCTCACTCGTTGAATGGTGTGTCACATTTAGACTGGATACAAGGCTCCTATCACTCTTGGGGTTTGTACACAACTGCCCAACTAATACGTGGTCTGCAACAAAAAAAAGATAAACCCGATTTTCATCAAACGGAAATAGAAACATGTCGCCTTTTCTAGTGCGACATTTTTATCGTTCTACACTGTATATCTCAAATATTTATTCGTTGTGTTAGGTCATGTTGTTTCGTCTTATGGCATATCAACACTTTTCAGGTTATTTGATGGCAGGTCCGATCATGTTGGTAAGCTGTTTATGTTTGGAGTTCTTTATATCTTTCACAATCTATTAATGGTGTTTACTTTTATTATATGAGAGAAAAAACTCTTCATTCAGATTTTCTGCTTTGAGGAGCATGATTGAGTTTTGTAATGTGAAATGAAAGAGCAATAATATAAATGTTTGTTGCATTCTGGTTCAGGAAGACATTATTTTCAGACATCCTGATCTGGTAGGACCAGCATTTATTAAAAAAATTCAGAATGCCTACCTCAGAATTTTACAGAGATTCCTGAATTTACGGCATGGATTAGAAAATTTGTAGAGATATGCACAAGATATATTGTGAAGAGAGATATTTGGAAAACAATACATTACGCCAATTTACTTTCTCTAATATTCATGAGTTTGTACTCGGTTTAGAATAAAATCCATCATTCACAGTCTTCTATTTCTTCTTAATTTTCTTATTTTTCGAAGAAAAATCGTTTCTTAATAATTCATTGACTTATTCTAATTGTTGTCAGAAATAATCTAAACTTTTCGGCTGATTTTATATTAGCAACCTTTCTTGGCTCAGAAAAAAAAACTGTGACATTAAGTAAGTAAAAACTATCCAATTGGCAACAGGCACTTCCGCAAACAACAAAAATAATAATACATCCTAAAACATTGCGAATAATGACTTATCGATCCAAGTTCTCTACATAAAACTCACATTTAACACTAAAAATACATGAATAAATAAAAATTACTTTTCTCACTTCCGAGGAATGACGAAAAACACACAAAAACTATTGGTAAAAAAAGTTTTAAAATCTGAAATCCCCGTGAACACTTAATGGCTTGGATGACTATTCTGCACAAACTTTATTTATTATAAAACAATATCTGAAAGCTTATTCAGACCTGTTTGTTAGTATGTGTTGGTAACTGCTTCGACTTTAAGTGCTTAATTTTATCGTGAAAGATCTATATATAAAGTTTGGTATATTTATGTTTATAACTTCACATGTAATTGGTTAATTTATAAACGAATTAACTGATCGTTCTGAACAGTGAAGGCAGCGTCTAGATATAAACATTCAAAATATTAACTCTATTAAGGGGTTGTCGGTTAGAGACTAAAAAGATAAAAATGTAACCGAAGACCGTCCTGCAAATTACGTTGTCTCCATTCTTAAGTTATAACATCAGGTATTAGCAAGCAATAAACAAATATCCCCATTTCAGTTGCTTTATAATTATAGGAAATGATAATGTGAGCACGCCCTTCAGGTTGTATAATGACATATATCAGATATGTTTAATCAACGTAATCCATAGTAATTCGATAGCAGTTGAGCAGTATTTTACAACTCTCCTCTTAAGCCCCCTTAAGCTTACGCTTCAGAAAAAAATGGATTTTAATCAATATTACAATAAACAATTAACATGACAGTTTAACATTTGCTTTGACTTTGGGCATAACTGTGATATCTACTGGAATTTATTTAACTCGTCATAGAACAGGTGTTGTAAGCATATGTCTACGTATATTCTATTTATCTATTATTGTGTGAAAGGAACTTTGTTTGTGTGCGTGAGTTCGTTCACTATTGTTGTGGGGCAATCACCCTCCAAATGGACTGTTCTATCCATTATATAAACCATAGAACTTTAGATCCCAGGTGTGATTAAACACCAGAGCTCCCGGAGTCTTTATCGTCACGTTGGTTTGTTATTTTTCCTGCGATTGTTTTACATATTATTATTATTATTGTTATTGCCGTGTTAAATTTGTTTTATTTGTTAAAGTTGTTATTTTCCTGCTGTTATTTTTGAACGGGACTTTTACCTTATTTTTTTTTAATTTTTTTTTTTCCCTCTCTAACCCGTCGGCCATGGCGTCCGCCAGCAGTGTGCCGTCGGAAGAGGACAAAAGTGGCGAACAAAAGAATGGGTGGGCAAAACCACCCAAAGTTAAAATAGACGTTAACAACTTTTTAACGGAAGCAAGGAAATGTTTGCAATATGTTACAGAAACAGGAGTTACGTTAGAAGCACCACGGCTACAGGAATTTGCCAAGAAAACGATCTCACTTTTTGTGGTAGATCGCAAGACCAAAAAATTGATCAGGTCAACAAAGGAAACTGTAACTAAATTACTGGCAACGGCAGGAATGCGTGCGGATCGTGTAACGAAATGCAGAGGCTACAATACCTGGGCCGCCCTGTTTAAAACAGGAGAAGAATGCGTCGCACTAACTAAAAAAGAAATCATTACACAAGAATACATTTTAAGAATGGAGTACCTAGGACGGAGGAGAACGACTGTTTCGATTTTCGAAGTGCCAGGGGCGGTCCCAGGTGAATATCTAGCTGCCTACCTCCTGAAATTCGGTGATATTACTGGTATAGAGGTGGACCAGTACAACGGAGTCTGGTCCTTCGACATCCTTTTAAACAAAGAAGCTTTCCTCGAAATACCCTACTTCCTGGAAGCGGGAGCTGAAAAACTCCCCATTGTGGTCACAGGGAGGAGGCCGACCTGCTGGATTTGTAGTGAAGTAGGTCACTTAACCTACACATGTCCGAAAAAGACTAAAACAAATGTGACAAACACAACAAACCCTAAAGAGGTGATTGTTGGGCACCTCGAACCTGAGGCTAGAACGCCAAACACAAGCAAAAAAATTGAAGTGATTAAAGAAATCACAACAGAAGAATTCGAAAAAAAATTCAACTCCGAGATGGAATCACCTAAAAAGAGAGAATGGACGCTGGTACCGTTTTCTAAATCGCCTCGTAAAACGTACGCGGATAAACTGACCAAAGAGCAGATACTAGACATTAGGACCAGTAAAGACCCGGGGGGCAACAAGTTTAAGGCCCTGCTAAAAATAAAGGACTCGCTTGATGAAAAGCGCAAGCAAAGCGAGAAGAAAAAAGAAAAAGAAAAATATTAGATTTCCCCGAATCTCTCTTCCCCGAAAAGCCTGCCCCTCCTCCAAAAGAGAAAAGATCACCCCGTAAAGCGCCACCCCTCTCTCCCGCAAACGTACCAAAAAGAGACCCAAAGTTGACAACCCTAGGCTCCCCATCCAAAAAGACCCCTAAACCGTCCCCTAAACCGTCTCCATTCTGCTCCCCAAACAATACACCCCAAAACTCCCCTCCCGCTTCCCCTATGAAAATTGACATGCCCCCTCCTCCATCACCTCGCCCTTCTACTTCTGAAAAGAAAAGACAAAGAAGTCCCTCTGTGGAAAAAGACCAGAAAAAGAAAAGACCCCCTTTTTTTCAGGGCAAAGACGTGTGTAAGATCACGGCTAATATAGAGACCATATCCAAAAATCACGTTAGAAAAGACTACCGAAACCTCTACGCGGTGAAGCAGATAAGCAAACTGGACATTACAAACCCAGAAAATTTTCCTAATGCCAAAAGACTTTTAACTGTGGTCAGAAGTCGTGAAGAGGCCAAAGGAGTTTGGACTATGCTGGAGGAAGCAAACTCCGCTTTTAATATCATTCCTCCAGCAGCCTTTTTTAGCGACTCTGACATACTTAAAATGGAGAAACTATGTGTTGGACGGGTCCCCATAAAAATCCACCCTTCACTTTATAGAGCGATTAAGTTAACATTTCCTCTAGACATCGGTGGTCTGTCCCCTGATGGGGCCATCACTAATGAGATGACCTCTGGATCATTGGGGACAGCTGTCGGTGTCTTGGCACCGTCCATGTTTGTTAAGGATACCCAACCCTAGATAGATCACAATGGCTTTAAGGTTAGCTACTTTGAATGTCCGAGGGTTGAGGGACGCCTCTCGTAAACTTCGAGTTGCACGCGACCTTCAACGCCTCGGGGTGGATATATGCTGTGTACAGGAAACGCACTTCATTCCCAGTGATTATCAGGGTGTGCTGCTTAGAGACTTTCAGCTCTATTCAGCACATTTTGATTCCCACTCGAGGGGTGTTTCCTGGCTAGTTAGACGCACTCTTGATGCTTCGTGTGACCCAGTCTATGCTGATCCAGAGGGAAGAGTGCACGTGCTGGATGTTACCGTAAAGGATGTGGCATTTCGATTTATTGGGGTTTATGCTCCCAATAGCCATGGCGAGAGGGTTTCCTTTTTTCGGGGGATTGAGCCCTTCATGAATTCGTCTCGGCGGATAGTTTTAGCGGGAGACTGAAACGCGGTTCTGGATCCCGATTTAGATCGCGGGGGTAATACTTCAAGGGCTACTAACCAGAACCGGGATGCTAAGGCGTTTCGAGACTTTATTGACAAGTTTGATCTTGTCGATAAATTTCGAAACGAAAAGCCCGGGGATGTAGTTTGGACTTGGACAGGTAGACGCGGCTCCGATCCGGTGCAACTTTCGAGTTACATCGATCGGGTCTTAGTTAAGAGAGTCGACTTAGGGCTTTTAGACTGTCCAAGTTTTCATAACATAGTTTATTCGGACCATAGGTTAGTCCGGGTTCGGGTAAACTTAGATAGCGTTAAACCTAGGATGGCTAGTTACTGGAAGTTCAACACGTCGTTGTTCGACGTGAAGGGCTTCCGGGAACAGCTTTTACTAACAATACTAACAATAGAGGGAATTGACGGGAGCCATTATCGGGAATAAGTGGTGGGGAAAACTTAAACAAGTAATTAGGTCCTTCGCTGCTGATTTTAGTCATCGACTCAATCTTAGTTCTAGAGCAGCGAAAGCGGCACTAGATGATAGATTAAAAAGGGCGGTGGAGGAGGGGGATAGTGATAGTTATACTTTAATTAAGGCTGAACTGGACTCCCTGGATAACAGGAAGGACCAGGGTCTAGTAGTTAGGGCTAGGTTAAAAAGAGTGCCGAACGAGGCAACAAACATGGCCGCGTCAATGCGTGCGGAGGAGCGTCGACGTGCGACTGATCGACACATCGCCAGTGTCACATTGCCGGACGGACGAACCGTAACATCAAATGATGGAATCCTGGAGGGTTTTCGAGCTCATTTGCAGGAGCTTTTTACCATGGAGCCCGGTCTGGAGATTGAACAGTTTGACACGTATTTAGCTGACTTTTCTCGCCTTGAAGCGACCGAAGCAGCTACGTGTGAAGGTAGCATAAAAGAGGAAGAAGTCCTTGAGGCTCTGAAACAAGTCGGGCTAGACAGAACCCCTGGGATTGATGGTCTGCCTTACGAGGTGTACTTGAGGCTGTCGCCCATTTTTATTCCTTTGCTGGCCACACTCTTCAACTCCTGGTTTAGGAACGGGTCTATACCTCAGTACTTTACCAGGGGAATCATTAAATTGCTTCGCAAAGATAAAAATGGAGGGGATGGGATTAGCAATTTCCGGCCCTTAACGATGTTAAACACAGAGTTAAAGATTTTGGCCAAGATCTTAGCAAATCGTCTGCAGGTTGTTTTACATCGTCTCATAAGTCCCGAACAGACGTGTTCTGTTAAGGGCCGGACGATTCAAGATAATTTGCACGCGATACGCTTGATCATAGAGAAAGTCGACACAGAAGCCGCGCTGATCAATTTAGATCAGTCCAAAGCATTTGATAGGGTGGACCATCGTTACCTAGGGGCTGTTCTTTGCTCGGCTGGGTTTGGACCCCAGTTTCGCTCATGGATTCGCCTCTTGTATGCTAACCCCGGTGCTATGGTGGAGGTGAATGGGGTGAGATCGAAGCCCTTCAGGTTAACAAGATCTATCCGTCAAGGTTGTCCGTTATCACCCATGCTGTATGTCATCGCGCTTGAGCCCTTTTTGCGCCAGCTTAGGGTGAATCCGGTCCTTCGCGGGATTACTTTGCCAGGTGGTTCTACCCCAGTAAAGTATACCGCCTATGCCGACGACGTGACTGTGCTTGTAACGAGCAATGCCGAGATTAGAGTCGTCGACATGGAAACAAGACGGTATGCACAGGTAACAGGGGCCATAATCAACCACGTTAAGTCTATTGGCTTACGTGTTGGTGCCTGGAGGGGAACGCCCCTTCAGGGACCCTTTGGCTGGACTGATGGGCCCTGCAAGCTACTCGGCGTCTGGGTTGGCCCCGACCTCCAGCTGGAGAAAAATTGGTCGGAAGTGTTGAAAGCGGTCAAGACCACAACTCATTTGTGGTCTTTGAGAAATCTAACTTTAAAGGGTCGGGCGGAGGTATGCAATACTCATATCTACCCCCTGATCCTATACCGTCTATCAGTGCTTCCACTCCCGAAGTCCTCACTACTTGAACTAGTGCGTGCTCTTTTCGCGTTCTTATGGCGCGGAAAGCAAGCCATGGTTGCTCGGGAGATCTGTTGCCTGCATCCGTCTGAAGGCGGTCTGGGTATGCCGAATATCAAAATACGTAGACACACTCTAAGGCTGATATACCTAGACCGAATGTGTACACCTGACTTAGGGAACGGTGTCTTCTGGATGGAAGACACTAAGAAAGCCTTTCCGGCTTTGGAGAATGTGCATTCGGCTGAGGGGGAGGCACGCAGGAGGCCCCGAAACGAATGCCATTTCTATCGCGAGTGTCGACAGGCGTTGAAGTTCCTTCAACGGGTGAATGAAAGCCTCTCTGACACCCGGCTGTTGTCTCGCAAAGCGCTATATAGGGTTTTAGTGAGGGGATCTGTCCGAGACGAAAAGATTGAGGAGTTCGGTTTCACGAATGAGGAGCGTCGCTCGATGTGGCCTTGGGCGCCCGGGCTGAGCTGTTTCGATAACTACGAGGCATCGCTCACCTGGCTGGTAATCCGAGATGCCCTCTGGGTTCACAAAAAACTTTTCATAGCGGGTTTTACAATGACACCTAGTTGTGTCCGATGCGGAGAATGGGAGGAAGACCTAAGCCATGCTTTCTTCCGCTGCGCTATCGTTCGACCGTTATGTGAGTTAGTTGAGAGCTCCACGGTTCGCATACTGAACGGGCGTTTTTTTGTGCTGGATGCGGTTTCCCCGTGCTGCAATTGGGCGCCGAGTATGAAGAAAGAGGAACGTTATGTTTTTCTGTGTTTGCTAGCTGTTATGAGAGGCGTGATTTGGTCGACACGACAGAAGGAGGTTTACGGAGATGAGACCTTCACTGCTCCCCAGCTTGTTCTCATGTTCAAGCATCGGTTGAAAATGCGAATTAAGCTGGAGAAGGTGAAACTCACTCCTGTAAATTTCAACGAAAGGTGGGTGAAAGCTTCGCGACTGTGTAGAGTGACTGGAGCTGGCCTTGAATTCGTTTCTGATTTGATTTAGGTCAAAAAGGATTTTGGGTATCCTGAACTAACAAGACATCAGTATCGGACCGATTAGTTTAGTATGGGTTAGTTAGGCTTTATTGTTTTGTTTTTTTAACTTAGCTAGAGTATGTATGTGTTCATCGTCCCAGTCCCTCTTTTAGTTTGCCCTTGCCTCCCCCCCTTTTTTTTTTGTTGTTCCCACCTTAGGTTCGATAACTCCCATTCCCGACCCCAATTAGGTGACGGATGGACTGCTTTGTCAGTGATTCAGGTCGTCTTTGTGGTGTTTATTCAATAAAGTCAGTTTTCGTGTGGACCTGCGTCTTTTCGACTGACAAAGCTTTCTATCTGCCACAATTAGTAGTGGGGGGCTCTTTTACTAACTACTATTTTTTCATTGTAAATATTTCATTCTTTTTGTATATAAAATTTTTAGCCCCAACCCCCCCCCCCACATCATGTATATATCATTTTTCCGGTTATAATTAGGATTCCCATAGAGTGATTCTGGTATTCTGGTGAAAGAGTCTAGTTAAGTTAACTTTATGTTAGATAGGTCCACATTAACCCCCCCTATTTTTGGCCTTGTGCCACATTTTGTGTATATTTATGCAAATAAATATTAACATCAGAGCGACCCTCGCCTGCTCGATAACGTTTACTACTCTTTTCAGTTATAACATTTTCACGTTGTTGTTCAAGTAATACATTGTTTAAACTCTATTTCGTTGTTCTGTTTTCTTTGTGGCTTATTGCAAGCCATAACACTGGCGACATTGGATTCGGAGAACGTTTAAAAACAGTGGTCTAAAAAAATAAACACTGACGACATTGGATTAAATGAGCATACTAAAATTGAAATCAGTAACGACATTGAAAAAAAATACTCGCGTGAAATAGTATTCTAAAAATATTAACGACGTCGGATTCCAATGTTATCAAGCCTAAGGAAGTGTTCAACATAACACTTGCAACTGAAAGGTTCACGGTAACTAAAAAAAAATAAAAATTTAAAAAAAAGAACGCAGATCATTACGGAAAAGAAAAAGGTTTGTCACGACTTTCAAAGATAGCGCTGTACTTTTGCAAAAAAAAAAAAGGTTCGCCGCGAATTAGAAAGGTACATTTTTATAATTTTAGAAAAAGAATTCGTCACTTGTCGTTTTCGCTGCTAAAATCGGGCGTTATTTTTTTTCTCTGGAGAAAAATATACACTTGATTTTTTTTCTTTACACAATGAACTTTTCATATATTTATGCTTTTTCTGTTCATTTTGTTGTCTGGAGGAAGAAATAAGAAAGAATAAAACGGTTTTGTAAAATTCAGCGAACGTTTTGAAATTGCTAATGCTGACAAAGCAAACTCGACGAACATTTTGACCAAGTTGCATATCGATGCCGCAAAGCATCAGTCACAATTCGAGGAACAGCAAAAGGAATTGCAAAAACAGTTAGCAGATTGTCAAATACGAACCGGAAAACAGTTAGCCGAATTTCAATTACGAACAGAGGAATTACTTACAGAAATTGTTAAAAATAATGCGAACGCGGAAAGCAATTCAGCATTTTCTCGGAATACAATATGGACCGCGATTGACAATTTTGAATACGAGGAAGAAGAAAAATCATTTGCAGCGTATTTTCGGCGTTATGAAGATGTTTTTAATATCGACCGCAGAGACTGGTCTGATCAAAAGAAAACCCGACTTCTATTACGAAAATTGGTAATGGCTGAGCATGATAGAGTCGTGGATTACATCGTGCCTTGGAAAACAGCAGATTTATCATTATATGAGTCGGTAAATTTGTTAACATAACTTTTCTCGCCGAAAACGTCTCCTTTCCATAAGCGTTGGAGATATTTGAATGTGGTAAAAGACGATAGTGACGATTTTGCCACCTACGCAGCTGTGGTAAAAACACATTGTTATGACTTTAAGTTGTCTGAACGAGGAGTAGAAAATTTTAAATGTCTTGTGTTTGCGCAAGGGTTAACCTCGGGAAAAGATGCGGAAATCAGGCGCAGAGTCCTTACAAAATTATAAATCAACCGAACTTAACACTTCAAAAACTTATTGAGGATTGTCAAAAAGTAGAAATTATAAAAAGATGCAAGAAATATCGAAGCAGGCATCGCGAATATAAAAAAAGCAACTAAGAAAAAACCGTCGAAATGGCACACAGCCACTAACCACCGAAACTCAGAAAAACTAAAAGCACCGAGCGCTTGTTTCAGATGTGGTGGAATACATTGGATAAGGGATTGCCCATTTTAAACAAAAAGATGCCATTTATGCAATAAGATCGGTCATAAAAGCTCGCTCTCTAGGAAAAATTGGAATAGAAGCCGTGTACGTCAAACCAGAACAAAAGACGCCGTAGATGAAAATATACGCAAATATGTAACGGTTAACATTTTCGGCAATGCTATTAAATTCCAATAAGACAGTGGATCGGATCTTTTAATAATAAATCTCAAAACGTGGGGAATATTACAAAAGCCGACTAACAGAACAGCGACGGCCATTTCTGGTACAAAACATCATTTTCTGCTAGAAAGGACTTGTCCTGCCTTGATAGAGTTCAAAATAGACTTCGTAGCCTCGTAGGAGATGTCCTTTTCTCCTCCTTACAACCTCTATCTCGCAGAAGAGATGTTGCGAGTTTGTCTCTGATGTATCGTTATTTTCATGGAAAACGCATTGTGGATGCGTTATCGGCAGCTCCTGTTACTCTCGCTTCTTCTTATTTGTCCCTCAGTCCTCATTTTTTAAATGAGTGATTTTTCTGACAAAGGGAGAAGAAAAAGCTGTTTTCTAGGTTGGCAGTATTTTTGCGCGAACAGTTGGCAGAGTTGGTGGAAATTTTCTGTTTCTATGTCTATCCTTGTAGCCATGTCACTAGTAAGGGTGCTGGAGGTAAACGTTTTGTCTGGGCTGACGTTATCCGCCTGATAGTCAGGGACCCGAACCTTGGATTAACCACTAAGGAGGCTGTCCTATCAGCAGGTGCAAAGTACTGGGGCTGCTGTATTGCCATTTGGTGAATGGAATCTGGACCATGCAGTAGCTTCTGGTGGGGCCTCTCGATGCCATACTAGTGGGTAATTGTTACGGCTTTACCTTATCATGTGGTACAAAAAAAAAAATTCTTCGTTTCTTTTTCTCTCTTAGTTTCCCCTCTCTGTCCTGCTCTAAGTAAATCTGTCGACCTAGTCCACAAATTCCAAAATTTCATCATGACAAGTTTCAAGAAAAAATACACGATTAAACCCGGTTCTCCAACTTCCAACGTCGACCCCTACTACAATGTCTCCTTCTCCAACATCAGGGGTCTACGTTCTAACCTTCCAGAGGTTGAAACCCAATTACAAGAGACTAAACCAGACCTTTTATTTTTAAGTGAAACTGGCATTGGACAGGCTATTTCCCTAGATGAGTTTGCAATTACAGGATACTCTAACTTAACTTCTAAATCTGACCCCCAAGATCGCCATGGGCATGGAATATGTGCCTATATTAAAGATAGCTTTCCATGTGGGAGGGACATCTCCAGGGAAGATCCTAACTTACCCTATATGTGCTTCCGGGTTGCTTTAGCTCACACTACTGCATTTATATTTACTCTCTATCGCCCCCATAACAGCGGAGTTACTATCTTTCAAAGCATATCTGAGAAAATTGACCAAGTCCTTTCTACTTATCCTTCAGCTAACATTCACGTATGTGGAGACTTCAATGTTCACAACGTCGAATGGTTGACCCACTCAAACAAGACCGATGATGAGGGGAGGTTCTGTCATGATTTCTCCATTGCCTATGACCTCACTCAGATTGTTCAGGAACCTACCCGTGTGCCCGATAATGACGGCCAGTATGCGAGCCTACTAGACCTTTTTCTCACAACTTGCCCTGAACTATGTTCAGTTTCTGTTCTGTCGCCTCTTGGATTTTCCGACCACTCTGTTGTATCAATTAAGATAAAAATGAAATGTAATAAGTCCCCAGACGTACCACTTCATCGTACAGTATATCGATACACTAAGGCTGACTGGGATAGCTTCCGTACATTTATATCTGATCTACCTCTGCATTCCATGTTTAAAAAGGATGTGTCCTCTATAGTATTAGACCTAACTGAATGGTTAATTGTAGGTATTGACCATTTCATACCCTCTAAAAAGTTTCAGCAAAAACCTAACAGCCAGCCATGGTTCTCTCCAGAATGTGCTGCTGCCATTGCGCACAGAAATCACTTTTTCCACTGCTTCAAACGTAATAGATGTATGGAAACTAAAGCCGTTTTCAGGACTGCCAGCAACCATTGTAAGAAAGTAATAAGGAACGCAAGAGAGTTGTATACTCAATCTGTTAAGTCCAAAGTAGCTGAGCAGCGGCTTGGTTCCCACCAGTTTTGGCAAATAGCAAACAGAATCCTGAACAGAAGCGTGTGCTCCATCCCAACTATTATCAATGGACCTGAGGTAATCTCGTCAGCATCAGACAAAGCCAAACTCTTTGTCAAGAACTTTGCAGCTAATTCTACCCTTTGCGACCAAGACCGCTAACCCCCAATATTTCCTCCTGTATCAGAAAACACGCTATGTGATATACGTATATCTGTACGTGATGTTGCCAAGCTAATCAAAAACCTTGATTCCAGTAAAGCAACTGGCCCTGATGGTATTCCAATTATAGTACTCAAAAAACTTCAACCTGAACTAGCGCCCATACTTACAAAACTGTTTAAACGTTGTCTTAAGGAGAATAGTTTCCCATCTCCCTGGAAAATCTCATCAGTATGCCCTGTATTTAAGAATTCAGGTGATCGCTCATCCCCCTCTCAGTACAGGCCAATAAGTCTCCTGTGCGTCATGAGTAAGTTGCTAGAATCTGTGTTAAATACAGAAGTAATCAAACATCTCAACAAAAATAACCTTCTTAGTGACACTCAATATGGTTTCCGTTCTGCTAGATCTACAGCAGATGTCCTTACAGTTATATCGCATAGGATTAGCAAATCTCTCGACGGTGGCAATCTTTCTAGGGCAATTGCTCTTGACATATCTAAAGCCTTTGATAGGGTATGGCATAAAGGTTTACTTCATAAGATCGCTAGCTATGGTATAGCTGGAAAAGTCTTCTCAATTATTAAATCATTTCTTTCTGATAGGTTCATAAGAGTAGTAGTTGAGGGGCAAAAATCAGAAGCTCTCAGTATTAATGCCGGTGTCCCTCAGGGATCCATCCTGGGCCCAACTCTTTTCCTGATCTACATTAATGATCTTCCAAATCATATCCTTACATCATTTGTAGACATTTATGCTGACGACACTACCATTTATGGTACCACATCTGTAAACGAGCAAGTACTCTCCAATTCTCTCTCCTCTGATCTTGAGCATGTAGTACAATTGGGAAAGGAGTGGCTGGTTACTTTTAATGCATCTAAAACCAAGCTTCTCTCTTTACATCATCAACATTTTAATCCACATTTGTCATCAATTGAAATGAATGGCTCTCGTCTTCAGGAGGCCTCAAGTTTTGACAAGCTTCTGGGCTTGACCATTACTCCTGATCTTAAATGGAACACGTATATCAAATCTGTTGCCAAGGCCGCTGGAAAAATGGTGGGATCTTTCTATCGATCCAGTAGATATCTCACTGCTGATGCTATTCTCTATCTATATAAGAGCCAGGTACGTCCAAGGATGGAATACTGTTGCCACATCTGGGCAGGAGCTGCTAGAAAGGACTTGTCCTGCCTTGATAGAGTTCAAAATACACTGAGTAGCCTCGTAGGAGATGTCCTTTTCTCCTCCTTGCAACCTCTATCTCACAGAAGAGATGTTGCGAGTTTGTCTCTGATGTATCGTTATTTTCATGGAAAGTGTTCAACTGAGCTTCAATCTATGGTCCCCCCTCGCCAAACTTTCACAAGAAACACTCGTCTAGCTGTAAACACTATCAATAATTTCCCCCACTCTTTATCTGTGCCTAAACCTAAACATAGATTCCATGAACAAAGCTTCTTTCTTAGAACTGCACGCCTGTGGAATTGTCTTCCGTTTTCCTGCTTTCCGGCTGACTACAATATGGTTGTGTTCAAGTCTAAGGTAAATAAGTTCTTGATGAGCCGTTCCATATAAGTTATTAAATTTACCAAATTTTCATTACTAATGATTACTATATTGACCAACTTCTACTGTACACTCTTTAACCCTTATCCTTGAGTGGCCTCTGGGCCTTGATAATGTGGTGATGCCTTTGTAAAAAAAAAAAAAAAAAAATTAATTACAAACGTCACTTTACGGGGGGGGGAACTAAGGTTGCATGTGCTAAAAGATAGCTTGAACCTGTTCAGTTCTGACTGCATGGAGTAGTTTCGACTCTGGGATCTTCCTATATCCACATTCTACAAGAAAATAGATACCCACCCAGTAGAAACGGAGAAACTTATAACTTGTTTTTAAAAAAAAAATCACAAACGTATTTACTCATGGCTTGGGGAGATGTACAAAAATGACCGCAGATTTTAAGTTGAAACCTGGCACACAACCGGTGTTTAAAAAGAAACGTAATGTCCCGTTCGCTTCCCTGAACAAAATAAATCAGGAACTAGACGGATTAGAAAGCATCGGTATACTGGCTAAAATTGAATATAATGAGTGGGCTACTCCGGTAGGTTGCCTACAGAAAAGGTCCAGGGAAATTCTCGTTTGCGCCGACTTCGCGACCGGACACAACGGGTCCTTAGAAGAGTTTTACTCTTCATTACCTAGTCCAGAAGAAGTGTTCAAGGAAATTAAATGGCGGCAAGTTTTTTTTTTCTAAGATCGACCTAAGCGACGCTTACCTACAGATTCCGGTAAAGGACAAAAGCGCTAGCCTCCTCTGTATTAACACTCATCGGGGTTTGTACAGATACGAAAGACTCGCGTTTGGTATCAAGGTAGCACCCGCAATATTCCAGCAAGTAATCGATACTATGCTGTCCGGCTTGGACACCGCAATCGCATATCTTGATGACATTATCATAGCAAGCAAAAACAGGGAGGAACATGAAAAACATATCAGACAAGTATTCAGTCGAATACAAGATTATGGATTTAAGATCAAAGCAGATAAATGCGAGTTCTTTTTACAAAAAATTAAATACCTGGGTCAAATATTCGATAAAGATGACAGACGCCCAGACCAAGATTGTCCATCGAATGCCGGATGGCTCGAAACAGCCTATTGTTTTCGCATCAGGACTCTCTTACCAGCGGAAAAGAATTGTTCTCAGATCGAGAAAGAGGCCCTAGGAATTATATTTGCAGTTTAAAAAATTCACCGGTTCTTGTACGGAAGACATTTTTTCTACAAACCGCCCAAAAGCCGTTGATATCCATTTTTGGATCAACAAAGATCTTCCAGCATTCACTGCGAACCGACTATTAAGATGGGGAACTATTCTGCTGAACTATAATTTTACAATTCAATTTCTCCCCTCAAAATAACCAGCCCATGCAGACGGTCTATCGAGACTGATTCCTGCCAAAATGGAACCTCTTGAAGATTCAGTAATCGCGGCATTACGTATTAATTGTAATGTAAAAACTATGATAAAAAATATTATCCGCGAACTGCCGGTCATACTTCAGGAAATTAAGTCAGAATCCCTAAATGACAATTTCATTCAGACCACGAAGCAGAAATTAGCACTGGGTGACACCAGTTCAGACATTTTTTCTGTTTGCGAGGAAATACTGTTATACGGTGAAATGGTTGTCATCACCCAAGCCCTTCAAAAAAGAATTCTATGGGATTTTCACATGGGGCATCCAGGAATAAACATAATGAAAAACATAATGAGAAGTTTTGTTTATTGGCCAGCTATGGACCAAGATATTTACGATATGGTGAACAGATGCAAAGGTTGTGCTTTGGCTGCAAAAGCCCCACCGATAACATATAAACCTTAGCCTAAGGCTGAACAACCATGGTCGAGGATCCACATCGATTATGCGGGATCTGTTGAGGATTTTTACTATCTGATAGTAGTTGACTCTTAGTTTAGATGGCCAGAGGTACTAAGATGATAAAAATCGACAACGGCAGCAACGACAAATTTTTTATTGGAATTGTTTGCTCGGTTTGGGGTTGTAGCCTGTTTGGTTGGCGACAACGCTACACAGTTCACCTCGACAGAGTTCAGAGAATTCTGCGAGACGTATCAAGTCAAGCATATTACGACACGTCGGTACCATGCCAGAAGCAACATCCAGCCCGAACGCTTCGTCGATACGCTTAAAAAGGCATTAAAAAAGGCGTCCGGTACACCGACAGAAAAGGCCCTTGAGCAATTTCTGCAGGTTTCCAGAATCACGAGAAATCCGAACAAACCAGATGCGGGATCTCCAGCAGAAATCATGTTTGGACTGAAAATAAAATCCGTATTTGATAAACTGCTACCCAAACACATAATACACAACAGAACTTCTACAATGCCAGTGAAACGGTTTAACAGCGGAGATAACATGTATTTTAAACATTTTGGAAATAACGTTTCTTTTTGGGAACAGGACACGATCTTGCGAAGAATCGGCCATGTTACATAAATAATTCAGGGCCCAAAGTTCAAACATAAGAGGCACCTGAACCAAATCAGGAAACGCTTCTATGAGGATCAAGAAGAACCACCGCAGGACAGCAATGAGGCGATTGAAACTGTGTATGACTGTTTTGATGAAGACCCTCTAAAAGGGATGTCAGAACCGAAACGCTCCGGCAGAAAGAGGAAGCGCACAGACCCCTTGGTGGTCTGCCCAAAAAGGAAGAAATACTGATTTTCACAACCGCGGAAATCAGCTTGGGAGGGGTTTGTTGTGGGGGAATCACCCTCCAAATGGTCTGTTCTATCCATTATATAAACAATAGACATTTGATCCCAGGTGTTGATTAAACACCAGAGCGACCCTCGCCTGCTCGGTGACGTTAACTACTCTTTTCAGTTGTAACGATTTTACGTTGTTGTTCCAGTAATACATTGTTTTAACTCTATTCCGTTGTTCTGTTTTCTTTTGGCTTATTGCAAGCCATAATAACTATCGACTAGAAAACGGCTGGTTTGATTTTTTTTTAAAGTTCACACGAAATTAAGTGATGTGTTTGCGAGTATTCTTACGTAGCTTCGGCGAGCTGGCAGACATCGAAACGGTAAACCCCAAACCTTGCAAGAATTGAAAGAAAAACGTCAGGAATATAAAAAAGAAAATAAATCGTAATCGATAGAGTTTTCAGTTTGGCGTGAATAATGTTTTGGAAAGAGAAAAAATATGCGAAGTTTAAAATGGGTAGCATTTAAAGGATATTATTTTCATGAGTAAAGATTGTTTAAACTTTGCATTTTTACTTAAATTGTTTCCCAATTTTTTAGTCAGATTGCGTTTAAATTACTGAAAGAAGATATAAAAATAAAAAAAGCTATTTAAGTTAAAAACTCATCAGTGATCTTTTCGGACACCTTATATATATGTATATGTCTTTGTGTGCGCATGTATGTATATGTATGAATATACGAGCGGGCGGAAATCACCAGCATCGAGGCCATGCTGCTGAAGTCACAGCTACGCTAGGTCGGGTACGTCTCCAGAATGGACGATCATCGCCTGCCCAAGATGGCTCAATATGGCGAACTCTCTACTGGCCGTCGTGACAAAGGGGCACCGAAGTAAAGACAAACAGACTCTTTGAAGAAGTCCCTCGGTGACTCCCTCATTGACCACCTCCAGTGGTCTGCTCTCGCTGCTGACTGTGTTACCTGTGTCACCTGTGTCACCTTTGAGATCTCCCGCACAGAGAACCTGCGGAAGAAACGCTGTAAGAGAAAGATTCAGTGGCTGCAGACAATCTGCCACACCTGACATGACTTTTGTCTGCAGCCACTGTGGCCAAACCTGCTTGTCCTGCATCCAGCTCGTCAGCCACAAGCCTTCCCGCAGTTGACGTGGAAAACCCCCTTCATAGAATCTTTGTTTGCGAAGTACTACCAAGAAGGTATATATATATATATATATATATATATATGTAGATTGAAAGAAATATACCAGTGTAAAGAATTGAACTATTAGACTACAAAGCGACTAGCAGCAAAGTCCTACTTCTTCGGAGCAGTGTCTCTAGATGCTGAAACGCTTTCTAGTTGCTTTCCTCTAACTGTTTGACTTTGGAATACTTTATTTGTTTACTGTTTCCTTTGCTTTGGAGACATACAGAAAATTAAACGTGATGCGAGCAGGTATCTCGCGGCTCAACTCAATATGTAGTGGCACTGTATGCGTACTTGCACATAGTCGCCTCTTACGTCCAAGTGGCAATATGCATTGTTTATGGATGAACATGAGTCAAAAGAAATCTTAATAATATCGATATGAACATGTCCTTAAGAGATCGAATCTTTCAATTAATCTCTTGCTGTTTCAATTTCGAAAACTGTCGACTTTTCCAGTTCAGGTGAAATAATTAAGTACGTACCCGCAAGATTAACACCAAATCATCCCCTTCGTCATCACCGATTTGAAAGCGACCATTTTTCTACACTCAACTCTGTAATGAATGTCAGCACCTTCTCTCGAAAGGCATAGTGTCAAGTATCCGTAGGTCTTTGCTTCATCAAAATCATATAACCACCAGCGTATCAACTTGTCAATCTCAAGACAAGATAATGAAGTTAGATAATCTCTTAAAGTTGAGAGCATCAGAAGTTGTAACAATAAAAATCATAGCTTAATACAATACCATTGGGAGAGAAGTGATACGAATAAAATCAGAAGCGTAATAAATGTACAGAAAAAATAATCGTCATATGTTAGACTAGCTGGATGCTCGGCGTTGCCGAGTCATACAATACACCTAAACACGATATTTTAATTCATGCTAATCGCGTATGTATTAACATAGAATCAACTCTCTATTAAATATTATATATTACGAGGAATAATTTGCATGGTGTACTAATTCGCAGAATAATTTTAAAATATAACGATAATGTCGTTCCTCAATTTTCGTCGGTGTTTATTTACAATAACAGGTGAGCTGATATTTAGGGTTGGCGATCGAAATATAGTCTTTCTTCCCTTTTATATAAACCAAATAATTTTTACAGGGGATATTGTGCGTTTAACTGTCCAAAGTTACACCGGTGTAAGTAAAATATACCCCCTGTAAAATTAGTTTCTAACTTAAAGAAAAGATACATAATTTTTAAGATTAAATTTCTTTCGATTTTAGATACTTATCGAAAGAATTTCTGCAAAAAACTTATCTAAGAACCCTGCCATAAATATCAATGTTCTTTGTGTGAAATTTGCAAAAGATAAGGCCCGTACTTTCTTAACGTAGAATGAAGGCAGTCACACAAAAAATGACTTTAATTTAATAGTACAGAGTGTATACTTAATTAGTATTATTGTTTGAGATGTGCTTGGAAATAACGTAGGTAATAAAATAATCTATCGTCTGTTGAAATAAAACACGAATTTGCACGTGTTTAAACAACACTAAAACAAATACATAATCTGATATGATCTGATTTTTTATTTTGCTTTTTCCGTGCGATGTAAATCATAGCTGATCTGATAGTCCTTTTCTCCTTTTTTAAAGTTTAAGTAGAATAAAGAACATGGGCCTGCGCACATTATTTAAGTAATATATATATATATATATATATATATGATCTGTACCCGGCCACGCGTTGCTGTGGCTCAATTTGTTAAAATGGAACGCATTCCTCAAGAAAAATTGCATTTTGTTCATTTATTCACTTTTATTATTTTTTTGCAATTTTTTTAATCAATAAAAGTTGTTATTTTTTTCCTCAAAAAAAGAATAATTTTTTACCTTAAATTGTTAGGTGAAAGTTTTTTTTTCAGGAAAACTCGCAAAGAAATTTGGCAGTAAACGTTTCTCTTTGAAAAATGAATTTTTCTTAAAAAAAGAACAGATTAATGCTTTGCATGAACACTGTAAATAGTTATGTGAAAATAGAGAAAAGTTTGATTATATTTTTCGAGAGAATGTACAAATCATTTTTTTACAGATGTTCAGAAAATAAACAGAAAAATACTTCCATCATTAATTATGCAAAAAAATGAATACAATGTTGATTTAGTGTTTCAAGATTATGCTTAAAAATTAGGATAACACTTGCTGAGTATGCGCTGTTTTACGGTTGTTGTAAAAATTGAACGGAAACTTAATTTCGCTTCGTTTTAATCTTTCTTAATTTTTTAATTGTGCCCCCCCAAACGAATGTAATCAAAACAGTAACATTCAACAATTGTACTTTATGTATATAAAACACAAAATATTTACAAAAAAAAGTTAATAACGAAAGGGAAATAATTCCATTTTTAAACGAAAAAGTCAGTTTGGTATATCTTTTTGTTATTTTTTACGCAGTCCAGCTTACCATTCACATTGGAAATGTCGACATTTATAGGTTCTCGGGTACGTTTACTACGAGTAAACCCCCCCCCAATCTAGTAGATGTATCAGAATTTTTGTAGGAATTTTTGACACGCCTATTACGAAACTGCAAATAAAATATAATAAAAAACTCCTAATTTCTCTTTTAAAAGCGGGTTGTTTATTTTCTTTATAGATTATACTTCCAAAATAAACTATTAAAGTTGTTTTAAAAGTAATAGAAATATTTTTGTTTATTTTTTTAAATAACAGTATTACGAATTTTACGAACTCAATATTTTTCAATTTTTAAACTTTAAAAAGCTATCAATTTTTCTATTGATTCTATTCTTACGATATTTTACGGGGCAATGTGGAATTTTATGTTCTTCTCAATAAACTGAATATAATATTTATAACAAACGTTTTTTTTTAATTCATGCCATTGTGCAGAACACGATCACTCATTTAATTTAGATCAAGCGAACATTATTAAATACGTGATAGATAGAGCTAAAAGAAGACTTTTAGAATCAGCACTAATATTGAATACTAATACTATTACGCAAAGAAAATGCTTCTACCATTTAACCCCTAGCATAGGGAAAATAATAATCAAAGAGCAAGGTATCAGGGTGGATCCTGGCTAGCCGTTTTTCCTTGAAGGGTTCAGGAAAATGAGTAGTTTTGCAGAAGAGAAAAAAAAATGTACATATTTATTTTAATGCATTTTAAAAAGTGTATATATAGACATTGAACAACCCAACCTTCCCATACGCACACATATTTGTCCTTCCCGACATGGGTAGGATTCAAAAACTGTCTTTTTTTCGCACGATCTATGACTTTTTCTTTTCTTACATTTTTATTTCAATTATCCTGAAGATGTCCTCTGAAATAAGGACGAAACGTTGATTTTTTAATAATTTCATTCGGTTTTTCTATTTTTCTTTAAACACACATATATATGTATACATACACACATATATACTCACACACACATTTATATATATACATATATATATATATATATATATATATATATATATATATAAACACACACACATATATATATGTGTGTGTGTGTGTCTGTGTTTATGTGTGTGATTTTTATCATAATAATAATATGCTATGTTATTAGATCATTTCTTTCTCCAGCGAAGATAACGTCATTGTTTTATATTGATAGTCAAAATCATAACGCGCCGAAGCTGATCCTATGATTTCTGGCTGCTTATTCACTCTGAAGATAATTCGATAAAACCAGCATAATTACTCTGACGTCTTTGCGTCATGGACACATGATAAAACTTTCATAAAAAAAAAAAATCAATCGTCGTATGATCATTAGGACTGCATTGCGTCGACTGAACAAAATCATTGATTAAAATCGATAGAGTTTCGCACTCGGTACAAACTCGGAGTTATAGTTAATTATTCTGCGCCGTGACTACGTCGAAGCGGTCCCGATTAACAATGCTTTGCAGTATTGCCGCTTTTCCAACGACGGCGATTGCTTATTCGTCGTCTTTGTGTTTAAGCAGAGTTAGGTTATTTCATGTGATCAAGTGGTCAAGTCTGTGAATAGCTTTCTTTTTGATAGCCACGTCTTTATTTTGGCATATTGTCAACGTTATCCCGAACAGAACGGACGTATTTCATTTTTCTCTTTGACGTCATCGCTCAATATTGAGTTGAGCACGAATAAGTCAATGGCGTAATCGGTGAGGCGCGTTAATATCCCGCCGAGGCCTTTACTTTTATTCACGCACGGATGTCATTAGAAGAAAAAAAAAAGTCGATACTACTCCCCATTCAACCCCAATCGGAGCTGTTAGTATAGTTAGATTATATTACATCTCGTAGTCTGTTATTATCCGGCCTGTTGTTACTATGCTATCTTTTTCGGCCGTTCACTCTCCTGTCTTATTCAGTCGTTTCTTTACTTGTAGTTGATTACATGTCTAAAATTTCGAATTGAGTCTTTTTATTCAATCACGCAGTATAAACGAGTTTTATAACGTATTATTCTGATACTTCAGAGTGTTTAAAAAGATTCCCGATTTCGACAAAAAATATTCCAAAGTTCGACATGACACCTCTCAAAAAAATGGTTGTCACCCGCATTGAATATTAAACCACCAGAAAAGTGTGACTTACAACTCAATTTTACCAACTACTTTATTAAATATGCTCCCTATTCTTGTTGTCAAGAAAATTCTAAAGCAGATGGAAGGTTACATCGAAAAAATAAAATAAAAAAAAATTTAAAAAAACGTGAAAATAGAACTCAAGATCAGAAGAGTAGTTTGAAGTATCTAAATAATACGAACTAGCGAAACCTGTATAAATTATAGTTGACTATGTCCTATGTAATATATTGATGTTGGCATTTTGTGGTTGTTCAGCGTAAATAGAAACACCCTAATAATAATGTAGCTCTTTTGTAAAAGTTGCTAAAGTATTTATCTAAGTATGGAGGGTCGCCCGGCGTAGCCCGGTCGTGAGGTACGCTTGAATATGCTATTTTAATTCATGCAGATTCCGGATATATTATTATAAAGTCATTTTTTTCGATTCTTATATATATAATAATTCGTGATTTCAAAAATAAAGACCACATCCGTATGACTTGAATGTATCTGCTTGAATCGAAATCGAAACCAAAACTTATGAACTATATAGGTTGAGTTGTTTCAGCTATAATCGAAACCGAAAGCAACACGTATGAAGAATTCTTGGTAAAAGAATTCATTACATGAAATGGACTGTCATAACAATTAAACGATACTTACTCGGAAAAAAAGATGTAAATAACACCCCCGCTATCGTATTGATATATAGATTAACAAATATTATGTAAAAACTCCAGAAATGTAAGTCTCTTTACTTGTCCTACTTTTTAGACAATTCGTATCAATTCCTTCTGAAAAAAATGATAGCACCAATCGTATATGATTTTTTAAGGATTTCAATATTCTTCGGCTAGTATTTCTATTTGTACCTGAATATCCTAAATAATCTTGGTCTTTCATCTTCATTATTCTTTGGACTTAGTAGGTGTTCTCACAGAGGCCATCACCAAAGATTACTAATTCATAATAACTGGCGATGCTCTTTGTTATATTAGTAAGAACAAATCTCCTCAGATTTTCAGAAGCCCCAAACATTTTCGATGATCTTTGCAAATGAGTTATCTCTACAGCAGTTTACCACGAGTTTCCGCTGACAAAAACATAGACCTTCATGAAACTGAAGTTATAATGCACCTTCTATGATTCTCAGTACTCTCCGCATTCTTCCAGTGGCAGTCTAGTTTGTGTTCTCCCTTTTCAGTCTTGCTAATCTCTTCATAATATCAGTCTTCTTGTATAAATGGACATGTGCTTTATTTTGGTGTGGAGGAGATTACTCAATTCGTTATCTCACACAAGCTTCCATCAAAGAATTCTCCTGTGCCGTTTTCTGAGGCCTAAGGACAACATGTTTCCCCAGATTTCCAGTACCTACCACGTAACATATGCAAATTAGTTTGCATTATCACAGTAACCATTTATTATTTCACTTTGGTAGCGACTATTGATCTTCATTGTAATTTGGGTGGCAATAAGTCACCCACGAATCTTGGTCTTCTTCACACTCAACCGGTGAAGGTCTGGTTAATACTTCTCTCCTCGATGTTTCCATTCTATTTGACCTATTCGATTATTTGTTATGGCCCACGTTTATGGCACCACTTCAAAACATTAAGAGAAAACGGCTATGCAAGGAGTTAATTTATAATTATACAGTTTCGGTTTTTACAATTTTATGTGGCGTTTCTTTGTGCTTGCGTACATATGTAGCCTTTCTTGTGCCGGTAGCTCATGTGCCTTAGTCCGTACGTTGAAGTTTTTTTCTTAATGTATCAGCAGTTTTATTGTTCTTATCAGTTGTAGATTCTCTACCACTTCTCTTTTTCAGATCTCTTCCATTCTTCTTTTAAAATTGTTTCGGGATTTTTTCAGTACTTCTAATATCAGTAGTGTTGCCTTCAGTTTCTTCATTTTCTATATTCCTTTCGCTTTTTGTCCAGATCTGTTTATTTTTTCTCACTTCTTAGTCTCCTTGATATTAACTCTGTGATCTGCTGGACGGCGAAATCTACGATATACCATCATTTTCGTTCTTATCAACTGCCATCACACCCGTTCGTCATGTTTGTATGGATTCATCCGTTTTTATATCAGTGTACTATATGATTCTGTGACTTTCATTTTCAAGTACTGCTGCCAGATTTTGCTGGTACCATTTGCCTGGGTGTTAAAGATACAGTTATCTGCATATAATTCCCTGTGTGTTGCCTTCCCGGGTCTGTTTTGTATTGTTTTAGGACTACTTTGCTGCATTCGCGCATTATGTTGTTAATAATTTCGTTTCTTTGTCCACAGAGTTTGTATTTCATGTTTTCCTGTGTGTTCTCGGTCCTTGCTCTAATGTGGTTTATTTTAATGATGTTATCTTGTGCGGCTATTATCAGGAAAAGTGACAAAATGTTCAACACGCGACATCTGAGATGCGCCGTTCTGCAACTCATGCTCTCTACCGATGCAAGTTATGACGACAGAACCATTTCCAGCACTACCAAATTGCATCGCCGGGTTGTCAGGAATAACAGACGTGCGCCTGGTGATGAAAACAAAGTCCTTGAATACGGTTATTGTCTTTGGTGTGGTTTCAAGTGAGAGCCATATTATGCCACTTAATATCTTCGAAGTCAGATTAAAATTCAACACCAAAGTGTCTCTGGATGTGCTAAAAAGTGTATGGATCCTTTGGTGCAATCAGGCGATCGCTAGCAGACTTTGGGTGTGGCAATGAGACTAGACATCGACCAACAAGTCTAAAAAATCTAGGTGTGCATTCAGAAGGAATGCAACGACTTTGTGCTCTTTTCTCACTAGTGCCCTGCTTCTTGACCTAAACACGCTGGACTACTTCGTTTTGACCTACCACAACACCAAAACCAGCCTGGTCGCCTCCATCAGCTGCGGCCATGCCACTCCCAGTTCCAGACCCGTATCGAGGAGATGATAGAGACTGAAGTCGGCTATATTGAATAGATGTACACTTTACTACATAATCAAGCTAATTCAGTGATTTGTTCAATAAAAGTTTAAAACAAAGCTCTGATGCTGTTTTGTTTGGGGCGACAACATCACATATACATAGGAGTATATAATTTTCGAATATACTGTTTACTATCAAAGTACTTATCTTACCAAACAATTAGCGACATCATATTATCGTGCACAGACCGATCACAGTAAACAGTTCCCTGGAACATGCACCAACCCTAACACGATCTAACCGAGACTTTCATCTTTGACGATCAGTTTTCTCTAGTTTTTCTGTGTTAATAATTATCCGCCCAAACGATGTGTTCTTTAGATCGGTGAAGGTCCCTGCTTTTAGCAATACGTTATTTGTTTCTGGTAATTCAGCACGCCAGAAACATCTGCTGCTGGAGCCAATGTTCTTTGATATAAATGTAAACTTATTTAGTATTTTAATTTCACTGATGTAAATATTTGAGCAATATTAAACTTATTGACAGTTTTGAAAATATCCTCTTTCTCTTTCGATTTTCATTAGCAAAATCAAGTCATGATTTGTTATATAGAATGTTTCTCCCAGATTATGTCAAATATTCCGCTGACAATGATGCTGGCATCAATCAATTAATCAGTTTTAATGATGTGATAAAGTTGGGGCATTTAATCAGCTAGTGTGTGCATATGTATGTTTAATGTTTCATTGCTGTCTGTTTATATCTAAATGGTTGGCTTTTATTGTTTCTTTGTTTACTGTGATAGTCCCCCCCCATTTTCGATATCTTATGTTGTTTAATCAGGCTACTACTATACGCTTCATGTACAATCGGGAAAATTATATTCTCCGCCTTAATTAGTGATAATGCATATAAGATCAACATTAATTTCATCTTATTCTATTAATTATTAAAATAAAGGACAACAAATAAGAAAAAAAAAAGAGAATTACATAATTTAAAAAGAATGATGTCGTCTTGGGGAAGCTTCATGTCTTAACAGGCTTCTGGGACTGACTTTCACTACTAATCTGAAATGGAACACATGCATCAAATCTGTTGCCAAACTCGCTGAAAAATGTTTGGCTCATTCTACCGCTCTAGTAGGTATCTAACTGCAGATGCATCCACTATCTGTATAAGATCGGAAATATCTAAATATGTACGGTTGACAAATGTCGGCAGGATCTGCTCAACGCGCCATCTCCTGCCTTGATAAAGTTCAAAATCAGCTTGAAACTTAGTAAATTATGCCTTTTCCTTTCCCCGGAACCTCTTTCCGCCAGAAGAGATTTTGCGAACCTGTCTCTACTCTGTCGTTCTTTTTACAGCAAGTTCTCGCCTGAGCTTCAATCTGTGGTCTCCCCTTGTCAAAGTTACACAATATATGTATACATGTATGCAGAGATAATAGTCCACTAAATTCCTATCAGATACACCTAAGTTAAACTATCCCAATATATTCATTGGATTACTAATATTTATGAATTCATATTTATTATAAATAGGTCCATATATATATATATATATATACGCATACATGACTCAATAAAACCATAATAACCTTGTATTTTAGCAATGCTAAAACAAAGATAAAAACGAATTTCAAAATGTCCATGTGCCGTTAATAATGACAAGTTATTCTTCTTTAACCTTTTCAATTATCATCTGCTAAGTATATCGTTCGTTTGATGATTTTGATGCTATTCTTCCTGATTTTAATTTTGAAAAACGAATAGTCTCTTAATTTTGTAATTATCACTCCACAGATGTTTGCTAAACATATTTATGATCTTAACAAATCAATGTCATCGCGTCCTCATTCAATTCTGGTTGTTATTTTCATATATTTTGCTTTCTTCTGTCTTAAAACTATTCAAGCTCTGTTCATAGCAGTCGTTTGTCTCTTATTATGTGAAAGTCTTCTCTGTTGCTCGATCTGTTTAACTTGCTGATGAAAGATCAGGCCCAGCTAATTATCGTCCCATTAGTTCACTCTGTTATTTACACATTTTTTGAAAGTTTGAAAAGGTTCTATCTTGTTCATTTAATGGAATATCTCGGCCTCCCAAAAAATGTTCCATGTGAATTTTGTAGTTTTTAATCAGGTACTGCTTATTTAACTGTTGAAACTCAGCGGATATGCCGGCATATGGATAATGAAGGAAAGTGCGACCAATGCGCTAGGCATTTCGAAGGTGTTCAACATGATTGTGGCGTTTTGTCTTCTGCAACTGAACTTCAGAATAATTATTTTGGTGGTAAGTTTCTTGGCATTGTTATATCATTTCTTTCATCTCTTCTCTTCTTCTCTATATAAATAAAATGAACTCATTTTTTCACGTCGGATTTTGACCTTAATAGGATTAAAAATCAAGATATTTCATGCAAATATAATATGCACAAACGGCAGAACAATATCTGAGGTGTGTTATAGGCTTATTATTTCTCAAATTAATATATAAACATCGATTAAAACATTAACTCTATAATAATACATACGAAATCTACAGGTATGAAAATATCATATTTAACCATGCTTTACACCGGGCGTCCTTGCTAGCTTAGACACATAATTTTGCAGTTTTAACAAAAGAGCTACAATAATATAAGATCGTCTCGATTTACGCTAGCCATCTACAGATTACCAACATCAATATATTATATATGAATGAGTTTCCTGTGGAATTTTCACGGGTATCGCTTGTATACAGTATTACAATAGTGATCAGAATTTTGTAGCGCATGGAAACAAAATAAGGATTAGGAAACATATGGTGGACATATTCTGATGTGGATTGATCATCAGTAAATACAGAATTGGAAAACGAATTATTCAGATTTTCCGATAATGAAGATAGAAGGCAATCATCGAACGATAGAGGATCAATTGAATAACTGCAAAATTGGAAGATTGAAATATTGATTCTGACGAAAAAATGATGTAGATTACCAGTAACAAATATTGATTTTACATAGAGATATCTAATCAGTGATGTTAAAAAGAGCGATGAAGAAAGAGGGGGATAGAAGAAGAGTGAAAGAGGGGACCGTCAAAATACACGAAGCGGTAGAAGTTTAAGGTGCTTTAGGGGTCAGATGTTTTTTCTTATAGGTGTTAGTATATTTAAAATGGTGTGATTCATTAGGGTACAATTAGGGGGCTGCTCTAAGTAAAGTCTGTTACAAATACCGAGAAGAACACGTATCACCTTTTATAAGGATCTGTTTAGCAATAAGATTATAGGAAAACTACGGGGTTAATTTGCAGGAATTTCTTAGGGAAAATTTAACGGAAAAAAACAAACATTTCTGTTACTGAGTTCCAATTAAGAATACTTATACTAAAAAAAGCAAATTGAAATAACGTTATTTTGGAACGAATTCTAAGCTCACATTTTCTAGGTTATACAACTAGAAATAAAGGAAAATAAGCCGTTCTTTTCCTGAAGTTTTCCACTTACACTTGATTATTGGTTGGTGCAAAATAAGATCGTTTTCTGACGTTCAACTATATATATAAAAATAGAATAAATTTTCACCAACCTAATACTAAGGTTTAGCAGTACCCAAGTTGAAAGCCATTCGAGGATGAGGAAAAGTTTTTTTTTTTTCAGGAAACGTTGAAAATGCTATGAAATAGTTGAGAAGTGTGATCAGTTTACAGGACCAATCGAGAACAGTATGTATTATTTTTTTAAATGACTATATACTATAAACTATACGTATGACGTGTTTTCGCCTTCTAATGCTGAGTGTTTAGCAAGGGAACATCAATCCCATTTAAAACAATTCTTTCATACGATTTGACTGAATATTTAACTCCAAACCCTCGGATCATGAGAGAACACTGTAACTATTATTATAAATCGGCTGTTGATATACTCATTATTAAATGAATTATTTTATACGTTTGATTTAACAAAAGTTGTTATTTATTATGATGGGGGAAATTGCCGGTTTATGCATTGCCCAACAGTATTAATATGCAAATGAGGACAAAGCAGTAATACTAATTGAAGTGGAATAGACAATTTGATATTCCGCGAAGGTATCCATAAGGCAACTCACTCTTCTTACACAACATTTAGTAGAATAGTTGCGCTGTAAAAATATGTTTTGTTTCTAACAAAAATGTTGATCTCAATATAGAATGCGCCATTCCTTTCACCATGCCACCCAATAATTCCGGGCCTTACTAATATAACATCTTTTAATCACAAGACTCGTTCACTGATTGGATACTGATTCTAACCATTTTATAACAAGTCGATCCCCTTTTTTATACAGATATTTTTGCCACAAGATACGCCTGTACCTGACATCGATTTTTCAATGAAGCAACATTGTTTTTCACTGATGCATTTTCGTGAGGTCCCCAAGAAGCTAGTAAGCTTTTTGTGTCTGATTCAGAATATAAAATGTGTTCCAGTGCACTTTGACATACAATACATGTACTTTTGCCACGACTGTGGTCGACTTGTTACATTGTATATTATCTTCATGAAAAAAAAACAAGGCCGATAGCCATTAGTCGTGTGCTCTCGTGTAATGGATGAATGTGTGAATGTAGGATTGACATGAATTTCTTAAAGATAAAATAAAATGACCGAAAACTGGGCTGAAATGACTTAAATAAATAAAAAGTAAATGACTTAGAATGACTTTACTGAACTTAAGGATAAACTGAATGACCATAAAAATGACTTGCATGCTTAAAAAATAACTGGAATCCTTCAAAAACAACTTGAATAATCTGGAAAATGACTTGAATTGGTTTGAGACTGACTGGTTGTAAAGTTGGTGATCATTTTACATTAAATTAATACAGAAAAGTGACCCCACATTTTATATCACAATAGGTACAACATGTAGTAAAACAGATACTACACTTTGATCTTGGCCAAAAGGCAAAGACAAGGGTATTTATTTGCTCCCCCACCGAGCAAATTAGGCACAAGGTCGATTTTTAATGTGAGAAGTGAAGAGGAAATGGGGGACCAACTCCCTGTGGAACAGTGGAGCTGGATAGTGACAATTGGTATGAAGGGGTTCCCCTACATTGTCCAAGGTTATTATATGTGGAGTTGTTCCCACATATGGTCTTTGCTTGTAGTATCTGCCGGAACAGATACTTCACTTTGAGGTATTTATTTGCTCCCCCACTGAGCAAATTAGGCACAAGGCCGGCTTTTAAAGTGAGGAGCGAATGGGAAATGGGGACCAACTCCCCGGGGAGTAGGGGAGTTGGATAGTGACAATTGGTATGAAGGGTTGCCCCTACATTGACCAAGGTCTTATATGTGGGGTCGCCCCCACATATGGTCTTTGCTTGCAGTATCTGCCGGAAAAGATACTACACTTTGATCTTGGCGAAAAGGCCAAGAAAACCTTAGAAAGCTAAGAACAGCATCTATTAAAAGCAGACCTTGGTTCTTAACCAAAAGGTCAAGCACAAGTGTTACGGACAGACCGACCGAAGGAGTGACTTATAGAGTCGCTTGCACACGACTTAAAACACACACTCGTCTTTCTCCGATGTCAGTAACTGCGGAAATTTTTGTGCATTCAAACACGTTGATAATGCTATAAAAATATTCGTTAGTTATGATCTCTCTTTCTCAATATAGTAGATGAATCAAATCCCTTGCGCTCCTTAAAATTATTTTACCGCTTTGGATTGGTTTTATCTGTTCTTGTCCACTACCGGCAATCATAAAGAATAATCGGCAATCTGTCGATCTGAATCTAGAATGACACAGCGGGAACATGTTTACTCCATTTTCTAATAGTCATGAAAAACTGGTTCCTGTCACGTTGAAACTGTTTAAAACATTACTCGGAATCATTAGTAGGTTGTTCTTTGTAATCCACTGTGAGCATAAGCGATATCCACATTGAAACCATTATTCTCATGTATAGAATCGCGAGTACAATACTCTTCGATATCTTGAACTACTCTGCTATCTTACACAACTGAAATTCGTAGTGGTTTACTGAGAATTATGCACAAGTAACAGAGAAATATGCCATCTTTTGTAACTTTAAAAGAAAATCGAAGAAATTTAGCTCAGCAAGAAAAGTAGACGAAAAATACAATAATCGATTTCTTCTATTTTAGTAGGTAACGCGATCAAAATAAACTATACGAGACTTACAAGAGGGCCAAAGGATACACGATACAAGCCACTGTAAAACCAGTGGTTTTATGGACACTACGAATAGTTTCGAAATTTCAAGAAAGAATAAGACGTTTGTTGGATATTAAGCCTGGACCACCCCGATTAAAGGGGAAGTGTGCTGAAACGCGCGTTCTTGATATATTTTTTATCTACATTCTTGTGTTCTATAAAAAAATCGGAATTGTAATTATCACCGAAAACAAAACAGGCTTGCCTTCCAGGTCGACATTATAGAACTTCTAAATAAAAAGAACCAATAATCATTTTTAATATTTAAATTTCTGGAATGTCGTTTGATGTCTTTATGAGAAACAGTTAACAGAAAAAAAACTGAGAAGAGAGAGAGGGCCGACAGCTGTCCAGCGACTGACAGTTGTCGCCGTCATCAGCTTTACACATGCGCACCCTTACAGCTAAACGCAGTTATTATGTTTCGTGTCTCTCTTGTTAATTATAAATGAACATCTATCTTTACAAATTTTGATTTTGAGCCCAACGACAATAGAATTGTCAGGTGTATATATAATTTCGTAAGTATTTGAAAAGGGTACACTAGAAAATTATATATACATTCAGTACACAAACCGTTTTCTAATTAAGAACTGAGAAATACAAAGGGAATTTCTTATTAAAGCAAGAAAACTGGACATGATAATAGTTCGCATAGCATGAAACCACGAGTAAGTACTTGATGTAGCCATATAAAACAAATAAAGATATTATCTAAAATTTTAAATGAAAATTAATCAAATATAAGAGTAAATGGTGGAAAGTTTAAGGGAATAAGAAACATGACGAAAACTATTTTTATAGCAAAGATAATAAGGATAGTACCGAAAACGCCAAAGAAATATTGAGATGGTCAATTAAATGCGTATTGCACTTACATAGCTTAAATAGTAAGAAAAAACATACGCCCGTCGTTTTGTTCGGAATTCATTAAAATCCCTATTGCAACATTCCACCGTTTTTATTCTCCCATTAAAAGATTTTTCAAAGACATTGCCAATTTGATAGACGTCGATCTTTGATGAATAACAGAATGGACCACACCGAGTTCGTTCTCAATTACTGCAAGAAGATCTAATTCAGTCGATCTAATACTTTCAATATACTTAAACGATTCCCTGCCATCGATTATCTCAAGTATAGTTACAATGGAGGTGTCCCTTGTGGCCGCTCGCTTCTTAAACGAAAATGCGTTAATATATTCAGAGGTCAACTCTTTTAAAAAGCAAAGAGCCATTAATGTGCACTTTGATTACCAAGTTTTTCATACGAGACAAAACAGTGTGGTCTTCGTCTAAAACCCGGACCTACGAATTGACAATAGGGTTTATCAGAGTATGTCGGCTTATTATCAGTTTCGCGCGAAAGAAAAAAAAATGTCTATAATTTCTTGCAGCCTGCCTTTATTCTTCAGAAAACGTTTTTGCTGGAAGATTATTACTTATCAATAATCTTGTCATTTCTAAAAGAAAATCAAACAAATATGAAAACTCTTTTTCTGAAAGACTCGATAAGCAATTTCCCTTGCGCGCTCGGTCGATGTGAGATTCTGCTATTTAGTAAATAATCTAGACGCACGCACCCATATATCTATAAGTTTTAAGAAAATTCACGTAAGTTTCCTCCAGACTTTTTACTATATATTAAATCACACAAGATACATACTGAAGTTTACAGAGTGAAACGATAAACCTGTCGCCCTAGAAAAGACGGCATGATCCCATTTCCATTTGATGAAAACCATTTTTTTAAATTGCAGACCATATAATAGTTGGCCAGTTGTGTACAAATTTCAAGTGCAATAGGAGCATTCTTTGATATCTGTAAGTGGCACAATGTTCAACGAGCGAGATCGGAGATGCACCGCTGTACAACTCATGCCATCTACCGATCCAAGTTATATCGACAGCACTATTGGAAACACCCTCAAAATGCACATCCGGACGGTTTAATGCTGAAACGAAAATCTCAACAAAGTTTCCGGCCACGGTTATTGTCTCTGGTGTGGATCCAAGTGATGACCACATCATGTCACTGCGCATCTTCGAAGTTGGCTTGGTTTATGTTGCGGATCTATATTACCGTGTATATACGATAGGAAATTAACGTACGTTCCATATACATGTGTCATCAAAACCATACTGATATTTTCCTGATTAATAATCGGACCATATAAATGTATGTACTTTGTGTTTGTGATATAATGGTATGTTGTCCCCGTGTCCTAATGTGTATCTTTACGGCCCGTGACTTGTTGAGTTCTTGTGTGTGCGTATCAGAGCATATAATACACGTAACATGACGACATACCTGTTTATGCTAGCGGATTTTAAACGCTTCAATCATCTTGGAGAGCAGGACCTATGTAAGGAAAGATGCTTCACAAGACTTAGACCAAGACATGTTTATATTTTATTCACCCCAGATATTCGTCACAGCAGAAGAGAGTAATCAATAGATTCGAGGTTTGTAGGATTTTCCATGTCTTCCTCATGAGGGAAGATATGTTTATTCCAATGTGGTCCTCGGCACTTCTACCGCAACTCAATACTACGCGTGTGCAATCCGGAACACATGACACTAGACACGTCGCGTCCGTCCCTGATCGGATACTTTCCGCTGCAAACTAACCAGTCACAGATTTTGACAAAGTTTGATAATATGTCTAAACATGACGATTAAAATCTCGGTTATCCACTCATCGCTAGGTAGATAAACAGAAAGATAAATAGACATATTGAACGATAGATAAATAGATAGATAGATAATATGATAACCAGATAACGGAGAATTACATAGTTCGTCATAGTAATTATCTAACACTTTAAAATCGACACCAAACTGTACTTGGAAAGGCTGAAGAGTGTGATTATCCCCTAGTGCAATCTAATGGTCGATGACAAACCCTGGATGTAGCAGCAGGATTCACCGCTGGGCCACACCCAAAAAGATCGGGCATCGCTTAGGTAGGAGTGCTACGACTTTGTACCCTTCTCTTACTACTTCATCCTCCCCTGAAGTGAACGGGCTGTGCTACTTCCTTGGGTCATACGTCGAGAGCATGACCTTCCTCACTACAAAAGCCAGCCCGTCGTCGGCATCTGTCGAGTTTCAAGGCGGCGCTTTTGGAAAAGATATGTTTAAAGTTCCGGAGCAGTATCGAGGCGGTAAGGGAGGCTGAAAGCGGCTACATTAAATAGGTGTGAGCTCTACTACACTATCAAGTTAACAAAATCGATTATTTCAGTAACTGTTTGAAAATAAAGCTATTGTATTATTTTCTTTGGGGCGACAAATTTATTGATCCACCTTGTATATTTGAGCTGAGTGTAAATACTTTCAAATAAAATTTCGTTTAGTTGTTGTGTTGACTCGTAATTTAACATGCACTGAAC
>NC_136484.1:98510899-98515899 GCF_053919585.1 Euprymna scolopes
ACACATGTGTGTATATATGTATATACATATGTGTGTGTATATATGTATGTGTATATGTATGTATATAAATGTATGTATATATATATGTATATCTGTATATATTAATACATATATATGTATGTATATATATGTGTGTATATATATTATAGTGTATATATATTATAATGTATATATATATTATAATGTATATATATTTGAATATATATATTATAATATATATATAGATTATAATATATATATATATATATTATAATATATATAGAGATTGTTATATATATATAGATTATAATAAGTGTAGATTATAATATATATATATTTATAGATTATAATATATATATATATATAGATTATAATATATATATAGATTATAATATATATATATATTATAATATATATATATATTATAATATATATATATAATGTAATATATATTATAATATACATATATATGTATATACATATATATATAATAATATATATGTATATATTATAATATATATTATTATATACATATATATGTATATACATATATATATATATATATATATATATATATATATATATATATATATAAATAAGGGAGTAGTCACCAACAATGTGTATTTTGTAACATTATTTTATTATTCCGTGTCTTGGTTTTTCATTGAGAATTATGTTTGGATCATTGTAATAATGTTTTTAAGTCATTGAAATAGTTTACGCGTTTTTCAGACGGTCTGTGATGCGTCCTCGTCAGAAATTATTTTCAACTGTGTAAAAATGGCGATTTTCGTAGTTAATTTGAAGTTTTTCTAAGGGTTGGAGGCTGTTAAGTGGTTATTAGTAATTGGTATGTTGAATTTTTTTGCTTTGTTATTGGGCTTGTCCAGAGAGACGTTGACCTTGCGTAAGTCGCTATCTCTTTCTGTTAATGTTTTTTTCTTTTCCTTTAGGGTGGGGTAGGGTGTGTGTGTGCGTGTGTGTTTGTGTGTGTTGTTGTGTGTGTGTCTGCGTGTGTGTGTGCGCGTGTGTGTGTTTGCTGTTATTGGTGTAGGAATGTGTATATTGTTTTATAGTATTTTGGGGTTATTTGCTTCCTTAGGAAGGCGGCTGTGGTGTGAGGTCGTTACTAATGTGTATGTGTGGGGAGGTGGGGACTGCCTCTTCTTAAATAAGGGTCGGGGTGCTTTCATTCTATTTTGGTATTTATTTTTTGGATTCTTGGATTTTAGTATTGTGATTGTTCGTTTTAGTCTTGTATTATGTTTGTTTAGAAAGAGGGGTATATTTAAAATAGGGGATTTTTTAATGTTTCTGTTTATTTGTCTCCCCATGGTGGTATGGGCAGACCCAGGATCGATTCCTTGGTGGGGAAGATTTTGTTCCCAAGAGGGGGCATTGGAGGCGGTATAAGTATGGGAGGGGGATGATAGAAGGGATGGTATTCATTTCAGTCATGAGGGGGTTCTCCTCCCCTGACTGAGGAAGGAGCGAGGTTTGGAAACAAATATTATACTATGGTTCTAGGTGTATCCTAGTGTTGTTGGTTTTGAGGTTAAGTAGCGTTTGTATTATTCAGTGTGTTGTATTAGAGATAGGGGTGTTATGTCTGTGTGTGGTTGTATGCGCGCACGTATGTGTGTTTTAATGTGTCGGTTCTGATTTATGTGTGGGTGTGTATATGTGTATGTGTATGGGTGTGCATGCGAGTGTACCTTGCATTTCATGTTTGTGTGTGATGGTATTAGGTTTTGTCTCGTGATGAATTTTTTTTCCTGTGTAAGTAAATAAAAATATTTGTCTGTTTGGAAGATTGGCATTATTTCGAAGCTGTTTCCACTGCATGTGTGTACGTGGTTTGAAACATAGAGGTGTCTGTTATCTGCAATTTTGATGTTGCTCTTATGTAAGGCCACTCTATTGCTGAAATTTTTTGTGGCGCCTATGTAGGATTTGTTGCATGTTGTGCATCTTAGTGCATATACTACATTTCTGGAGGTGCAATTTAGATCCTTTTTTATTTTGAATGTTTGTGCTGGGTTTTTGAATGTGTATGTGTTACCTTCTATTGTTATGTCACATACTCCACATCGCGGTTTGTTGCATTTTGTCACTCCTTTTGTAGTATGTGGGACGAGTTTTGAGGAAGTTAGGATGTGTTTTAAGTTTTTGGGTTGGCGTTTGCTTTTTATTATTTTTGTTGTTTTAAGTATGTTGTTTAGTTTGTCGTTCTGATTGAGGAGGATAAGGTTTTTTGTAATCTGTGTGAATAGTTCTGGGTTGTTTGTGTTGTTCGTAGAGACGTATGATAGAATTTGTTGTTTGTTGTGTTCTTATTGGGGTTCTTAGTTGGTCTATTGGAAGTTTTCAGCCAGTTCAATACATTTCTGTATTAGTGGTAGGTGGTATCCTCTTTTCCGCAGTGTTATTGGTAGTTCATTCAGTCTAGTTGAACGGAGGTGTCTGTCTGTTACTATGGTGCAGACTGTACGTGCTAGGGAGTAGGGTATTGATTTTAGACAGTTTTTAGGATGGTGGCTTTTGAAGTGGAGGTATTGTTGAGTGTATGTGGGTGTGTGGTAGATGTCTGTGATTATGTTGTTGTTTTTTTATTGTTACTAGGATGTCTAGGAAAGGTAGTTCTGTGGGGCTTTGTTCTGGTGTGAAGTTTATTTTTGGGTGTAGATTTTGTTGCAAAGTGTGGAGTTCTTTGATATCCCCCATGAGGTTCTCCAGAGGAAAAAGCAGTCGTCTAGGTATCTTTTCAAAAATTTTATGAAGAGTGTTTTTATATTGTGGCCGTACTTTTACTCTATCCTTTCATAAAGAGTCTCTTCAAGGAAGGCGAGTGTAAGGGTGGCATATGTCGGTGCCATTTTGGTTTCAATTGCTGTGCATAGTATTTGGATGTATTTGTCTTTATTGAATTGGAAGGAGTTGTTATTGAGGATTATGTAAATGCTATCAATCACGAATTGTTTATTGACTCTGGGGTGTAAAGTCTGTGTATGTTTGTCAATCCAATATGCGATAGCTTCTTTTCCTAGATAGTGTGGGATATTGCTATAGAGGCTGCTAACAGTCGTATGGTGCTAGCTAGTATAGTCCTATCGTCTACTGTTTGTGGTAGGGAGCTAAGGAAGTGTGTGTAATATCTTACAAAACTTCTGACTAGATTGGTGAAGGGCTGTAAAAGTATATCTATTAGGTTGCTAAGTCTGCTTGTTTGGCATGATAGTCCTGCTACTATGGGTCTGAATGTGAGGTCATTGGGGGTTGGGGTGCTTATTTATTCAAACTTTTGTATATTGATTGCATGTCATACCTGGTAAGATTTGTGTATTTTGGGTAGCCCATAGACGATGTTTGATTTTGATGTTAAGTTTGTAAAGAAGTCTTTTTCTTGTTTAGTTAATGTACTATTCTATGTTGCGCATAGTTTTGTTATTTTAGATATGGTTGTGTCGTCTATTTTAGAGTTAATTGGTTTGTAAAAATGTTCGTTCCCTAGTGATTCTGAAATTTTTGTTTTATTGAAGTACTTATTGATCATAACTACTGCACTACTTTTGTCTGCTTCCTTTATTACTAAGTTGTTATAAAGTTGGATTTTTTTAAGTGCTTGATTTTGTTTTCGTGTTAGATTACTAGTTGGGTTTTCTTTTTGTTGGGGGTTATACTATATATATATATATATATATATATATATATATATATATATATGTATATTATGATATATTTTTATATATGTATATTATGATATATATATATATATTTATTATTATGTATATATATTATAATATATATGTATTATAATATATATATTATAATATATATATTATAATATATATGTATTATAATATATATACTATAATATATATGTATTATAATATATATATTATAATATATATGTATTATAATATATATATATTATAATATATATATATATTTATAATATATATGTATTATAATATATATGTATTATAATATATATATTATAATATATATATATATTATAATATATATGTATTATAATATATATATTATAATATATATATATTATAATATATATATATATATATTATAACATATATATTATATAATATATAGAGATATATTATAATATATATATATTATGATATATATATATATTATAATATATATATATATTATAATATATATATTATAATATATATATATTATAATATATATATATATATTATAATATATATATATTATAATATATATATATATATTAATATATATATATATATTATAATATATATATACTATAAGATATATATATATTATAATATATAGATATATTATAATATATATATTATAATATATATATATATATAATTTAATATATATATATATTATAAAATATATATAGATATATTATAATATATATATTATAATATACATATAATGTAATATATATAGATATATTATAATATATATATATAATTTAATATATATATATATTATAATATATATATATATATATTATAATATATATATTATAATATATATATAGATATAGATATATTATAATATATATATATATATTTAATATATATAAAATTTAATATATACATATATTATAATATATATATAGATATATTATAATATATATATTATAATATATATAATTGTATATATATATTATAATATATATAGATAGTTTATAATATATATATTATAATATATATATAATTTAATATATATATAGATATATTATAATATATATTATAATATATATATCATTTAATATATTTATATATATATTAATATATATATATATAGATAGATATATCATAATATAAATATTATAATATATATATAATTTAATATATATATATATTATAATATATATATATATATATCGATATATTATAATATATATATGTTATAATATATATATAATTTAATATAGATATATAATATATATATATATATATATATTATAATATATATATATATAAATATATATTTTAATATATATATTATAATATATA
>NC_136484.1:98523399-98528399 GCF_053919585.1 Euprymna scolopes
AGAGGGTCGGATCCTTCTACCGCCCCAGTAGATATCACACTACTGATGCAATTCTCCATCTATATAAAAGTCAAGTACGTCCAAGGATGGCATACTGTTGCCATATCTGGGCAGGATCTTCTAAAAACAGCCTATCCTGCCTTGACAGAGTACAAAATAGACTTCGTGGCTTAGTGGGAGATTCCCTTATCTCTACCCTGCAACCTCTCTCCCACAGAAGAGACGTTGCGAGCCTATCCTTATTTTAAACACGGATTCCATGAACAAAGCTTCTTTCTTAAAACTACACGCCTGTGGAACTCCGTTTGCCTACTTCCCACCGGACTACAACTTGGATGTCGGCAAATCCAAAGTGTATAAATTCCCAATGAACCGAACCCTTAAGTAAACACTTCATCACATCTCAACACTAACGTAATGTACATGCAATAACCCTTATCCCTGAGTGGCTTCCGAGCGTTGATATGTGGTGATCACTGTGTAAAAAAATATGTATATAATATATATATATATATATTATATATTTTTATATATATATATATATATATATATATATATATATTATAATATATCTATATATTATAATATATATATATATATCTATATATTATATATCTATATATAATAATATATCTATATATTATAATATATATATCCGTATATTATAATATATATATCCATATATTATAATATATATATCCATATATTATGATATATATATATCCATATATTATAATATATATACATTATAATATATCTATATCTATATATTATAATATATATATCTATATATTTTAATATATATATATATCTATATATTATAATATATATATATATATATATATCTATATATTATAATATATATATATATCTATATATTATAATATATATCTATATATTATAATATATATCTATATATTATAATATGTATCTATATATTATAATATATATATATATATTATAATATATATATATATCTATATAATATATATATCTATATAATATAATATATATATATATTATAATATATATATATTTATTATAATATATATATATATTATAATATGTATTTAATGTAATATATATATATATTATAATATATATTTATTATGATATATATATTATAATATATATATATATTATAATGTATATTTATTATGATATATATAATATATATATATATATTATAATATATATTTATTATGATATATATTATAATATATGTTTATTATGATATATATATATAATATAATATATATTTATTATGATATATATATTTAATATGATATATATATTATAATATATATTTATTATAATATATATATATTATAATATATATTAGATTATATATATACTTATTAGATTATATATATTATAATATATATTTATTATAATATGTATATATATATTAATATATATATTATATTATATATATATAATATATATAGTATAGTATATATTTATTATAATATATATATATATATACTAATATATATATATATTAGATTATATATATATTATAATATATATGTATACTATAATATGTATATCTGTGCGTGTATATATATATATATATATATGTATATTTATATATTACTATAATAATTAAATATCTACAGACAGTAATGATTCCTCCGTTCGCGAATCATCAGTGCAGCGTGTTACGATTAACGCCAGTCGAGAGCTTCGAACCTTTACAACAGAAGTCCTCTTTGGCTTCATTAGCAAGGGCCCGAACCATTTAGCTACTGTCAACCCCGAGAAATACATTAGACATTTTAAAATTTATTTTTTAAATTCTTTTAACGTCAGTCAGAGTTATCTAATCATTATATGACGATCTACGCATTTGAGCTAAGCTGAACATGCTCACCGATAAGAAACAAGTTTCTTAAATGGGCTGACATGTGTGTTTGTATATGTTTGTATAGTAATATGTCTTATACAAACCTATAAATACATACACGAAAATATGCACACGGGGCTCGTCAATATCAACATCTAAAGGAAAAGGCATGTATTAATGTTCCTAGTAAGACCTTTATTAATATCTACAGTTTGAAACTTTATCATACCCGGGTTGCCTGTAGAAACGTATCGGATATTATAAGTATGTTAATATTTGACTGTGTAGTTTTAACCACACAGGACATATCCTTTGGATTTTACCATGCGAACACATTTTTAATCTCTCTCTCTCTCTCTCTCTCTCTCTCTTTATATATATATATATATATATATATATATATATATATATATATATATATATATATATATATAAAGTATTTGTGTTTTAAAGAAATCCATCAGGGTGCTCAATTATAAGAAAAATCTGACAGATAAGAGCGTATTTATATTTATTGTTACAGAGAGCTGTTAGATTAAAAAAAATTATTGATACCGTCGGTTTCAAGCCCGATAATTAGGACCGTTTTTGTTAGCCATATCGAGCTCTCTTCAGAGGAGTATTGGCTGAAGAGAGCTTGATATGTGTATGTTGATAAAACGGTCCAAATTATCGGGCTTGAAACCGACGGTACCAATGACTTGTCTCATCTAACAGCTTTCTGTACACAATATATCTGCGTATATATAAATATATGTATGATTTACAGATGATCATGTAACTTAAAAATTCTTTCTTGAGGAAAAAATCTAAACGTTTTCATATTAAAAAAAAACAAAAAAAATACCGTATCACGCAAACTAGGAAAGTAAAATTATAGTTTCATATGAAATTTTTGTCCCAACAGGTGTTTTTTTGCTTTATAAAAACAAATAGATGTGGAGAACTCATAGCCCACCATATATTATTATGTGTTTATTTTTTATTGCGACTTTTTTATATTACGTATCGTTCGTTTTACTAAAACTATAATTTACATAAACATGGACGATTTTTTGGTAACACCTATTTTGTTTTCACATGTCTAGAAGGTTTACTTGATTTTATACTTTTAATTTGTAAAGGAAATCTTACCGTTTTATCTATGTATAATGTACAGTATATACTCTATCAGTTTTTTTTTTTTTTTGGTATACGCCTGTTATATTCGCGTTTTCTTTTTAATGCAAGGAATCGTTTCGTTAAAACGAGATAATTCATATATACATTTCACACACACACACACACACGCGCGCGTACGTGTGTGTGTGTGTGTGTGTGTGTGTGTGTGTGTATACTATGGAGTAAAATAACAATTTGTGATACTGGCGTAGTCTCTCCTGAGGATAGATAGGGCTTTAAGCCGTGGTAGGCACCCTGTCTAGTGATGGTGTCACGATAAAAAATACCCTTGTTAGCCCTGACGAAGCATCAAGTATTCAGTTACCGACAATATTTGAATTACACTACAAATCTCGTTTAGTGGGTTCAATCTGCTGCTGTGTATGTGTATAGTTTAATAATATTTAACATATATATATATGTGTGTGTGTGTGTGTGTGTGGCATATAGATTTGTGTCGTGTTTGTGGCACTTATCGAAGATTCACTAGCGCTGCGTTCGAACTGAAGATATTCCAAAAGCTTCAGTTCAAAGGCATGGCTGATATTTAATTGATACGTGCCTTCGAGTAAGACACACACAATCACACAAACATATCTATATGAGAGAGAGTAGAACGCCGGGATACGTCATTGAAATTCAGTAACAAAATACAGTACCGTATATAATGCACATGTATATAATGAAAAGCAATTCTAAAAAACACCGTAAGTCGGGGCAAATACCATAACCAGGGGCAGATAAAATCATCGTATTCCACAACGTAATCTGAAAAAAAAAAACGTCCCCAAAGGCCAGCGCATCCTGGGGTTTTATTCTAACTATAAATACATGTATCTGTATATGTATATATATATATTTTTTTCATACGTTATTGATTATGGACTACTCTCGTACATTTCTTTCCTAAAGATTTTCATTCATTCATCCTTAAAGTAATGTCTCCAATTTTTTTATTCGTCCCATCTGGATAAAATTGGATTGAAAATTGCATTCTTAGTATAACTGAACTGATGCATTTATTACCTGAAATTATTCAACTCTCTGTTTAGATATTTACGAATCTCGAATCTCTTGCATACGAAGCGAGTGCTCTGCTACTTGACCTACTGTGTCACTGATAAGAAAGTTTACTAGCTAACAAAGCTCAAGCAAAACCAGATCATGGAACGGATCTACCTCGTCTCAAACAATAGGTTTAACTAGTTTCGAATTTTTATTTCGGATATGTTAAACTGATCAGCCCAAATACACGCAAACCCCGAGTATAGGACATGCTGTTTGTTGGATTGGATGGCTCGTTTGAGCTGTGCCATTGTTTGACTGTGAAAATAGTTATATAATCTCATATTATGAAAGATTCTAATATAATTCGCACGCCTTGTTTGCTTGTTAAACGGCATCGTCCTAGTGAGTATACACACTGCAATTGTAAGATATCGGCTTGGGTTGTCACTAGCTACATTACATAGTCTGATTTCGCAGCAGATTGCTTTATCCGTGTTAGTTAATATACATTATTGTGTGGAGTGTTGCGTAACTGTATAGCATGCAGGAGATTCGAGTTTCTAATCCAAGTAAAGATATGAGCCTTAAAGACGGGCAGAACTCGAATCTTGATCTCCGGAGTACTTGCTTGAATGGTTCCTGTGAGTTAGAGGTTTGACTGCGAAAATTATATCATCTACCATTCTAAAAAATATACATTTATTTTTTGTTTGGTTTATCTATGTATATCTGTCTAGCTGTCGATATAATATATATATATATATATATATATATTGTCTATCTCATTATCTTACTGTTATTCTCTATCTATATTTCCACTTGTGTGCACTTACCAATTTAATTACTCAATGTTTCTTTTTTCAAATAGAAAATAACTTTTTTATGTCAGTTTTACATGCGTGAGTCAAGCACAAATATGTTTTAACTGGAAATGGTACAACAGCAATAATCTATAGCGAATAAAGGTGCCATAGAACTTAACATA
>NC_136484.1:98533399-98565899 GCF_053919585.1 Euprymna scolopes
TGAGTGAATCATTTTTAATATTGTTCTTAATTCCAGGGCTTTGCGATACAATATTATCATGCTTCTGTGGAGACAATTTTACCTACTAAATTAGGTATCTTTTATTGCCGTAATGTCGTCTTTCTACCCAGAAAATAACGTTGATTTCCGTGTTACCTCTTCGACGGAATTATCCACTTTTTCTATGCGAACATTGTTTAAATAGACCTAAAGCCAAGGGTTACTTATAATCATCTTCCAAAATTTTTTTGCCTTCCACTTCTTTCCAAATATAAACTACCAGGCTCGGCTGAGCAGTAAAATGTCGCAACATAATTTTGCAATAGAGACGATGAGCCGACCTGCCTGAATCAACCATCAGATAAGTGCGCATTTCCCTGTCGTGTCTATGTTTCGCTCTGCCAGAGTTCTCACTTATGTGAGATTAAAATTTTCACATAGTTTAAATTGTAAAATAATGACTTTACTTATTTCGAGTGTGACTTTAAATATTAAAATTATCCGAATTGTTTTCCTTAGATTTGCCTTTTAAATTGCAGATTTGTGATTTTAATTTCGATGTCGCTTAAAATTGTAAGGTCGTGATTTTGCTTAATTTTAATTTTTCATAGAGTTGCAAAATGATATTATTATTTTTTTAAACATTGTCGCTAATAAGAATAAAAAGAAAAAAAATCATACCGAATTGGGTGCTTATTGGACCATTTCGAAATAACTTGAATTATGAATATGATATTTAATTACTTTAAATTTTGTTTTTAATTAAAAAAGACTAACGCAGTTTTCAAATGTGAAATTATAACACTCATAGCAGACTAAGGATAGAAATTGCTGCTGTAGTAAATTAATTTATTTATAATGTTTAGCAACATATTATCAGCAAATTTTGGGTCATGTTAATCACGTATTTATTTTCCAACGCGTTGTTTCTCGCGCCATTTTAAAATATAATTTTTGTGCTTTTCCTTGCAAACATTTACTGCAAATTAGTATTTTGAATACTTCATAGATAATGGAATGATTTATTTATATTTTTAATCGTTTTTGCCTTTTTCTTTTCTATTATTAATTTAATTGCTTTGTCTATTTAAATATTAATTGCTTGATAATAAGATAAACAATACGTTTTATTATCTCCTTCGTAATTTTCTTGCTTGCCTCATCTTATGGATATTGCCTGGTCTGGTGTAGCAAAGGTTCATTATAATTTCCTGTCTTCCTTGTTCCGTTAATTTCGTTGTTGCCAATTGTCGTTCGTTCTCAGGTTACATGACATTTTAATAATCATAGTGGCTGTTTCTAAGGATTCATTTTCCAAGATTAAAGCTAAAACGTGCCGTATCACGAATACAGTGATATTGTTAAACGACAATAATCCATTCGAGTCGAGTGCAGTAGATATCGAAAAATGGTAGGGTGAATTGGACTACGTTTTTGATTAGATCATTTTAAGGCCTTCCATGAGGAGAGATTTTCGCTTTGCCAGGATTCAATACAATTTTCTTACAATATTAGGAGAGAATTGCATGAAATGCACTCTGGCCGTGAGGTAAAAATTCCAGTTTCTCTTCAGCCATTAAGGTTGGATTTAGAATGTTCAAATGTTAGTGGGTTTCCATTACCAGAGGAATTTGAATTTAGAAACTTTCTTCTGAATTTTGTACAACCAATTGAGGGGGAGCGGATAAATCGCTTCTTAAATCGAAGTTGAAGTGGGGAAAGATCATGACTTAATCTCAAAAATTGATGTTTCCTATGATAATTATACTATAATAATTGATTGTTTGAAGAAACTATTCCAGAATTGTATAAATGGTCGAAACCATGCAGGAAATTGTTCCGCGGGCGGAATATATATTAGAACGTAAAGAACTCAAAACCTTAGTACAGGTTACACTGGACTTATCTGCATTAGACAAAACTTTCGGAACGGATTTTTTCACGGAAGCTCAACTACTGGAATAATGGCTGCTTACATACTGTTCCGCAAATTTTCTACCGATGTCAGAAAAGAATTAATGCCAAGAACGAAGGGGCATTATCCTTCGTTTTTATCTAATATGTACAACATTTTCGACATAATAGAATTTCTAAAAGCATCGCCTTTTAATATAAAGAAACGGGAAAGTTGTCCACCTTAACCGCTATTTTCTTTTTCTTCTTCTGAAGTTCAACGCAACATGGCGGCGAGCTCCGGTTATGAGACCATTCATTGTAAAAGTCATGGACCCCTTTAAATTATTAAAATACTGATTAACTTTAAATTATTAAAATACTGATGAACTGTAAAAAATTTGTAAATTGTGTAAATTGGCGGATCATACATTTAAGCACTACTCCAAGTATTCTTCTTATAACTCGAAGGTCTTACGAGCTAAATAGCTTCATATGTGTACTAAGTGTCTTAGTAATCAATTGGACCAAGAATGTAAGGAAAGAAGGGATTTCCTTACCGATGCGTTACTTGTTGGGTGAGGACACATTTCTCTGTAATGTACCCAAATGCATCAAACCCCTTTGTAGGAAGGACTATCTTATCTAATGAGGATAATTGTATATTTCCTGTAATCAGAGATTCATTGAAAAGAAAATGGGGCTCCAATGATTTTCATTTTGGACACTGGAATTCAAAAATTCTTTTTCACAAGTTATTTTACAGGAAGTGATATCTAGGGCAAAATTGTACCCTGACCTAACGTAATGCCTGTAAACATCTTTATTACACAAGATCCATAGACCTCCACGTACTCTGACACTGAGATCTTAGAAACTCTTTTCTTTCGCTGCCTTATTCAGGGACAGTCTCAATTTAAAATTTCATGTTAACAAATTTTACGAAATTACCTCTAATATAACTGAAACAGGTTTCTGTATCTGTCATGGCTATAAGGATTAAAATGGCTTCATGATTTCGTCAGCTTAAAATTTATCCAGCAATAAAATGCATTTTAAATGTCTCAATAGGACAGCATAGAAAATTTCCAATAAAATTATCACATTTAGTAACGGGCGTCATTTGTTGAAGCCCAAACGTAAAACGAAGACTCTGACTGAGTTGCCTTCTTTGACCGGTTTGTATCAATATTTCTCCTATTTATATTGAAGGTGTGTTAAATCCTGTGCTATGTTATTCTGACAAACTTGTGCCGTCTTTCGTCGAAGGCAGAATTGAAAACTTTCCTCCTCTCGATTCCGTAGGAATCGATGAGAGTGCTAAACTGTCCTCGTACGATAAAGCGAAGATAGCTAAATTCAAACACCCATCGTGCTAAAATATTGTGAATATTATGTGAATCTACTCTAGAGCTACCGGAATTCGTCTCGGGTAGATTCTTATTATGTGCGTTCCCTAAACAAATGATGCTAATTATGGCAAGTTTATATAACAAATATTTACAAGTGTTCGTAGAATCTGAACAAATTGGTATCAACTTACCTTTCTCTTTTACTCCTGAAGAGTATGAAAAATATTGTTTGATTCCTAATAGGTCCGGTCTTTAGCATTGGTGTCACCAAAAATATCCGTCCTGTTTTTTTTTATTATTGTTCTTTGAAAAGGCGGTGGTATTTCCATTAATGATGCAGTGTATGCTGGAGTAAGCTTCACAGCACAATTACTTCATTTAATATTGGTCAATATGAAAAATAGCTATGTTCACTTAGGGAGTATTCGTAAGGCTTTCCTGCAAATTTGCCTGCGAACCGAACAGGACAAAAAAGATTGTTTTTTTTTTCTCAAAGTGAATGAGAAATCGTGTACATATAAGTATTACTAAATCATTTTTTAAATTTAATTTACATTCAAGTTTTACGCAGAAGGGTATTGCTCAGATGTTTTTTCTCTGTAATTAACACTTTTATGTTGACAACTTAGTCACTACTGGTCGTGATTCCGATTCACTCTTGTCTGTGTATAATACTGTCTGTGACGGAGTAACGGACGCAGTATTCAAACTTCGGTCCTGTACCTCTAACTCTACAGACTTACAGAACAGGATGGTCGAATATAGTACATTACATCCCCTTTTCCCGCACATATGAATGTCCTGGGCACTGTTATTCCCATCGTCTACACAAGATTAAACTGACACTTACTGTGATGGACATTGACGTCAAAACAAAAATTTCAAGTATATATGCGCCTTTATACTTACTACTTCCAGTTACCGTTCAAGGCAAGATATTTGTTAGTCAACTATGGAAAAGTAAACTGTTCTGCAATCAAAAGATCGCTGAGGCAAAACTTGCTAAGGAGTGAATTAAGTTATTTGATTCTGAGTTCCTTAGACATGTGATACTGAAGGACTCACCGGCAGAGTGTATATGCTTCTGTGGTGCATCTAATCTAGCATACTGTTTTCCCTTTATGTAAAACAAGGAACTCAATGCTTCCTGTTATTCGCTAAATTAAGGTGGTTCCCATTAAACAGAAGACACTTCCTACGTTAGAACTTAGTTCTATCTATTTGACCCTTACAGTTGTTCCTAATATGCTGAACGCTTTGCAGCTTATTGATATTCTTTCCCCCTTCTTTTTTATCTGATGCCCACGTTACCCTATCCTGGATTTTTAACAGAAAAATAACTAAGGGGCACATTCTTGTGTAGAATCGTGTAATGGACATAAAATATGCTGGATGGTATTAACTTGACAATAAAAAAATTCTCCCCTAATGCAAATATGTTCCTTCATCCGTAAATCCTGCGGATATATTGACTAGTGATTTATCTGCCTCTAAGTTTAAGCAATTATGCAATTTTGGGGTACACGGCCTCGATTGGTTAAATCTATATACTATCAATTGACCCGTGCCCCCTTTGTCTTGTCTTAATGACACCAACAAGAACTTATATTCTGTTTGTCCTGTAATGATTCTTGTACTGACGACAAAAATTTACCAATAAATAATTCTGATTTCTCATCTTTGACTAGGGCAATCAATGTCCTCGAGGAATTTTTGCGGTTCTCTGAGAAGTTGAGACACCGACACATAGATAGGAACCATAGAGCTAGATTGTTGCTCTCTTCATGTAAGCAGAGGAAAGAATTTCCTTCCTGTAAGGGTATCAGCTTTTGGTTTGTTTATTGATATATATGGGTTGTTGAGGACTAAAATCACGAATACTAAATTTGAACATCCACCCTTTGAAGTTAAATTTCCTATACTTTAGGAAAACCATCGTCGTTCAGCTGAATTGCTTATTAAACTCCTTGCTGAATTGCTCATTATTAACTTTAATCTGGGAACCAATTCAACCTTTTTTAAGTTGACGTTATCTAGTTTCTAGATTCCTCAAGAGACGCAGTCGGGAGAGAAGATTCTTCGTAATTGTATTATATGTAAAAGATCAATTGATTTCCATATAAATTACCCTCCGTTTTTCAAGCGCCACTTATTTTGTTTACCCATTTCAACAAGTGAGTAATAAGATTATCGGCCACTTTTTGGTAAAAGAAAATGTGAAAATGTACATCTTGTAGTTTACCTGTATGGGTGTAGGTTCTGTACCTCTGGTGCTATTAAAGGACATGAGCACTAGATTTTTATATTAGCATTTATTACGTTTACCGATCTATTTGATGTTCTTATGCATGTTTTTTTATTCGGACAATGCAAATACTCTCTTAGCGCCAGGAATAATGCTACCCGAAATCTTCGTTTCGGAAGAATTAAAAATAATATAGTATAGGTTAATTTCAATTAGCAATCTTGCCATTCGTTTTTATTCGGCTTAGCAAGGAGGAGTTTGGGAGTGGATGATTAAAACACTCAAGCAATGTGTGAAAAAAAATAATAGGTTGAAAGAAAGTCAACTATTTTTACTCCTTAATTATCTTTTCCAATGTAAAGAAAGCGATCAATGATCGACCGCTTACATATATTACTGTTTCTAAATGGGGTCACGAAATTTTAACCTCTAATCATTTTTTACAAAGTCTTTCCAATCCATCCTAGAAGATCAATAATTATTGATCGGACGATTTGTGTCCTGAACCTCTCAATAGAGAAAATCTTTTCAATCTCTGGAATTGAGACACAGATATATTGAAAAATTCAAAAAGATATGGCACAGCGATTATTTGTTGTCCTTGAGTGAGGTTTATACTAATGTGTCGGTGGGAGAAATCTTGATAATTAAATCTCCAAATATAAACTCGACACGTTTGGAGTTTTGGCAAGCTAGCTAAACCCATTAGTGGGACGGTTGCCGACAGGTTCATTATATAAAACATTTATTTTCCCTGGATGTAAATATTTTTCAGCGTTATCTTCAGCAGAATTCAAGAAGGTAGGTAATTCTTATGTATAACTTGTTCTATCTCAAATGACGAATCATCTATTGTCTGTTGAGACACCTGTCACAGTTGGTATCGTTTTCAGTGTGGTGGGCTAAAACAACAGGAAATCATGGAGTCGATTTGTTCGAATTGTTCGAAAAAAGTGTTACACAAAGCTCTTAGTTTCAGAATCTATTAAGTTGTTATTTTACTTATTCTCATGTTATTCCTATTGTTATCGTTAATATATTGATAATGTAGATAGAACTAGGTTTGTTGGCTATAAATTCATTTATCACAAACAGACAGAAACATATAATTCCTTAAAAAAATCAATAATTAGTTAAGTCCTTTCGATTAGCAAAAATATTTACTTGCCGCTTGATCGGCAGTCTAATACATGTTTATCCTGTGTTCAATAACTTGAAAAAGGTAAAGGTTATCCATTACGTTTTCACTGCCCCTTTGACAGTGTGTGAAAACTTACACGATTTTAATCGTGTCACTTCACTGGCTAATTCGTTTAACACCTTTTTTAATTAGAGCCTTCTTCATTGATTGATTTGAATTTTAACCCGCGAGCGCGGGCATGTTTTAACTGGAAACTTTAGTTTGAGCAAATCTTTTCTGCATTACGGGCTCATGTTTATTATTCTTTTGAGGCCCAATAGTGCTTTGAGACAATTTAACCTATTAAGTTAGGTGTTCTTTTCCTGGTGTAATATCGTCTTTCTAATCAGCAAATAACGTTTATTTTTTTTTAATCTCTTCGATGGAGTCATCTGCCTTTTCAATTGGAACATTATTTAAATGAGCCAAAAGCCATGGACTAATGATAACACTGGTCAACAGAAAATTTGGTGTCTCAGTTTTGTAAGCTGATTTTGGACAATTTTGATATGCTGAATCTTAAAAAAAATATATTTGCTGGGTCAGGTCGACATTTTAAGCTATCGTTAATTTTCTATTTTTTTAACTTTTAAATACCCGAGAAAGGTACAACAGAACTATTAACCATTTACCGTTTAAAGTTCTATTACCTGAACAAATTTAAATTTTTAGCACTAGCAGTAAAAAGAAGAAAGCATTTTAATAAACAATTTTTGATTAAATTTTAATTAGGGAGTCTATGTTTTGCGATTATTATGCGATATTTAAGGATAAGATAAGACTATATTTGGCCCATACGGGAATTCAATGGTAAAACTTGTTATTAAAACACACCAACATATGAAAGCAGACGAGAAGGTAAGTCTTACGTATTGGTTCTGTGTGTTTCAGAGTCAAATTATTTCATTACTGTGCGATCAAAACTGTTCGCAAGACATAGATATAATTGTGCCGAATTTTTTTGATACAGACTTTAAATTTCATGGAGACAACGTACACAAATTTAATTTTTAATTATTTTCACATATACAATGGCGACTCGAAGAATGTGTGTAAATAAGCCAGATGTTTTTTGCTATGTTTTGTGGTGAATACACACATGCACCAAATCGCAATACTGTCACCGCCTTTATCAAGCGCGTTTACTATGCATATTTTGGCATGAAGCTCGGCGATCAAGACAAAAGTTGGGCACCTCACATAGTTTGCAAAAGATGCACAGATCATCTCCATCAATGGAGCAAAGGCACGCGAAAGTCCATGAACTTTGGTATCCCCGTGATTTGGCGAGAGCCTTCAAATCATGCAACCGATTGCTACTTTTGTGCAATCAATGTCATGGGGATTAACAGAAAAAATCGCACAACACTGGAGTATCCCAATCTGCCGTCAGCTATGCTCCCTACTCCTCATAGTGAAGAAATTCCCGTACCTGTATTTGAAGATACAAGTATTGAAGAAAGCAGCAGTAGTCAGGATGAAACTCAAAGCATTGCCACTACCAATGATCATCATGATGCATCCTTTCCCGATGACAATGATGAGCAGCCAAAATTGTTTTCCCAAAACGAACTAAACGATCTTGTTCGCGATTTAAATTTGCCAAAAGACTCTGCCGAACTTCTTGCATCTCGTTTAAAGGACAAGAACATGCTAAATGATAAAGTTAAGGTAAGTTTCTTCCGTACCAGACACCAGGAATTTTTAAGATATTTTGCTCAAGAAAAAGAATTAGTCTATTGCAATGACATAGTAGAGCTACTGAAACATCTCGGCGTACCTGAATACAAATCAGAGGACTGGCGACTTTTTATCGACAGCAGCAAAAGGTCTTTGAAATGTGTGTTGTTACACAATGGAAATCAATTTGCATCTGTGCCATTGGAACATTCGACAACATTAAAAGAACAGCATAAAGCAATTAAGTACGTCCTAGAAAAACATTATTATGACCAACATAAATGGCTGATTTGCGTTGACTTAAAAATGGTCAACTTCTTGCTTGGTCAACAGTCTGGATTTACCAAATACCCATGCTTTTTATGCCTCTGGGATAGTAGGGATCGTACTCAACATTACGTGAAAAAAGAATTGCCAGTACGTGAAGAGCTTGCAATTTGTAGAGCAAAAAATCTGATAAACAAACCTCTAGTTAACAGGAGACGTATTTTATTTCCTCCACTGCACATAAAGCCCGGTTTGATGAAGCAATTCACAAAAGCCCTGGATAAAGATGGATGGTGTTTTCAGTTTCTGTGTAAAACCTTCCCCAATTTGTCAACTGAAAAATTAAAAGCTGGTATTTTTGATCGTCATCAAATAAGGCAGCAGATCAAAACCTCTCCCGCTTTTGAGGAGACCATGAATCCTGTTGAGCAACAAGCGTGGAATTGCTTTGTTCAGGTCGTGATGAATTTCCTAGGCAATACAAAAGCAGAAAACTCTAAAGATCTAGTAGCAAACATGTTAGTGGCCTTAAGGAACCTTAGCTGCAATATGAGCATAAAAATGCACTATCTGTACTCGCACATGGACCGCTTTCCCGAAAATCTTGGCTCTTTAAGCGATGAGCATGGAGAGCGCCTTCACCAGGACTTGAGAGAAATGGAATCACGCTACCAGGGAAGATGGAACATGGTGATGATGGCGGACTACTGTTGGAAATTAAAAAGAGATGTGCAAGCACCAAAACATTCGCGACAATAAAAAAAACGAAAATTTAGACCGTAATAATACAAACATTAAGTTTTCATTTTTAGTTACATGTACTGTACATGAAGTGTACATCTTTGTTAGAATACGGCAATTTTATCATAAAAAGCTAACATTCTGCCATAGAAACATCATTAGTAAATCTTGAAAACATTGTTTTACAAAATATAAGTCGCATAATTTTAAATTCAAATTTACAAAAAAAATTGACCTCCGAGAGCAAAATGGATGTTATTTCTAGATTTAGCATGGCAAAAATATAGTAAATCAGTTAAAAAATATCAGGCACCTTTTAAAAAGTTTCTTTTTGTTGACCAGTGTAATCTTCTCAGATGATTTTTTGCCTACAACTTTTTACGACGTCTTTGCTACTACGCTTGGCTGAGCAGCAAATTGCGTCAATATAATTTTGTAATCGAGAATATGAGACGACCTGGCTCAATCATCCAGGGAAGTGCACTTTTCGATGGCATGTCTATTCTTCGCTCTGCCAGTGTTCTAAATTATGCGAGAATAACATTCTAACAGCTGACATCAACTGTATTGGCTTTGTAAATACTCAATAGAAGATAGTATATGTTGATTAGTTAAATTTTTTATGTGTTGCGGAATTCGATGACGCATTTCTGCTTTTGAGAATCTGTGATAGAGGTTGCTTTCTTCGAGTCTCGTAACGTAAATATCGTTAACAGAGATATGCACCTATCAGATCATTAATAGCATTCATAGTAACACTGTAATTTTAAATCTGCTTTTATATATTTTGATGAACACAAACTAGATATTATTACTTTTGAAACATCCTTCGTATAAGTTATAAAAATATATTTATTTGTAGAAAGCATAAACATATAAATCTATGTTTCCATTTCTACTGAAACTATTTTACTATTCCTTGTACTCGCGTATTAAGCACTGCCGTTATAAATCATTCGGTTTACTTTTTTATTTTTATTTTATTATTTTTTTTTGTTACAAGTGTTTCCCTATTTATGAAAACACGAAAATAAGGGTCAATGAATATACCCTGATCACTGGGTAAACAGCGTAGTAATTGTTAGCAGTGAGAATTGAGTGTAATTTAGTTATTTATTGGGCCGACACAACGAAAATTTGTCTACATGGGACTTGAAGAGCAACGTATTTTATTCATTCGTGAAGCAGGCCAGCAGAACAGCATTCCGCAGGTGATCAGTGCTGTGAAAGAATACTTCTTCAAAGAATCCGTGTTTAGATTAAGACACAGATATAGAGCGGGGTTGTTGCTAGAGGTTGTAACTAGACGAGTGTTTTTAATGTAAGCGGGGACCATAAATGGAAGCTTAAACTAGAATCTTCTATGAAAATAACGATAGATCAAGGAAAGGCTAATAAGGTTTCTTCTATGGGAAAGAGGTTGCCAGTAAGAAAAAATATACTAGGTTTTGAAGCCGGTTGTTAACTCTGTCTTGACAGGATAATAGCAACAATACTTCACCTTAAGATGTAACTGACTCTTATACAGGTAAAGGATTGCATCGACAGTCAGATATCTACTGGAGCGGTAGAATGCTCCAACTATGTTCCCGGTGATCCTGGCAATAGGTTTGGTGAATGTATTCCATTTCAAATCAGGAGTGAGGATAACTCTCAGTATTTGTAAAATCATGCTGCCTCTCCCAGACAGGGGACATTTATTTAAAGTGATGCCAGGTGGAGGTCAGAACATTGATGATGCAATAAGTGTAGCTTAGATTTAGATGCATTAAAATGAACCAGCCACATTTCCATGCTAAGACTATATTATATAACATTGTAATGTCATGTATGTACACACATTTAATAGTAACCATATAAATCATATCTATCTATATATCTATAAACGTGTCTGTGTATCTGTCTGTGTGTCTGTCTGTGGGTCTGTGTACATTTCCCTAACTCTGTCAATTTTCAGTCTACAGATTCGAAATTTGATATGTAGGGTACTGAGATTTGGGAACAGTTTGGTTATCCGTTGACCTTTGAGAACTCTACGAACCTCCTCCGCTAATTTTGGGTCTAAACACTTGAAATTTTAGATACAGGTACCTGTGGCATGACTCTAACATTGTAACTTGAGTTAACCCCAAAGCAGTAAATGTTAAGGGGTCATAATAGGGGTCAAATTTAAAAAAGATGACCGCTTTTTTTCTCAACATATACCTCCAAACACCCAGGTAACGCCGGGCTGAAATACTAGTATTGAATGTATCAAAGTTATACAGGATGTCGATAAATTTCTTACTAAAACATTTAATGCTAAATTAAACCAGTGATGATCAGCAATTTGTAAACAGCGTGTCTTAGCGTAAATTAGGCAAAAATTGCCATATATAGTTTAATTTACATTTAAGTAAAAATGGAATATAATTAGTAAAATCATTTTTAGTGAAATATAAGGTATTCTAAACTTTGTGAAAAAACTTGGTCTCTGTTAACCAAGTTTACATAAATGGCATAACCTCGAATTAAAAGAAAGAAATATTTCAAATTTACATTGAATTTTATAACTAGTCGTTAGACAACAATGACGCGAAACTCTTTAAATTCTCTCTTTCTTCTTAAGAACGAGTAAGGTTAAGATTGCAAGTTTAGACTTATGTAGATTCCAAATAAGGCGATAAAATCAGATGAATATGGAAATAATGATTCAAGATAAACAATTTTATAACGAATTGTTCTGGCGAGAAAAGTATTTTCCTGATACATACATACATATATATATATGTATATATATATATATATATATATATATATATATATATATATATATATATATATATATGTGTGTGTGTGTGTGCGTATGTATGCGTATGCCCCTAAGTATATATATATATATATATATATATATATATATATATATATATATATATATATATATATATGCATATGATGAGAATAATGGAAATCGTATTTCGACGAAATAGAGAAATAAAAAGAAACAGAGTTATGTATTTATCAACGTTTCGTCTTTATTTCGAGATTCATCCAGAGGACGTCTCGACATTAAGACGAAACGTTAATGAACACATAACTCTGTTTGTGTATATATATATATATATATATATATATATATATATATATATATATATATATATATATACAGAAGAGACGATTAATACTGTGGAAATGTAATCAATGTTTTTCTGATGTTTATATAATTCTATTTATATACATATATCTTTATGTGCGTGTGTGCAAGTCTGTGTATGTGTGTATGCATCCGTGTGTGCTTGTGTATGTTTGTATTAAAAAAAAGCTATATGAAAATAAGAGTCAAACTCGGCGAAATTCAATTAATTAAAGTCCAATATAAAGTATTACATTTGGGAATCAATTACAATCTGATCTTGCGCACGACTGTTAGGTTTTAGAAATAATCCCCAAGAGATCAAAGATCTTTTCCTATTAATTATGTTTGCGTGAACGAACTCTTCCTAGTAACTTAATGTACGTAGCCTTTAACAAATACATACATTCATTGTTTCTTTTTCTCCTTGTTTATATAATATATATATATATGTAATGTGTGTGTGTATATGCGCGTATATATATTTATATACGCACACACATACACACCCGCATATATATATAAATATACACACATTAATATATGTAAGTGTGTGTGTGTGTGTGTGTGTGTGTTCTATCAAACCATGTATAATTGTATGGGTGAGCGTGTGCAACTCCTTGGAAACATTGCACTCTTTGAACCCAGACTTATCATCCATACCACATATGAACGTGAGAAGTAAACTATCTGTACAAGTTTTCCTTTTTCACAGATGAAATTGAGTGCGTGTGTCATCCAGAAACTGGAAATCTTACCCATTGATAAAATATCTCTCGTCACACTCCAGCTCTCGCCTGTCACCAACTACATATATGTCTGCTTTTCTCTAGTCCTGCCTTTCTACTCTGGAGTTGATAAACAATAATTGTATTTTTAAATTATTTTTGTCATGTCGCTTTATGTATTACCAGTTTTAACTATCAACACAATTCAACACGTTTACATATCTTATTTGTAGCACAGGCATGTTTACGTCTTGTAAGTTCCAGTCCAGGATACGTATTCGATAATATGTCCCGCCATTGTTAACTGCTCTAGGTTTTATGTATAATTATATTCAGTCCTATGGATTCCATTTCTCGGGCATTATTTTTTCTCTTAAAAGATATTAATTTATTTTTAATTGAAACCGGTGCCGCTATTCGGGAATATTGACAGGCTTTTTAGGAATTATTACAGGCTAGAGTTCTTTTTCTGTAGTACATTAGCTTGTCTAAGAGCAAAGAGTAGTATAGGGTGACCCCCCCAAAAAAAAACGGGCCCCTACTCTAATTAGGACCCGTTTCTTAGTGTTTTGTCCGAATGAAATGAAACATTGGTCATAACTAATTTATTATATTCAAAACATCTCATCAAAACACTAGGGTCTTTGGCCTTTTTTTCTCCATTCTACAGCATATGTTCAAGATGACCTCCATTTAGCTTTTGTTTTTTGGGGTCACCCTTTATTTTGTCTGCGACTGCACTTGATGTTTTCAGTCCACGATCATAGAAGGAGGCACATAATTGTGTTCAGGCATTTTTTTTTGTACTGCATCAAGAATCCTGCAATCGATGCAAATTTGTTTCTGTCTGTGTGTATGTGTGTGTGCGTGTGAGTGCGTTACCTCTTGAGTTCGAAACGGTTAAGGCGATTTTTTTGAAATTTCATACGAATGTACATCTGTCTGGCAGTGTTCTGACGTAGGTTTTGTACCGGATACTCAAACAAATCTGTTTCAAGAGGGAAGTCGGATTTTGACCCAAGCTAAAATATTTATACAGCCTAATATTACAAGTGCATTGTTTCAATTGCGCAGTCGACGGTATGTTCTTTGATAGAGTAAGGAAGCGTTCAAAATGAACATACATTTTTTACATAGGAATCACCACTAATCAAGGCCCCGAGGCCACTCAAGGATAAGGGTTAATGTGATTATCGTGTAGCAAACATAAGTAGTGGGAATTTTGTAAATTGGATTACGTAGCGGTACGGTTTATCAAGAATTTGTCTATGTCGGACTTGAAAACAATCAGATTGTAGTCAGATGGAAAGCATCCAATCGGAAGAGAGTTCTGCAGGTGTGCAGTTCTCAGAAAAAAGCTTTGCTCATGGAATCTGCATTTAGGTTTAGGCACAAATAAAGAGCGTGGGAAATTATTGATAGTTGTTTTGGCTAGAGGCGTGTTTTTAATGAAAGTTTGGCGAAAGGGAAACCATAGATTGAAGCTCAGCTGAGCACTTGTCATGAAAATAAAGATAACGCAGAGATAGGCTCGCACTATCTCTTCTGTGGGAAAGAGGTTGCAGGGAAGAGAAAAGGACATCCCCCACTAAGCTACGAAGTCTGTTTTTTAACTTTGTCAAGGCAGGATAAGCTGCTTCTAGTAGCTCCTGTCCAGATGTGGCAACAGTACTCCATCGTTATCCGTACCTGGCTTTCATATAAGTAGACAATTGCACCAAGGGTGAGATATCTACTGGAGCTGTAGAAGGATCCCTACATTTTCCCAGCAGATATTGGCAATGGCTTTGATGCATACACAAATGAAACGCTAGACGATACGGCAAAGTAGTAATACGGATATTGACATACATACATGTATATAGATATACACACGCTCTATAGACGTTATGTAAGAATGGCAGATGATCCAATTTTAATAATGTCCATACATTAAAAAAGACAGCTCAAAAAATGTTAATGTGACATGAACAGTTATTTGTGAAACTTATTTTACCGATTTACATGTAATCGGTCTCAATTACTAAAATTAGATATACTGGCAGCTATATTTGACAAGATGTTAAAGGCATAAACAATGTGTGAGATTTATCAAGTTTTTGCTAAAATATGAGCCTTTTTAAGGTTACTGACTTGTTAAATTATCATACCATAGTTTACATTCTTAACAACGTAAAACTTTGTAATAAAATGTCGTACCGCTGAGTTGAACTTGTGTTGGTTAATTAATATATTTCGTTCATTTCTAGAATTTGAAATAACTTTTACTGAATATGCTGACAGAGTGGCGAACCAAATTTGTTTTTTTCTTTCTGAATAAAAACTTAAATATTTAAAATTTGTTTCGTGAGATGAAACCATCACTCTAAGTAAACACTTTACGTAAGCGGCTTACATTTAGAGAACGTTTTTTTCCATAAGGCGGGTGTTACGCAATTTAGAATATCCGATGCTAGTTAAATTTTGATATCCCGAAGAATAAACGCGCAGGAAATCGGATGCCAATGAGAGTATGAATATAGCAGCGAGTAAAAATGGATGATCTTTCCATTTGAATTTTTATTTGGGAGATGAGAAATATTGAAATTTGAAATAATGCATAACTGTAAGGGTGGTGAACATAAGCATTTAAAGGTATTAGTTATCGTACTATTATGTTTTAGTACAGACAGAAAAATCGACTTCACTTTATTATGTATATTTTTATGTATATTTATGTATATATATATATACATACATACATATATATATATATATCATGCAGAAATGTATAAATGTACACGTGTAAACACACACACGCATATATGTGTGTGTGTATGTGTAAATATAATACCCATAAATGTGTTCATATGTAAGAACGCATATATATATATATGTGTGTGTGTGTGTATATATATATATCCATATATATATATTATGTCAACTAACCTGTATTTTTGCATAGGAAAATACATCAGTGGGTTTTCTGTCTAATCAAATAGTTCGTGAGCAACTATGGTAATAAATGTTATACTCAGTAAGACATTTAAAAATCACTTATAAATTTTTGACTAAAATGACATCCAACTTGTTATCATGTCAGCTAAATAGAAATGTCAAATACTGTCCCAATGTATAATTTATATTTCTGTTTTTTCCTCGTTGGATTATGAAGAAATGCGTGCATTATCCGCATTAATTTGTAGTGCAAGAACATAATGTACAAAATTTTATAACAAAGGTTATTATTTGTTGTATGCATATCTATACAAATTAATGCATATATATATATATATATATATATATATATATATATATATATATATATATAAAGTAAATTCTTGGTACAGCAAAATGGAAGGAGAAATTTCAGAGGAAACATAATTTAATTTTAAATACCAAAAAAAAACAAAAAAAACGGGCAGGTGAAATTATTAAAATTTCCTTAAGGCCTTATCGCCTGACCCTCTAAGAGGAAACGTCAGAATGATAAATTAAAAACAAAGAAACGAATGAGGAAAGAAGGGAATTTTGTTTCAGTTGGAAGACCAGTGAGAAAAAAAATCTCACTGTTCAGGTAGTTTTAAATCAATAAATATCTCCAACTGATGTTTCAAAATCTTTTGTCTACACATGCTAGGTCGAGAGTTATTAATGACTAACGCCTCAATGTTATTGAGATGATAGTTCGACCTCGCACTGTATAAAACAGAAAACCACCCATCGGAATATTGATCAGAACACCTATTTATACTCATCAGGTGATTACCAATGGCGGACTCATGAACTTGGGAGTGCCCGGATGTTCTCGAAACCTGGTGTAGTCGAATATCCCGAGGGATATATTGGGATATTCTCATTTCTAATCTTTGGGATGTTTTGCCAACGTAGTCAGCTCCACACTGACAAACAAATTTATAAACAACAGAATTCTTTTGAATGGTTGGCAAAACATCTTTACGAAAAGAAGAGAAAAAGGTTCGAGTTGTGTAAACTACTCTAAGCATAGTAGCTGGAAAACAACGTTGAGTAGCAGAAGAAATCCTTTTAACAATATGAAGGCCAACAGGACCTAACCATGGTAATTTTAAATAAATGGGACAACGTGATGGACCAATACGTTTAACCCAATTAATTGTAGCACTTTTACGTTCAATAGTAGTTTTTATTATATTTATGGGATATCAATTGCTAAGAAAAATATTTGTGATTTCACCAAGTTCCGTATCAAGACGGTGTGGTGAACAAATCATAAGTGTACAATGTGTAAGAGCGCTAATGAGGTTTATTTTTCTAGACTGAGGGGCAAAGGAAAACCAATTAAGATAGAGCCCTGTAAATGTAGGTTTTCTGTATAAAGAGGTCTCAAACGTAGAACCAACTTTAGAAACACGAACATCGAGGAATGGGAGAGAGCCACAGTCCTCGACCTCCATAGTAAATTGTAACGATGGATGCAAGTTACAAAGAAGACGAAGAGACGTTAGCCATTAATAACTCTCGACCAAGCCTGTGTAGACAAAAGATTTTGAAACATCAGTTGGAGATATTTATTGACTTAAAACCACCTGAACAGTGAGCTTTTTTTTCTCACTGGTCTTCCAACTGAAACAAAATTCCCTTCTTTCCTCATTCGTTTCTTAGTTTTTAATTTATCATTCTGACGTTTCCTCTTAGAGGGTCAGACGATAAGACCTTAAGGAAATTTTAATAATTTCACCTGCCCGTTTTTCTGTTTCATATAAATATATATATATTAAAACGATTCATAATTTCAAATTAAAAATCAGTTTTAAAAAGAAAAACAAATAATTCCCTCAATATATATATATATATATATATATATATATATATATGTATATATATATATATATATATATGTATATATATATATATATATATATATATATATATATATATATATATATATATATGCGTAGAATGATTCCTTATGTATGGATGTATCCATTTTCTTGTTCGGTAAAAGTTATCTAAGATCATACTTTCAGATCTTATACAGATTATAAAACATACAACATTATTGGGGAGACGCAAACATCACAAGACGAAATATATACATATCTATTAGTTGTTATTCATATGTTACGTTTAGAAGAATGTTATTGCGGAATTTTTTATTTTGATTTTAATTAAGTTAATTGATATATCATTTTAACAAGCGTTTTTCGCTCTATCTAATCATTAAAACTACAATCATTTGATTAAATTGTTGTCTTATTTTAGAACTCTGATTACAAGATAGAAAAAAATGTACAATATTCTTATTTCAATTCCAGTTAGACTGAAACGTTGCTAAAACAGCTCGAGATATTAACGAAGGGACCCTGTGACACTATTTCCTTGTGCCACTGTTTCTAACACACTCTGCAGCATGGACGGGTGGTAAATTGTCCATGAGCGTAGAGATACAAAGAAATCCCTTCCCATAATTCCCTTGCTATCTTTCTGTCTCTTTCCTGCACGACCACCATGATGTGAGGACGCATATTCCGCCTCTCCGTAAATGAGGGGGCACCCCCTCCCTCAACACTAGTTAGGGTAGGTTAGTCAGTTTCGAAAAGCCTAATATCCACTTTTAATTGTAAAAATTAATTGTAATATGTATTGTAATATATATTTTGTAAAATAAAATAGTTAGTTATAACTTATGCATATTACACTTGTGTCGCGTGTCGTTTATTCTTGTGTCTGCCATGAATGCCTTCATAAATGTCTTAAGTCAAAAGGCGGCCCTGAGGACAAAGAGATGAAGATTCCAACCAGAATGCCACCAGGGTGAAGAGATCATCTTGAGAAAAGAAAGGAGCCACACCCAGATCCAACATCTCAGATATGCTTTTCTTCTTGCTACACAGACTCTAATGACTGGGCCATCTTCATATCTTCATGAGACCGCTTTAAGACATTTACTATAACACGTCTGTCGGTCACACCTCAGTGACCGGCAGGATTGTGTTATAAATGGTGCCTTAAGACGCAGGATTGACCCTGGTTAAATACCAGACGGATCTCGTCGCATCTGTGTCGCAGAATCCAGTATCGGCGTGATAGAGGTATAAATGATGCACTATGACCAGGACATATTGTTTCCCAGCATGGAAATAATTTCGACCCTTAAACCCACGGCACAACCAAAAATAATGACCACTAGACGAATCGAATAAAAAAAATGGTCCACGGTCTTTAAAAACGGAAAAAAAACTATTATTTCTGGCAAAATTTTTTAAAAATGGCAGACCAGTACACACGCGCACAAAAAAAAAACGCACTCAAAAAGAAAATTCAGAACCTGACCAAAAAAATTGTCTTGCACCTTCAAAAAAAAAGTTTACAAAGGATCGATTTTAAAAAAAGAGTATTGAAAGTAACCCTTCGAAAAAAAAAGTTAAGAAATGTGTCCTACACAAAAAAAAACAGAGAGAAAAAGAAATTGTCTCTAGAATATGCAATATCTTTTTCTCTCTCACACTTTCTCTCTTTCTGTCTCTCTCAGGATATATATCTATATGTGTGTATATCTATGCATCTTGTTATTACATGAAAGAAAAAAAATCCTTCAAACACGAAGCTCGAAAAATAAATTTAAAAAAGAAAAAAAAAGGAAAGAAAATAAAGGATACCTAACATTTTTTATCTGATCTTTATTTCAGGTTTATAAAAATATAGGACTTTTTAAAAAATTCTTTTGACTTGGCAAGTGTTAGATTCAGATTTGAAAAAATAGAACTTTTACATTACATTTTATTCCATGAAGAGTTGATGTGTTTATTTTTCAGGTTAGGTAACAATTAACGCTGAACCATAAGGGGACTTTTTTAATTGATAATGTTTTTTATTGATGTTTTGTCTGTTTAAAAAGAAAAGAAGAAAAAATGTTACCGGCAAAAAAAGAAAATTGGGGTTAGATAATATGAAAGTTTTGTGTGAGAATGTATTTTACAAAATTGTTCAAAATAAGATTGTTTTTCTATTTTCTTATTTTTTTTTAAACTCGTAGAAATGTTTAATGTCTACCTGTCACTCATTTCTTAAAACAATGGCCGCATATGGGAAAGATAAGCGAAGATGACCTCGTCATGGTGTTTGCGAGGGTGTTAAGGAATGGGTGGGAGAACAACGCTAGCTGCCTCTCTCTCTCTCTCTCTTTTTCTTCTCTCTCTCTCTCATTCCCTTACCTGTTAGGGTCTGTAAGGACGACAGAGTGACTTTTAAAATTGTAGAAGATTTTTTTGTTATTACGTAATGATATTATGAGGGTGGTGGGGCGTGTAATGGCATCGCTCTGTCTCTATCCCCTTCTTTTCCCCCTCATTCTCTCTCTCTCTCTCTCTACTCTTGTGTTTTAATGATTGTATAGCTAAACCCCCATGGCTGATTGCAGGAGGGCATATAATAACGAATTAACTTGGAGTTTTTTTAAAATTTTTCTAACAAGTTTAAAGAACAAAAATATTTATGCTTTGTTAAATTACATTAAATGGTGTCTTCAATTGTTTTTTATTAAAAATAAAAAGTGAGACAATTATTCAAATAGAACTTGAAGTACTTTTTGAAATCTTCGAGTGTTTGTAAAATCCAACTGTTACATGATTACGTTAATTTTTTAAGAGTTCTCTGAAAGTTTCATAGTTTTTTTAAAGAAAAATTATGCTATTACATTTCGAATATTCTCTGAATTTTTTATAATTTCTAAGGAAATATTATTTGACTAACGAAAGAAATTTTCCTGAATTCTAGATTATTTTTAAAGAAGAATTATTCGAGCGAATTCTTTAATTGAAGGTTTATTTGAAATTGGACCGTATGATAGGGGTCCCTGAAATATTGACTGAGGAGTATATACGTAAAATTGAATTAATTCTTAAGAAGAAAAAAGATTTCCTCAGTCTAGAAAGATCTCTCTTTAATTGAAACTTTATTTTTTTCGAGCTGTTTACTATACAGAACTGGTCGTTAACTAATGTGACTCCCAGGTGTGGCGGGAGTTTATTAATTCGAAATAATCCTTGTGAGTGAGCTTTGGAAAGAGTTGCTTTTAAATAATAAAATAATTACTTTGGGAAACAAAGTTAATTAACGTGAAATGTTTCTGAATTCGAAATGACCTTGATAATGGTCTATAAGAAGAAATGATTTTTAAGAATCAATTAAATAACTTTAAATGTACACTGAATTTTAAAAATAATAATTATGAAATGAAAAAGTTTTGGGATGTCTCTGAATCTCATTGTGAAGGGTAAATTGATTCAAAATGAATTTTTTATGATCTTTTCGGAAGATTAATTTTAATAATGAACCAAATGTTTGGAATAATTTTTGAATTGTATTACGAAAAATGGGTCTATTCGAAGTTTATGACCTTTTGAGAAGATTGTTTTTAAAGTAATAAATGAATTACTTTGCAAAGAAGTTAACTAACATAAATTGATTTTAACGATGAACCAAAATACTGAAATAATTTTTAAATTTTGGAATGAAATTTTAATGATCTTTTGTAAATCAAGTTTTGAAAACTTACACATACTTTTTAAATGTACCCTGAAATTTGGGAAAAAGTTAATTATGAATGTAATAACTTGTAATGCGTTTGCATTGTGTAAACAAATCTAATTGTGACTGAGGTGCTCTGAAATGATTTTTTAAAAATGTTTTCTTTTTTAAGAAAAAAAAATTGTTAACACCCTATTTCTTTGATTTAATGTATACAAGGTTTCTGAATTGTTTTTTTTTTAATTTTTTCCCATATAGAGTATACTACCTCATGAAGGCTGAGTGCCCTTCTTAATTCTTTATATAATTAATAAATATTCCGTGGTGTATAGTTTTTATTAGTCGTTCGGCGGCAGACTCCTTGCTCTAACAGAATTTAATTGGATTAGAACCTCTGAAGACCGAGGTTTTACTAAATCCATATAGGTCGGCGTGATGAGGTCACGTAACCCCGACTTATCTAAAATACATTATACTGGTTGCTGAAGAGAGCGTAAGTCCAGTAACTGAAGTAATAACTTGGAATACATATAGGTCGGCGTGATGAGGTCACGTAACTCAGACTTATTGAAAATACATTATACTGATTGCTGAAGAGAGCGTAAGTCCAGTAACTGAAGTAATAACTTGGAATACATATAGGTCGGCGTGATGAGATCACGTAACTCCGACTTGGTTAAAATACATTATACTGGTTGCTGAAGGGAGCGTAAATCCAGTTACGAAAATAATGTTATGCAGACTAAATTAAAAAAAAGTATAGGTCGACGTGATAAACTCACGTAGAATCCGGCTTAGTCAAATACGTATAGGTCGGCGTGATAAACTCACGTAAAATCCGGCTTAGTGAAATACGTATAGCTCGGCGTGATGAACTCCCGTAAAATCCGGCTTTGTTAAAAAATATTATACTGGTTGCTTAAGAAAGTGTAAATCCAGTAACTGAAATCATGAGGTCATTGCCTCGATAGAGGGCGAGGATGATTACCCTCTCTGGTATTTGAAGCAGTATACCAGTCTACCAGGAGCCTGGTGGAAAAAAAAATAACTTGCTTCACTGAGTTCCTGATGGAACGTAGAGCATGGGGACATTGATTGCTGACGGCCGGTTGACGCACCATTCACGGAAAATTAGGGACTTCTGAAATGTATGAATACTCATAAATTTCGGATTGCATAGGGAGGGATGTGGCACTATTTCCTTGTGCCACTGTTTCTAACACACTCTGCAGCATGGACGGGTGGTAAATTGTCCATGAGCATAGAGATACAAAGAAATCCCTTCCCATAATTCCCTTTCTACCTTTCTGTCTCTTTCCTGCACGACCACCATGATGTGAGGACGCATATTCCGCCTCTCCGTAAATGAGGGGGGCACCCCCTCCCTCAACACTAGTTTGGGTAGGTTAGTCAGTTTCGAAAAGCCTAATATCCAGTTTTAATTGTAAAAATTAATTGTAATATGTATTGTAATATATATTTTGAAAAATAAAATAGTTAGTTATACCTTATGTATATTACAATTGTGTCGCGTGTCGTTTATTTTTGTGTCTGCCACGGATGCCTTCATAAATGTCTTAAGTCAAAAGGCGGCCCTGAGGACAAAGAGATGAAGATTCCAACCAGAATGCCACCAGGGTGAAGAGATCATCTTGAGAAAAGAAAGGAGCCACACCCAGATCCAACATCTCAGGTATGCTTTTCTTCTTGCTACACAGACCCTAATGACTGGCCCATCTTCATATCTTCATGAGACCGCTTTAAGACATTTACTATAACACGTCTGTCGGTCACACCTCAGTGACCGGCAGGATTGTGGTATACCCCTACTGAACGCACTGCACGATGGTGGCTTAAGAACTTTGTGGAGTCGAAAGTTTAAAGATGATGTGTGTAGTGGTCGACCATCGAATGTTGACAACGATCAATGAAGAGCCTTAGTCGAAGGCAATTCACGAATAATTTGCTTATGAATTACAGATTACATATAACACGATTTTCACCCACTTGAAATAGATTGAAAAACAAGAAAAAAATAAATTGGTTATTCATGAATTGAACGATAACCAATAGAAACACCGCTATGAATGTAATCTTCCCTTCTATTACACAAGAACGCCCCGTTTCTCGATGCGGTTGTGACTTGTGATGAAAGTTGGGTTTTATGACAACCGGCGACGTTCAACGCAGTGATTAGACGCCGACGAGTCTCCACGACATCTCCCAGTGCCAGAGTTGAACCAAAAGAAGATCATGCTGACTGTTTGGTAACCTTCAACCGATTCCAGCTATTACAATGTTTTATTTGCAGGCAAAATACCACGACGGAGACATACTGTCATCAAATGAATGAAATGCGTCAGAAACTTTAACAACACAGGACCAATTTTCTATGTAAGCACAATCCACCATCCCATATATTATCTGCTCCTTTTTTTGTTTATAAAATTTTATCGGTGCTGCCCAGGATTTATTATAATATTGATACAATAGCAAGTGTGTTTAATTGCCTGCGAAACAGATTTTCTTTATATTTTATTAATAAATTAAAAATGGTCAATTCTTACGACGTGACCTAGAGTCGTTTAACCTCTAAAAAATTAAGACCTGCTTTTTTGGGGCCTAATATGTTTAAGCAGTATTTATAAATAATATGAAAGAAGAAATTTGGAAAAAAATAACATTTTAGCGTGGGGAATCACTTTCATATATAAATTTAACGTAAAATAAGCACCCACTTTTTGGCCAAAAAGCGTTCAACCAGATGTGTCATCTTATGTAGATGTTCAAGTTTGGAGATCGGAGGGAGGGGGGACATAAAAATACCGTTTTTTGTGTGGGGGCGAGAATATAATTTGAAATGTAAAATAACGATAAATTTAATTAATTTTTATGAGACCATTCTGTACTTTAACCTAACAATTTTATAAACAGAACGAACCCCAAAATATTACAAATTCAATATTTTTTTTTTGGGGGGGGATTACATTAGAAATATAAAATGACGAAAATTACATTTAATTGCTTTTGGAATTAATTTTTGGTAGATCATTTTTTTCTTGTTTTTTTTTTTTTGGCAATCTCACGGACATTCGTTGCTATTTTTTATTGAAAAAAGTTGTAATGATTTATTTTTAATTATTTTTGTGGGGTCTATCCAGGGCTCAATATCCCGAGATAGTTTCTTCTCTTTGTAGCCCTTCTACCGAAATATCCGCTGGAGCGGGTATCTCATACTTTTGTTGGGCGATTAAATTTACATGTTTTAATCCGTTCTTTATTTTTGTTGTGGGGGTATCCACGTTGCCCATGATGAAAATGATTAGTATACAAGTGTATTTCAAACGGAAATTTATGTCAACCAAGGCAACGCAGGGTACCCTGCTAGTGTATATATATATATATATATATATATATATATATATATATATATATATATATATAGTGATTGGACCTTTCTAATAGTTTTCCGATTCCGATACAATTACCGATTCCGATTCTTCATAAATCTCTAATTATTTAACTCTAAGATTCTTAATGACCCCGATTTTCGTAATAAACCATGTTAAACATATAGATATTTTGCTAAAAGTCAAAATACACTCTTGGTGGATGATTTATCGATTTTAGCTTCACTGGTGTTGAAAATAAATTAATATTTTTTATTTAATCATTATTACACGCAATTGAAGATTTTACTTTAAACAAAATCAAATAAAAAAGACAATTAAAACAACTGTCTTGGCATCAGAAACTAGGCATCAATTCTTCCGATACCGATTCCGAGAACCCCCAATCTTCAGATTTTTCCGATTCCGAATTATCGTCCCAACCCTAATATTTATATATATTTATATTATATAGATTTTCTTAAACTATAATATAATTGAAATTTAAAACTAGGTCTTGTTGTCAAAGTTCTCTTAGATTTAGAAGAGCCTTAGAGTTTTTGACTACTTGTGTAGTTTCCCTGGATCAAATTTTACAAAAGTGTAAATTTCAGTAAAATCGTATATATTAATCATGGAAGGCCTTAATTAAATTCGTGACAGCTTTCATTTCCTAGCCTAGTAAATTTCATTTAAAATTAAAATTTTATAAAGATTCTTTAATCTTATGTTTAATGGAGGACACCTACCCACACACTTATATAGTGAGTTAAATTATATAAATATACATATATATATATATATATATATATATACATATATATATATACATATGTGTGTGTGTATATATACATAATCAATATAGAACGATGTATATATATATATATATATATATATATATACATATATGTGTGTGTGTATATATACATAATCAATATAGAACGATGAATATATATATATATATATATATATATATATATATATATATATATATGTAATATAAATAGAAATTTCGAGTTACAGTATGTGGAATTTAAAAAAAAATATTGTAATCCTACATAATTGAACTCAGAATTTCAATTTATATTATTGCTTCGTCTCGCATATTGAACTTGATATTTCTGCTGTGGATCGTCTTAGAAATAATGATATTTATATGTGTTTTTACTTTATATGTTTAGAGTATTATACAATATATAATCTTATAGCATTTCAGGGCTTCATTTAATATATATATATATATATATATATATATATATATATATATATATATATATATATATATATATATATATAAGAAAGAGTAAGAGAGAGAAAGATTTACATGGTGAAAGGAGAAATACACTGAAGATTTACGAATGCTGTCATTATGTTCGGTCGGTAGATATTTATCTGTAGCTAGGAGATTATTCGGTTAGGGGCACTTGCATTCTCATGTCACGCAAGACATTACCGACTTCATATTAAGAGTCCCTCTTCAATCATTCATTTCAACCAGCTGTTTATTTTGTTATTAGAAGTAATCAACCACGTCATTTCTGGATATCATATTATATTATCAGAGTCCATCGAAAATTTACTACTTTCTTTGCCAATCGTTTAAACGATTATACCAGCAAAATACCATATATAGACAAATGTTTCGGAAATGTAAGGTTGTTCCCGTAACTTAAAACGAGACTTCAGACTCAATTAACGATTATTGGTAATCAACCGATTTATTCGCTTTGCAGAGATGCTTCCAGCTATTTACACGCAATACATTATTTCGCAAAGCCAACAGTAGCCAAATGTCCGCAGCGGAATATTATGTACAAGTCAGCAAATATTGTCAGACAACCTATCATATGTGTTTACACAGGCTTTACGTAACGCACACATGTGAATGGGATCAATACGCGATTGAATTAGATAGAAAATAATTATACGACATGCACACTTTCCTATCTCCAACATATAAAACAAATGGAGATATTCCTCACTTTAATTCCAGGGGGGTGAGGATTTACAAACGAGTCACTATTCACAAAGGCCTAAGAATTACTTTAGGATAAGTAATAATGGTTTGATATTTGGAGGATTGTGAGAAAAACCACTTTGAAGATTTGAAACCATTATTGGATCTTGGGAAAATTTGATGACTTAATTAGATGTATCAATAAAAATTTGTAAACATTGTACATGAAGTCAGCGGGATACCAATATTGCGTTTAAAGCATTTGCATGTGACAGCAATATGTGACACAAACTATTATCAAAACGATAGGTCACACACAACTAACACATTCTTACCTCCTAAGAGGAGAAACTCAACCCTAAAGTATTCCCTGTCAAGCACCACTTACTGTAAAACATCTACTAACTGAATACATAGATCTTTCACAAACCAGGAAAAAAACACTACAAAAAAATAGATCTTCAAAAAATCTTTGAAAATAACAATATCGGAAAAATCTTATATTCCATAGAAGAAATAGGATTCTTTCAAAAAATATAACTCCAAAAAACTTTATATTCTGCAAAAACAAAAACAATCTTTTCGCACTTTCCATCCTCCTATTTACGCCTTCTCCTTCTATCTCCCCCACTTACTGACTGGTTTTCAAGCTTAAAATGCACCGATCAATAATACTGTAACCCTTTCCCCCTTCCATTGCAAAACCCAATCATATTCTACAAAGCAGAGAACAAAAATGACGAACCCCACTATAAAACAACCAAACCAAAAGCTACAAACTAACGATTGAAAATACAAGAAGCTTGAAGTATAAAAATCTCATATAAAATAACAAGATACAATCTTGAATACTATTCCCAAAATAACTGGATTCAGCATTATAATAACCCATAAAGGGTTGATATGCCGTTAAACAAAACAAAGCAAAAATATATTATCAAAACGATATTGATATTGGACTGGTAGTTTTCATTTAAATTTTGAAATAATCTAACGACATTTTAAATTCTAGATTTCCGGTTATTTTTAAGCATGTTTTTTAAACAAATTTCTTAATATTTATATTATTATGGTGTAATATTATATCAATATTGCGTAATTTATCTAAAATAACTATTCATTTCAAATTTAAATTCATTGCTCGTTTGGTAGAAGTGGTTTGACGATCACCATGATGATAAGAAAAAAGACGAGATTTGCAAAACTTTGACTATTTTAGGTCTACAAACTTGAAACTTGATATGTAGGAGATTTTGATCCGTGAAATATTCCACTTGTGTCTTGTGTTTTTTTGTTTGTTTTTTTTTTGTTGTTTTTTTACGGCGACCATAGCTGATCAAAATCGAAACAAAAATGAACGTGGCGGGCGTAGGTCAACTTTAAGTGCTCATACACTATATACAGTATACATTAATAACTTATACAACGTTATTTTTCTCATTTTTTATATGCGTATTGATATGGAAAATATACTGATAAAGGCTATGGATCCACATACTTTCGTGTCGATTTTAGCTGTAAACGAAAAAAAGAAAAGAAGTGCACACATCTAAATATCTTCTAAATTACAAAATTCATACATGTTACTATCCTTAATGCTTTTTATCACTTTTTTATAATAAAGCGCAAAGCAAGTATTTCAGTTGTAATAATAGAATTTTTTGACCCATAGACGTTACATTTTTCTGTCCATTTATTTAATTATATAACTAGTTTTTTTTTTTATTACATTTTCACCCCAAACAAGGCACATTGCCACTTTGGTGTAGGGGGCTACTATCAGGGGAAACATCTACTGGGGTACTATGTAGGGATTAGGGCAGCGAGATGTTGGTTCACGTTGCACTTGAACTTATGCATGTCAGTACAGTTGGGGAAGCAGTGACCCGGAATGGAATTCCAAAGTCTAGCAGTTCTGGGGAAGAAACTACTGGAGTAGAAGGATCTTTTACATCTAGGGATCTCTACGGTGTGGGGGGTGGGATTTTGCAGCTTGTCGGGTCTGTCGAGGGTGTTCACGTCGTGGGGGCACAAGTGCTTGCAGTTCTTCAGAGCATTCACCATTATAATACTTGTAGAACAGGCAGAGGGATGCAACGTTTCGACGATGGGACAGAGGCTGAAGTTTTGATGCCAGTTTAGGGCCTATCAGATTTGCGACTCTCTTTTGAACCCTGTCAAGGAGCGAGAGACTAGTAGCCGATGCACCGGCCCAAATATGACAGCAATACTCCATACATGGGCGAATAGTGGCCTTATAGAGGTACAGGATACTTTCGGGTGTTAAAAGTTTTCTAGCACGGTAGAGAGAGCCCACCTTCCTTGCAGCGGCCCTGGCAATGCCCTCGATGTAACTGTTCCAACTCATGTTTCCAGTGAACGTTAGGCCAAGGAGCTTGAGAGACGTACTCTCAGATAAAGAGTCGTTGGCCATTGCTATAGGTGGTAGAGAAAGTTTCTTGTAATTATTGAATGAAACCAGTTTTGTCTTGGTGGCATTGAACGTGACCATCCATTTTTGTCCCCATTCCACTACTGATTGGAGGTCATCCTTTAGTGTTTCTGCCATTACTTTAGATATATGTTCGTTTGTTTTCCTGTCGTGCCTGCTATAGAGTGTGGTGTCATCAGCATATATCCCCATCTCAGAGGCAATCTTGTCGGGGAGGTCATTTATGAATATCAGGAACAGCAGAGGTCCCAGGATAGATCCTTGGGGCACTCCCGCATTTATATCATATTGTTTAGATGTACGACCGTCGAGGACAACCTGGATTTTTCTCTTATCTAAGAAGGATTTAATTACGTTAAGTATTCTACCAGTGATACCGTAAGATCTAATCTTCCTGAGGAGACCCTCATGCCATACCCTGTCAAAAGCCTTAGATATATCTAGAGCTACCGCTCTCCCCTCTCCCGCTTTGTCCAGTGAATGGTATATGCGTTCAGAGATTACAGTGAGGATGTCTGCCGTGGAACGGGCTTGTCTAAATCCATATTGACGGTCGGTCAGAAGTTTAGCATCTGTAAGGTGCTGGACTAGAGCATGGTTAATTAAGGTCTCAAATATTTTGGCAAAAAGTGGGAGGAGGCTAATAGGGCGATAATTTAATGGGTCAGTTCTTTCGCCAGAATTCTTGAATACTGGTACTACAGAAGCAGTTTTCCAACAGCTCGGAAAGCAAGATTCATTAAGGCATTTGTTGTAGAGTTTGGAGAGAACTGGAGCTACTTCGGCTGAGCACTTTTTTAATAGCACAGCTGGGATGAGGTCGGGTCCACATGCTTTGGAAGTGTCAAGGTTTTTTATGATAGCATGCACCTGAGCAGGGGTGATTTTCAGGTCGTCTAGCGTGGCGTCTGTCCGCATAGGAAATTGAGGTAGGGGGTGGTTTAGAGGGTCCAGTGTGGAGTTTGAGGCAAACCGACTGGCAAGCATGTTAGCCTTCTCGGTTGCTGAGCAAAGAACCTCGTGATTGTTGGTTAGTGGGGGGATTGTTGATTGCCCATTATTTACTACACTGTTGTAGATTTTCCAGAAGTCACGAGTTCCTAGTTTTGTGCTTCGATGCGTTTTTTCGTGGTTTCCGTAAATTCCCTCGTAGCTGTCGCTATTTCTTTCTTAACGTTACTTCTAGCTTCTATGTACTTCTGTCTGTTTGAACTGGACTTATGTCGATTAAACCTGCGGAATGCATGCTGCCTTTGAGCAATGGCAGTTGCGCAAGTCGAAGTAAACCATTGGGGAGAGTGGGGCTTGCTATAGAATTTCCGCATGGGAACATGCGCTTCGATTGCAGTTTTGAACCATTCAGTGGTCTCGGTTGCACACTGTTCAACAGGAAGAGAAAAAAATATTTCCCCATGGGGCGTCTCTGATAAGATCTCTGATAGCTTCCCAGTCAGCCTTTTTATAATATCTCGTTGTTTTGAGCACTGGCTCTTCAGTTTTGGCTCTAGAGTTTAGGGCGATTTCAACCATTATCACCGCATGATCAGCGTTCCCAAGTGGGCTGTCGGCTTTCGTTACACAATCATCAGGAACTGTGGTCAAAAACAGATCTAATAGTGATGCGTGTTGTTCTTCCTGATCAGGGAAGCGGGTTGGAAAAGTAACAATTTGCGCTAGGGAGTGAGATACAGAGAAGCTATGAGTTGCGCTGCCTGCTGCATCTGTGTAAGTAGAGAATCCAAGCCAGTTTTTGTGATGGACATTAAAGCCGCCAAATACATGTACTTGGGCGCTAGTGTCGAAAGAGAGTGCTGTGTCTATGCTGTCAGATACTTTGTTTATTATGGTGCAGTCTTGGGTCGAGGGAGAGCGGTAGAGAAAATAAAAGTAGCTAATGTTGTGTTGCATGATTAGTCTAAAGCACCTAAATGCTTGATCATCCGTTTCTAGGTTTGTTTCTCTAGTCAAGGGAAGGGTATTACGAATGTAAACTCCAAGTCCGTGCATATGTCTGTCAGAGTCCTTACGGCAGAGTGGGAGATATTCAGGCATGTTAAAGTAGTTAGAGGGGATGGAGGAGTGTAGGTTAGTCTCACTTAGTGCTAAGATATCCGGGGTATACTATTAATCTCTAAGCTTAAAAAATACATGCACTCGCATTTGAATATTAAAAAAGTCCATCTGTAAGAAGATTGTATTAGTTTTCTCAATCAATCAATTAAGGCAATGTTCGTAAACCGTATTTTCTGGACTTTAACACACACACACACACACACACACACATATATATATATATATATATATATATATATATATATATATATATATATATATCATCAAATAATACTATGGCAATAATTGTTTTTTATGTATTTTTTAAAATTACTCAAATCCGAAATTAAATATTTCATTTTATTTCGATAAATAAAATTAAACAACAGCTTAATTAATTGCTGTTCAGACGGCGGATAGGTAAATCATATATATATATATATATATATATATATATATATATATATATATATATATATATATATATATTCGTTAAATACAGACCAATGAACATAATGATTTAGAAAATGAAAATAAAGGTTAGCTAACCAGGTTTTGTTCCTCGCTCAACCTAGGAAAATCGATGAAATTACGACTTAAAAAATGAGTGTGGCGGGGAGGGACGAAACATAAACGGGGGAAAAATTACATAGAGCCTTAAGTCCTAAAAGATTTTCTTTTTGCTTGCAAAGCGAAGGTCCCAAAGACTTAATGAAAACTATTCTCTAGAATTTTTAAATGAAAAGGCAAGTGCGATTTAATGAAGATCTTAAACATGTCATCACTGAAATTCGTGGCACACGCATGGTTCTTTATAAGAACCATACGTATTATTCAGAACATCCGAGGGTGAAAAATTGGCATAATGAATCTTTTATGGTACATGTGGTTTCAAACGGAAATCTAATCTTTGCGATATTCGCCCAACATAGGGCGCACTTCAACTAGATTTAAATAGATAA
>NC_136484.1:98573399-98580899 GCF_053919585.1 Euprymna scolopes
GACTCTTTAATCTAAAACAATTTCCGTCAATTCATGTAAAATGTACTACGTAATATATCTACCAGAATCATACCTCACTAAATATTTAATATAAACAATATCGGTTAGGCCTGACATTAAATAAGATCAATTGTATTTGTATATAGACACATCTGTTTTAATATCCTGACTTTATCAGCTGTATAATTTCCTCTTGATCTGTTAATGCAAATCACACGTTTGCAATCATCATTTAAAAATGCCGCAATCAATAACTTCACATCATTTTCTTAGACGTTAAATTTGAAAGGGTGTATATCGGTCTTGGTAGCGACAAGTTAGGAATTTTTCTATGCGTCACTGTTTACAAAACCAAAACAGACAAACAAACAACAACAAAAGCAGAATCAGGAAAATAAGTCATCACTTGTTACTCGTATCCAATTCCTTGTATCATGAAGTCAGAATTTTACGTGGGCTGTTGTTCATATAAATACATAAAAAAATAAAAAAGATCGTGGAGGCTTGATTTAAGTCTCTAGGAATCAAATTATAATCCGTGACGATCGGTTTGCATCCCCATCAGCAACTTGCTCTACTTACAGTCCCATTTCAAAATGCTTATAGGAGAGGTAAAGTCATGAGATTAAACAAGACAATAATTTTTTGACAGTATAATGTCAGACATGAACATCATAGATATGAGAATATAACGTTGAAAATGTGGAAGAAGTAATCGAACTGAGAACATGTTTTAAAAGTGTGTAATACACACACACACACACACACATATATATATATATATATATATATATATATATATATATATATATATATATATATATACGCGTTTTTCTCTTGCTTCCTTTTTCTCTCTATATTGGACTGCTTCACAGTCATGTTTCATCTACAAGGTGACCATTTAATGGAATTGCTTCATGCTGTCCAAATTAATTGCAGGATAGTTAATGTTAGAATACAGCACTGTTTCCGTGTTATCTAAGCGAAATATACTCGGGACCGGGAGTAACACAACATCACACACAGCGCAATACCATCAATTCTGAAGTTTTTATAAAACGGCGCCGATGGAATCAATCAGATTTTTTAAATTACATTTTCACCCTAAATATGTCACATTTCCACTTTGATGTAGGGGGCTATTATCAGAGACATAAGCTATAGGGAGTTGGGTAGCAATATGTTTGCTTACGTTACACTTGAACTTCTGCATGTCAGTACAGTTTGGGAAGCAGAGACCCGGAAGGGAATTCCAAAGACTAGCAGTTCTATGGAAGAAACTACTGGAGTAGAAAGCTCTCTTAAATCTACGGATCTCTACTGTGTATGGTTGGGATTTAGCTGCTCGTCGAGTTTGTCGGGGGTATTTACGCCGAGGGGTTACAAGTGTTTGCAGTTCGTCAGATCATTCGCCGTTAAGGTGCTTGTAGAACAGGTAGAGGGATGCAACATTTCGTCGATGAGGTAGAGGCTGAAGCTTAGATGACAGTTCAAGACCTATTAGTATGGCGACCCTCTTTTGAATCCTGTCTTGGCGCGAGATGCTAATAGAATATGCACCAGCATAAATGTGACAATAATACTCCATACATGAGCGAATGGTAGTTTTATAGAAGGAGACGTCACTTTCAGGTGTTAGTAGTTTCTAGCACGGTAGTGAGAGCCTATTTCTCAGCAGCGGTCTTGACCATGCTCTCAATGTAACTGTTCCAACTCATGTTCCCTGTAAAAAAATTTTTGTAAAACTTTGATTTGTCTCCACTCTTTTTTTTTTCGGTCGCTTTCCAAAACAGGTAATGCTATAAAGCAGAGACCAGGACACTCAACTGATACTTTCTCTATAAACATTTCAATTACGAAATACTTAGTGGTGACATGTCCCTGTTCAAAAATATTGTTACGTAAACAATCTATTCATGTCAAATTAAAATTTAAGGCAGCCAAGTCAAGGTTTTTTTTTAAATTCTGTTATCATAGAAAAGATATAATGAGGACTCTGTACCAATCATGCAATTTTGCAAAAATCAGCTAAATTATTGAGGAATAACATTTGAACACCATTTGTCTCTGCGATGTTTGACGGATATAGTCTAGATAGGGATACAAGATGAATCTCTTGGTCAGCTCGATAGAATAGGAGTAATCAAGGTGAAGTTACAATCACCATGCTTCAACATTCTCCTAGAAAAATGGGAAGATTTAATAACTGTTTTAAAACATCAAGATAAACCACATCTCGTGCTAGACTTACCGCCATGGAGTATTATGCTCATACTAATGTTTAAACCATAAACGAAAAGCGTAATTTCCTCCAACAACTATATAGTTGGTAAAACCTGAAGGTATTATATCCTACTGATCTCAAGCGATATTAGTTGACAGTTTGATGGAAACAGAATGGAGTTCGAACACGTATTTTCTCTACACACATTTGGAAACGGCTGAGACCTTGAGGACAAATCCATTCAATATTCCCATATGGACAGCATGGACGCTTGCTCATTACTTTTGATCGTAAGTGTAACCGAAAAAGAAAAATAGACCACATTGCTATTGGTTCAAGATAGAGAACACTGATGATAATGATAATAACCGTCTGATTAGCGTTGTTAATCTAGGGCTACGGGAACAACAAGTCGGATTTGGCTAACACGTTCTTATACAGAACAGAGTATTATGCTGTGTTGTATAATTAAGAAATATGTCGAATCGCAAATACCTTTTGATATTCAGTTTAAAGATTTTTCAAGCCAGTTGAGAGCGTTCAATGGGCATCACTCAAGAACATCTTGCACGCGTATAGCCTACTGGAAAAAGTTATCACTGCAATAAAGTGAATTTATGCAAACTATAAATGTCGAATGTACAAAATTTTAAGTATAACGCGTACTAATGAGTGTATCCTTCCTGAATAAGACTTTGACAATGATATTGCTGCACCTGTAGTGTATTAGCAACAAAGTCAACGTCGACGGAAAGATTACTCGTGTCTATATCAATGCTAATAACACGTGTTATAAGGGACATATTAGCCACCATTATTGAGCAAAATACATAGCTATAGTTGAAGATTCACCTATTTAGGAGCTCTCTTAATGAGGATGGCAGTATTGACTACGAGTTGCAGTGAAAGATAGTGATAACCTCAGCAGCATTTAATCTGTTTTGCAAGACCTGAAAAACATTCCTTTTTCAGATCTGAATTAATGTTTTTTCTAACAGTGATTAATTGTCAACCCTGCTATATGGAAGTAAAATTTTAATAGCTACAAAATCAGACGCGCTTGATTACAAGTTCGTTGGACAGATACAAGGGATGAACGAGTGCAATAAAACTATCAAATAAGAAGTCAGACATTGCTCTATCCAACAGGTTATATGGAAAATAATCTGTACACGACGCTTAGGCTGGCTCGATATGGACATTCCTCAAGATTAGCCCGAAAGAACTGCAAAACGAGTGCTTATCAGAGCACTATTTCCAAAGGGGGAAAAGTCTCCACTAACTATTTAAAAATGGTAAAAGAAGAGAAATACAAAAATGAAAAAAAACAAAACAAAACCAAATAATTGAGGGATTTAATTGCCAGAAAAGGAAGCTGCAGTCACGATGTTGCGATTGCTTTAGTTCAACACCGATGATGTAATTTAGCTGAAGTTAGTAAATCTAAGTAACTCTAAACGGATTAATAATTAATCAATAACTAATTTAACTTCCTTTGCTGTTTGTAAATGATTTCGCAACGTTCAGCAAAATTGTCAATAACTGAAGCTCTATTATCTAAGAAAAAAATGCGAAACAAGAGAACTTTAAAATATTCATGATTTCTTTACATGATATTTCATTTGAAAACCAAAAAAAAAACACCAGAAATTTATGTAAGAAAAACTAAAGAAATGGGATTACATAAGGACCCCAAAAAACAATTTTGACTTAAAACTTTAAACGAATAATATTCTTAAAAACATAAAAAAACGATGGAAACTGAGTTTCCAACCCGATATTATTGATTCTTTTTAGATTTTGCAATGTTATTTCATCTGCAAGGAGTATGGGCTCCAAATTCAACCCAATATAAATTCGCTGAAGTCTGAATATATTTTTCCCTGGAAACTACTAACTAAATGGAAAGTGGATGCTCAAACTAGTTTATTAAACTCAATTAATATTTTCAAATATATTCCTTTAAATTATTTTCGATTTTAATCTTATATTGTAAGACAACATTACACACAAAAAAGTGATTCGTCATTCTATAGTTTACAAAAACCTATGACGTATAGTCTATGAAAAAAAGTAAAACACGAAAAAGAACAATATATATATATATATATATATATATATATATATATATATATGTATGCATATATATACAGTGATGATCATATTTATTGGCACGGTAAAATAAAAGTTAAATTTTGTCTAATAAATTCTAAAAAAGGGATTAAATTAAAGAAAATAACAAAGTATATTATGTATTTTTAACTGGCCTTTCCGATGCAGCAATCGGATTTTAGAAAAAATAAATAACAAAGGAACAACAAACATAATTGCAAAAAACCCTTGTTCAAAATTATTGGCACGGCTTTGTTTTTCTTTTAGTATCAGTATAATATCAATCAATTTCCGGTTTACGTGCTTTCTGAACTTTCTTATAGCCATATTATGCTTGTTTAACGCTAATTCAGTGAATAATTTTTTCAGATAATTTTTAGATAGCGATTTATTTAAACTATTATAGGTGACTAAATTATAATTTTCAATCGCCATGGTTAAAACTAAGGAACACAGCGAAGACGTCAGGAAGCTTGTTGTAGCATGTCATACCAATGGGGAGGACTATGATAAGATTTCAAAGAAGCTAAACCTTCCCAAATCCACTGTTAGAGCCATAATAAACAAGTTCAAATCGCAAGGCCACGTTATGAGTTTAGAGGGTAGAGGGAGAAAAAGGATTCTTTCCCCAAGAGATGAACGGAAAATTGTTCGACAAGTAAAACAAAACCCAAGGATCTCTGTTGGGGAGATTGTTGATGAACAGAGCACCTCTGGAGTGAATGTATCTCGACATACAGTTGGTAGAGTTTAGAAGAGAGCTGGTTTAAAAGCATGTCATCCGAGAAAGACTCCCTTATTGAAGCCTATGCACCTGAAAGCAAGGCTAGCCTTTGCAAAACGTCATATTGATAAAGATGTTGCATTCTGGAAACGTGTTCTATGGACTGACGAAACGAAAATAGAGTTATTTGGCCATAATAAAGTGTCTTATATTTACAGAAAATCTGGCGAAGCTTTCCTGCCTAAGAACACCATACCCACAGTGAAGCACGGTGGAGGCAGTTTGATGTTTTGGGGATCATTTGCTGCCTCTGGACCAGGGCGACTTGTTAAGGTCACAGGTAGCATAAAAAAGGAAGATTATGTTAAATATTGGATGAAAACCTGAAAGACTCTGCTAAAGAGCTCTCACTTGGTCGTCGTTGGTGGTTCATGCAAGATAATGACTATTAGCATTCGGCTAAACTGACTAAGAAATGGCTTGAGGACAATCATATTAATGTTTTGGAGTGGCCATCACAAAGCCCAGACCTTAATCCAATTGAAAATTTATGGAGAACATTAAAATTGAGGGTAATGCAAAGGAAGCCTAAGAATCTTATTCAATTGGAGGATTATTGTCAGGAAGAGTGGGCTAAAATTACAACTGAAGAGTGCAACAACTTGGTTGTAAACTATGAAAAGCGACTGAGGAAGGTAATCAAGGCCAAAGGCTATACAATTGATTATTAAATAAATCGTGCCAATAATTTTGAACAAGGGTTTTTTGCAATTATGTTTGTTGTTCCTTTGTTATTTATTTTTTCTAAAATCCGATTGCTGCATCGGAAAGGCCAGTCAAAAATACATAATATACTTTATTCTCTTTAATTTAATCCCTTTTTTAGAATTTATTAGACAAAATTTAACTTTTATTTTACCGTGCCAATAAATATGATCATCACTGTATATATATATATATATATATATATATATATATATATATATATATATATATATGTATATATATATATACAGGTAGGTACATGAACCATCGCTTTATCTCTTTTTTTAAATCAGTGAACGCAGATCAAAAGCACATAAAACAGTGGAGGTATGTAGAAAAGTCCGATAATCTTAATCCTTACGCAATGTCCAGGAACCAGACAGAATAAAAGGCCTAAAATACATCAACATTTTATATTATGTGTTCATAATGCCACTATTACTTCAAGAAAAGTGACCATGTTTGATCAAATGCAATATTTACTTAGGTATTAAATATTCGTTTTGCCACTTCAATTTTTGTGCAACGTTTTAGTTCGGTCTAGGGCGTTATATATATATATATATATATATATATATATATATATATATATATATATATATATATATATAAACAGTAGCGTCCAAAAGTTAGAGGCTAGTAAAACCTCAGCAAGTTTAACCATATATTTGAAACAAATACACACGAACAACAAAAAATTACTTCATAATTATATCGATAACATGTATATCTTCAATGGGTCATAATTTCGTTAGCCTACACTAAGTATTTTTTGAATAACTACCATTTTAAATAAAATTGTTCAAAATTTGTGTGTCGAAAAGTTAAGGGCTAACACGATTGCGTTTTTGTCCTTTCTGTGAATGGCTGAAATTACCAACTAACTAGTATTTGGTAAACAAATCCTTGCTATTTATGACTTCTTGACACCTCTTGGCACAGGAATCTACCAACTTCTTGCAAAACGCTGGCGTTATCGCACTCCATTTAGCATGTAAGCACTGCCAGAGTTCTTCTTGATTTTTTTGGCACTGAAGTTGAGCACGTTCACCAACTATTTTCCAGATATTCTCAATAGGATTAATATCTGGACTCTGAGGGGGCCAACGCATCGTTTCAACCTTTTCCTCGTCTAAAAATGTTTTTACTTTCTAAACAGTGTTACAAGGAGCGTTATCCTGCATGAAAATTGCAGGTTGATAGAGCGACGACCGAAGACTAAGAACTGCATGCTGCCGTAGAATCTGCTTATAAACTTCTGTATTTATTCCACCTTGCACACGAATCAGTGGCCCACAGCCTGCAGCTGACATAACGCCCCAAACCATTACACTTCCTCCTCCAAATTTCACAGTTTTTTTCAGGCACTTAACCTCCAATCTCTCACCAGTTCTTCGCCGGACATACGTGTTGCCATCAGATCCGATAACGTTAAACTTCGATTCATCACTAAAGTGCACACGGGACCAGTTTTCGGTTGTCCACACAACGTGTTATTGGGCAAAAGCGAGGCGGAGTTTCTGATTCTTTTTGGAGATAAGAGGCTTCCTTGCTGGCACTCGAGATTGCAGTCCAGAAGCGTGCAACCGGCGTGTAACAGTTTGCCGAGACGCTTGAACAGTAGACATTTTGCTTTAGTTCTCGAGATATTTTAGCAGCAGTGTTAAATCTGTCT
>NC_136484.1:98585899-98635899 GCF_053919585.1 Euprymna scolopes
ACATATATATATGCACGCACACACATATATATATATATATATATATATATGTGTGTGTGTGTGTGTATTGCATGATCGCGTTGGCACACCGGTTCTCGTCAGATCACCGACGTTCAGTAACGTTTAGCATGGCTATTACCAGATGGGTGACAATTTGGGGATTTTAGAAGGTGTAAGGGCTCTCCGCTTATCTCGGCATTTGTTTTCAGTCGTCATGTACAAACACTTCACTCGACGATGGTATTTAACAGAGTTTACCCAAGAGAGGTGTGGTTGAATATTGCGCATCTTCTGCCACAAGACTTTTACGGGCAGGCAACCCTACATGGGTATCCATAGTCCGTCAAAAACTGAAGGAACTTTTTTTTTTTTACATATATGTGTGTGTACGTGCGTGTATATTTCTATAAATAAATATTCTTAAGCGTCGCCTATTAAGGAACTTCATTCCCTCGCATTGATATCTGACCTTGTGTTGATTTGGCATAATGGTAAGTGTTTGCTAATTGGCTGGAAGTCGGATTTCAAATCGCTAGTGCAGAAAATTGTCCGTTGGTGTGAACGTTATTTATAGTAAAGTACAATCGCTGATATCTTTTTGTTTGCATCACGAGCTCAGGTCAAGCAAGCAACAATGCAACTCCAAAACCATTGGTCGAGTATGCAAACGCATGAATATTTGATATGAGAGATTAACACAGCCTCCTCTCCCTTTCTGATTGTAATTCTTATCTATCGATTCTGTCAGATTGTAATTCCCTGATAGTCGTTGGTTAAGGCGTGCCTCAGCCATAGTGACTGGCGGCTTGAAATTGAATTCCCTTATGAATTCACAACAAACAGCAGTAGAGTTACAAAAAAGTAATGTATACGATTTACTCCTGACAATAATCTATTTTTTCAGACTTTAATTTATTGGAATTTTATATAACGCGGATAGTAGAGGATAATTATATTTGATAGTGATCATTTGAATGTTTTATATATGTCTATTATTTTAACGCCTCCTCATGGTACATGTAATGTTAATATAAGTTCAGTCTTCCTTCAAGATAAACTGTTGATATATGTTCTTTGGGTTTCTTTACATTACTGAAAAATAAAATAAGCTATAAGGGTTAAGCAAAATATATTAAAAAGAAAATAAAGTTATGATTAAAAAAAGGTTGAGAACCATTGGTTTAGAGTTATTTACTGTGGAATGAATAAGTAGTGCATAGTAAAGTTAATATTATAGCATAAGATGAAACTGAGTTTTATAACATAGGTGTAGAAATTACTATTCAGTAAATGGGATAATAATAGTTTATATAACAATACCCTGACTATGAGGTCAATTAGAACCTGATACTATTTAAACATACCCAGATATATAGTAACCAAGCATATAAGTAAAATATAATAACAGCTTATGGAATGCTGGTTTTTATTAATCAAAATTAAACCTGTATAAACACTATAAAATTTAATTATAAAGAAAGATATATAATATATAATAAAATATAAAAGCAAAGTTTAATGAGTTACCCCCTTTAATTAAAATACGAGAAATGAGACTAAAAGTTTAAAGAATTAATAAGATACATTAATTACATCCCCTGGACATAAATAACTGATTAAAACCGGAAGGCATGTTGATAAAGAACAGAATAGGAAAAATAAACTTAAAAATATATTTACTAAAAAAATATATAAAAAAAAAAATGAAAAATTGATATTAAAATAAAATGTATATAAATAGTGACAGACAAGTTCTTATTAAATATAAATAAAGCTCAACATGATAATAGATAATGTGTGGGGTCCTGGTTTTTCCTCAAACATAAAACAATATGGCTGACATTATTTACTATTAACTAGTCCCTCTTATGTTAGGTTTGTAACCGACGGTACCAATGTTTTTATTACCTTCTGTACAAATTTAAATAAATAAATAAAAATATAATGCACATGTGTGTGTGTGTGTGTGTGTGTGTGTGTGTGTGCTTGTCTGTGTCTAGCATACCTATTTCTATCGGATGCATATCTATCTCTATTGGTTATCTGTAACTGTATTTTAATTCTTTTTTAAATCTCATTTGAAAAGAACTTATATCTCACAATGTGAATTTATGATGCAGGTCAAGCATCCGGGATGTTAAAACTTATACCGTACACGGTTTAGAGGAGTCAAGCTTATAACAACCGTCGTAAACAGTTTTTGCACACGATTTCATTAAGAAAATTGTGTTTCTCCAGAAAATCTATATTTGCTTCAGAAAGTTATAATAAAGTTCCACGTATTTTACCTTCAACAGAATTTTTTTAAAGCCATCTATTTGCAAAGAAAAACAATAATCTATTTAACAAAGTGATTATCTTTTTTGCCTTTATCTTTTTGAAAAATGGAATTTTGTAAACCATTAATCAATAAATATTTGGTATATTAGCTAACGCGTGCATGAAACAGTTGGTTGAGAATAAATATTGGGCAAATAAAAGTACTAGTATATGAAGCAGTTAGTATACATGAGATAATAGGAAAAAACAACCCACCACTATATGGAACGGTTAGTTGAGAATAAATGTGAGCATATAACCCATACCATTATATGGAACGGTAACTTGAGAATGAAATATAACAACAGATTCATTAGGGTCAACCTCCTAAACTTGATGCGATGATTATTAGTGTCAGTGAATTACCAGATATGGATATGACGTAACCTGACTGCAAAAAAGCTGTCTGGGCGAGAGAAGACGACACATCATTGGAAACATACTAATGGTGGAAGTCAAATCTGAGATGAGCAGAGAAAATAGGATAAAACCATGATTATCATTTTTTTCTATATACCTGATATTAAGAAGAACCATAAACCCGTCTTTCTTCTTCCTGTGTCCTAGTAGGTTCATACCATCGATGAAATCATGGCTTCGGCCCATTGCTTGTTCTCGGAGTCCAGTAGTACTGCTGACACCCATTGCCCTGCACATCCAGTAAAATATCCCTATCTTTTGTCTTCCCTTGGCTTTCTTTCTGTCAGTTTCGTTCTCCAACGTGTGCCCTTCTCGCGTAAAGGTGTCCAAAAAAGCAACACTACCAGTCCTTGATGGTCCGCATTAGCAAGTGATCGACCTTCATTCTTTATAGGACTTCAGCATTTAACACTCTCTCTATTAAAGAAATGCTAAGCATCTGTTTATAGAACCACATCTAAGTTTCCTCAAAACGTCCCTTCATCGCTTTTTTGATTGTCCAAGACTCACATCCGTATGTCAGAACTTACCAGACGTAACACTTAAGCAGCCTTTTCTTAATTTTAAGACCTACGTTTAGTGCACCCAGAACGCCTTTCATATTCGTAAACGTTTTCTTCGCAACAGCTACTCTTATTTGTTATCCGATTCTGATCGACTATCTGATGTAATCATGTTTTCCCAAGTACGTAAATCTTTTCTTCTAGTGTATCGTGGTTCCATTCAGTAATAGATGACAAGGAGGTATCTGCTCTTTTGACAAATTCTGCCTTATCGTAGCTTTTTTTTCTATTTAGTATCATGCACAAGAAGATATTTCTGACATGAAACCCATTAATAAATAAATTGATAAACAAAGTAAATGAATTGGAAGCATCAAAGCAAATAATTTTCAATAGGTTCCGGGGCATCTATGTATTCAATAGAAATCAGGATGAAGATGATCTGGCACATTGACATGTTCACACACACGCATCTTTATAATATATATATATATATATATATATATATATATATATATATATATATATATATATATAAACTAGTAGACTGCACGGCGTTGTCTGATCGTAAAATACGCATAAATATTATATTTAAATTCATACTGAAACCGAAAAAGATGCATACGATAATTATTAGGCCAGCTTGACTTGGTCCTTTATATGTGATTTACAACCTAATTATTTTATACATAATGAATCTGTAAGGTGAAACACTTACGCATGCGCATTCGTGAAACAGTAAGCAAACGGATAAAAATCCGATGGCTTCGAACATACTAATTTTTCCATTTTGACCCCTTAGCAGCCTTTTTTCGACAAAGAACAAAACTACTGTTGAACTGATTATTTGCATATTTTTTAATCTTTCAGATTATATATTTGTAATTTAGTTGTGTACACTTGGTTTACAGCAGTTTTTTTTTTGGCTCAACTGTAATTATCTATATTTTTTTATCCGGGTGGAATCAAATATCATTCTATGACGCTTGTACTCAGTAACCCGTCCTTCGTCTCTTCATCTGGATTCGCTTTCTTACATTTTGAATTTCGATTTCCTTACCTGCGTGATTGAGGTTATGCGAATCACCGTCGCGGTCAAAGTCTGATTAATTAGAAAAACGCGGTAGGCAAGAAAGTAGTCAGTTGCTTTCAAAGACTGTTTCATCATCGACGATTTTCTTTACTTTTTTCTTAAGTCTCCTTGTTTCGCCTATATATATATATATATATATATATATGTGTGTGTGTGTGTGTATTTCGTTGGTTGCGCTCTGTCACGTTTTATTTTCTGTTTCTTCGTTTCATTTGAGATTAGTCACATTTTTTGTTCGTTTAGCTTTCACTGCTGTTATATTCACTGATTATATTTTACTGGCAAGAACATTCGGCATTTCCCGGTATAAATAAGCATCAACGCATGTTCAACACTTTGCATACATTTACATTTCTTAAATTCATTGAGATCTCGCATTTTTTAAGCAAATCGAGTGATTGCCTGCTTTTATCAAATTCGGGCTGTTCATTCTTTAATTTGATATTTCGATTATCGATTTTCGATACTTATCCGAGACATTCTGATACAAAACCAATCTAAAAGCTCTCCCAGACACATAAGTAAATTTGTAGGAAATATCCAAGTCCAAGCCGTTTTGGAGTTCATATGAAACTTTTTCTTACACACACTCAGACAAAAATAGGTTTATATGTAAGTAGAGACAAATAAAAATAATTTGCACTCTTTCTCCTCATTTTCTGTTATCTTTGTGTCTTTTGTCACACAAGAGAATATCCTATATCTTTATAAAATCACCATTCGCCGTGTTATAAAATTTGGGTTAGTGCATTTACCACCAACATCTTACAGCGTCCAAAAGAGTCTCAAATAGAATAGGTCTGCACTATTGGCAAAACTGTAACCACTGTCGAGATGTTGTGCCTGTATTATAAGTGCTTTAAAGGAATGTGCATAGAAGAACTCATGGCATACTTTCGACTAATTCGAAACGCAGTAAAATTGCATCCCTTTATGGTGGAGACATCAATCTAGATAGCGAAAAGCCTCCTAGTCTATCAGTTTCTATTGCTAGATTTTGAAATTCGCTTCTTGTTTTCTTGATTTCCTTTCTTTACAAACTATCATATTCGTATTATTTAGCTTCATCGGACTACTCTTCTTATTTTGAGTGTGATGTTTTTACAACGTTTCGGTCGATGTAATCTTCGACCTTCTTCAGGTGTATCTTGTCGAACTCGGGAATGTTTCTGTCCATATGTAGACGGAATTTCGAGCGGAACCCTTTATTTATTTTAAGGGGGTAGCGTGTTCTTGTTCCATCAGCTATGAATGGATAGAGGTCCCTAGAACCTTCACGAGAATACAACTTTTTACAATTGATTTTTGCCCGTAATTTAACAACGGAAAATTCTAGTATGAATTTAAGTAGTCAAACCAATTTTCTTTTTAATTTCTACCTGAAAATATCACTATTTATTACTGACTAGCGGCGTTTCCCGGGTGTTTCGGGGTATGTGTGGTCTTGAATCAAAAAGAAACCCGGGGGGGGGTAAAAGTTTTGGTAATTAGGTAGAATCTAACCCGAATCCCTGAGGCGAAGTTGGAAAATAAAATGTGAAAAAAAAAACATGACACGTTAACCGCTCGGCCAGCAAGAATGCGTTACTGAAAGAATTTTAAAGAAGTGAGTCGACCGATAGCTTCTCGGAAAAAAAAAAACTTTTCTTGGACATACACAAAAAGCGAACAAACATACACACATTTTCGCTTTTACATTTATAGTTTATTACTATATACTTACGTATTTTTACTTATTACTTGTATATATTATCTATTGTTTGTAATTACTGGTTCCCATATCGTATTAAATATCACACTCAAGATGAGAACAGTAGTATGATGAATCCAAGTAATAAGAATAAATAATCCTCATCCCAAAAATTCAGAAACGTTGTAACTTGCAGATGTTTTAATTTAATGTGAAAAACTATCTCGCTGCTCATATCCCACAGTTCCGTGCCTTACATTATCCGAAATAGAAACCCCTTATGTTCTTAATAGTAATGTTTTCTTTGGGGTGAAACAGAGTTGTTGTTTTTTATTTAAGAAAAAAAACAACATTATTTTCATATCTTTCTTCTTCCTTTTTTTTTTCTTTTTTATCCTCTTGAATTTTATATGAGGAATAAAATCCGATTAATTCAATATTTTTAATTTATTTCATTCTGTCTGTCATTCTTTTGTGTTATGCTTTTTAGGTGTTCCCTATTTGGTACAATTATTCAATGAGCATCAAAGAAAATATTAGTTTAGCGAAGTTTAACTAATGCAAATTTAGAAATCGATTAATTACAGAGGGAGGGCAGATCTAGTAAATAAGTAAGCTCGTTTTTTTTTGTTTTTTTTTTGTTGCTATTGGTATTTGGATTCAGCTTTCTCCGTTTGGAGTCGGAACTGCTTACCTCATAAGACGTCACGATACGTCATGCTTGCAAATCTCTGGATTCCTATTTAGAAATTTACACATTGTTCTATATGTTTTAACTTTATTTTTTTTATTTATTTATTTTTTTTTTACAAAGGCATCACCACATTATCAAGGCCCAAAGGCCACTCAAGGATAAGGGTTAAAGAGTGTACAGTAGAAATTGGTCAATATAGTAATCATTAGTAATGAAAATTTGGTAAATTTAATAACTTATATGGAACGGCTCATCAAGAACTTATTTACTTTAGACTTGAACACAACCATATTGTAGTCAGCCGGAAAGCAGGAAAACGGAAGACAATTCCACAGGCGTGCAGTTCTAAGAAAGAAGCTTTGTTCATGGAATCTACGTTTAGGTTTAGGCACAGATAAAGAGTGGGGGAAATTATTGATAGTGTTTACAGCTAGACGAGTGTTTCTTGTGAACGTTTGGCGAGGGGGGACCAAAGATTGAAGCTCAGTTGAACACTTTCCATGAAAATAACGATACATCAGAGACAAACTCGCAACATCTCTTCTGTGAGATAGAGGTTGCAAGGAGGAGAAAAGGACATCTCCTACGAGGCTACGAAGTCTATTTTGAACTCTATCAAGGCAGGACAAGTCCTTTCTAGCAGCTCCTGCCCAGATGTGGCAACAGTATTCCATCCTTGGACGTACCTGGCTCTTATATAGGTAGAGAATAGCATCAGCAGTGAGATATCTACTGGATCGATAGAAAGATCCCACCATTTTTCCAGCGGCCTTGGCAACAGATTTGATATACGTGTTCCATTTAAGATCAGGAGTAATGGTCAAGCCCAGAAGCTTGTCAAAACTTGAGGCCTCCTGAAGACGAGAGCCATTCATTTCAATTGATGACAAATGTGGATTAGAATGTTGATGATGTAAAGAGAGAAGCTTGGTTTTAGATGCATTAAAAGTAACCAGCCACTCCTTTCCCCATTGTACTACGTGCTCAAGATCAGAGGAGAGAGAATTGGAGAGAACTTGGTCGTCTTCCTTCTTTTTCTATTTTGCTTTTGTTTATCTTTAGTTATATATTTACAAAAGATCCGAGACCCGTTAAATTATACGTTGGTATATATAAAATTAAAGATGTATGAAAACCGTTTCTAATTTTAAAATATATATGGTGATTCTTTGTGATATTACAGTTGATGTTCCTTTTCCTTCCAATATCCCTCTTCCATTGCGACATTCATTAAACTATATCCTCGAATAGCTTTTGGAACTTGATAATCGTAAGATAAAAAAAATAACTCTCGTCCGCTGACTTTTCACATACCTTACCCTGTCCGCCAAATGAAGAAAAAAGGAGCAAAATAAAAGAAACCAGATCTACGAGGTTTCCGAAAGTAAACCCAAGGTACGTTTCCTACTCAGCTATTTCATTTTTTTTTCTCTTTCCTAATATTTCTTTTATTCCTTATGTCTACCCAAGGCAAAGCATATTTTCATTCGGACATAGATGACTACTATTTGGTACCATATTTACAAGAGATGAGTGAGATGTCGGTTTACATTCCTTTTGCATATCAGTAGATTGGGGAAGCATGTAACAGGTAGTGACATTTAAAGTCTTGCAGTCAGAGGAAAGAAGCTGCTAAAGCAGAATTATTTCCGATATCTAGAGAAATTCACAGTGAAGGGGTGGAATTTTGTTACTAAAGGGGTTTTCGAGGTTATGTACGTTGCCGAGATACAGGTGAAATGAGTTAATCAATGAATCTTCCGTAAAATATATCTAATACAGGAAGGCACAGGAATCAACATTGCGACGATGGGACAGCTGTTAGAGCTTAAGTGACAGTGTGGGACTTATTATATGTGTTATTTCTTATTAGTTTTCTTCTTTCAATCTCTCTTTCCGTTTAGCCTTTAATTGTTTCATTCTCGTTTTACTCATAGTTTTAAGAAAATTTGTTAATTTGTTATTGTTTCTGTTTTTTTAAAATTATTTTACTTTTATTCTCAGCTTAATTCTTTTAATTGCATTCTTTCTGAAACTTATTTCTTTTTTTTTATTCATTCTCTACCACGTTTCGCACTCTACATCATTCATTTAATTCCTTTTTCCATATTTATTTCACCTTTCTCTGCCCCTTCTAGAATTTCTCTTAATTAATATCTAGTTTCTTTTTATTTCTCTATTTCCTTTTCTGCTAACCATTATTTTATTTTATTTCCTCAATCCTCGTCCCTCCTTACTTTCTGGCATGTCTGTTCTTTCTCCCTTTCTCTGGACAACAGCTGCCATAAATTATGATGGCGCACGTAAGCCCTCGTTTTATCACTGGCTAAGGTCATTTTATATGGCCCGTCCATATCCTGAAGATCAATCACTCTCCAAAAAAGGCTCCGACTTTCTTTTTTTCTCTCTAATTAATACTCCAAACCACGTTGCCTTAACTTCTAACGCCGTTTTGCTAGTCACCAATTGGCAATTCAAAGGCACGCAAGGGACGGATGGTTTCCCCCAGACTTTGATCGTAGGCCGCTGAACAGTATAAATAGGAAATCTCATCCCACACACACACTCGGCTATATAACATTCTTCAGCTCTTTGTTTAAATTGATTACTTCGGAAACTTCGGGGAAATCTTGTGTTTTATTCAGTGTCGGTAGCGATGAAAAGCTCCCGAATAAAAAGCAAAAGGTGTTATATAACGTGCTACGTGCGTTGTATTCTTGTTCCGTGAGAGATTGAGGCAATAATGATTGCTTTACCAATTATATTGCATGAAAGGAAAACAAACTAATAAGGTAGAGGTGATTATATCTATAGATTTATATAAAACAAAAGAAAAAATGGTTTATAAAGCCTATCCTGTTAATAAATAAATAGAATATTGTATTGGCAAGGTCAAAGTTAATAGTAATAACAATATACAATATCCTGCATTGGAATTATTACTTCGTCTTAAAGGGGCTGTCACACTTACGAGTTATATTACAGTAAAATCAAAATAAAAGTGAAGCATGCATGGTTTCCTTGAGTGAAAAGTAAACAAGGCGTATAAAACAAGTTCAGCATTTGCCCCCAGGGAACGTCAAATCATATTGAAGATAAACAAAAGGTGCTGGGTTAGGCATTAACATATTTACGTTTGAGTTCTGCACCATGCAAAAAAGAAATGATTAAGTCCATCATTTGCCTCCACCACATTTAGCCCTAAAAGACCCTAAGGCCTTAACGTATTTCAATTTGAGTTAGACATTATTGAAAACTGCTATTAAATAGACATGCACAGACCATTTTGGACAAACATGGTAAAATAGTCCCAAAAAATCGAGTGTTTTTATTAACCCTAAAGAACCCCTGGGGTACACCCTAGAGTTATCGCGAAGTATAGAGAAACAAAATTATATAGAAATTAGTTACAACATTTCAGAAAGTTTTATAATGATCCATGGCATCGATTTTTTTAAAATAAGCACAAATTGTCAATTTTAGCTATTTTAACGAGAAAGGCACTCCTAGCGTGACAGCCGGAAATTTCCCGGGAAATCCGTTCTGTTACGTTTTTACTCATATCATGTTCAATGTTTGTGCAAAATTTCAAAAAAATTCCAAGGCGTAGTTATTGTGAAAAATACGGAGAGACCAACAGACGAGAGGCGAATGAATTTACAGGTCCACCCTCCTTTTTTTCGGGGAATCAATTAACAAAGTTGGAGGGAATTGTATCGAAAGATGATTACAATTGATTGCCAATCAATAAAACTGATCTTGTTTATTTAAATAGGATATCGTACTAACAACGTTAATGTTGACAATTTTATTTATTTGAATTATTCGGATTATTGTTCTCATCTTAAATGTTATTTCCACAACATTTCGGCTGATGTAACATCAGACCTTCTGCAGTTGTATTTTGAACGAGAGCATGCTATCCCCGTAGATTAAGTAATTCCGTTTAAAATTCCGTGTAGGTTCCCAAAGTCGCTGAAAGATTCCTGAGTTAGACAGGATGAGTCTGAAAAAGCTCGGAGGTTATCGACCGAAATGTTGCTAAAATAACACACAAGCTGAGAATAGTAGTCCGACGAATCCAAATATAATGGATAAGCAATCCTCATCTAAAAAAAAAAGAAGAAAATAAGATCAGAAACTTAAATTGATAGTTATAAAGAATTAAATAAGAGAATTCTGTTTCATTATTTCACCTTTCATCCTAAGTTAGTATCATGGGATATTTCCTCGCCCCAATCTTTCTTAAATACTCCCAATTCCTAGTTGACATCTTATTTCTTTCCCTATCTTCTAGTACTCTCCTGACTCAGTGAGGATATGGCAAACGTGGTACAGCGCAGTTGTATCTCAGTTTTCCTTGAAGGTATACGTCGCGTTGGCCTTATAATGCATCCAGTCACACGAGCTGACTAACATAGGAATGCTTTTATGCGTTATATATTTTTGTATTTTCTCAGTAGAAATAACATTTGTAGATATAGCGCATATTTTGTATCATTAGGCTACTTTTATCTATTGAAAATAATATAGCTTGGTATTTTTGTTATCATAAGTTTTTTTATGGGATTATTACTTTATTTACAATTTATTACTCATTCGGTTTTTTTACTATGAGCTTAGCTTAATTTTTCCTTGGTTTTATAATGTATTTTATTGTGTTATTTTATATTAATATTAACAAGATTCCAGTAATTCAAACTGTTAAGAACGACTGTAGATATATCCTGAATCAACATTGATTACTATATTTTACAAAATGATAACACTATACGCATGTTTGTATTGGCGTGTGTAAACACCCCATTGGATAGATTATGTTTGAAACACCCAACTGACTTACGGAGGGTAAAGAAAAATGTCACGAAACCAATAATAAATAGTAATTTGGCAGATATAGATATTGATATTTTTTTATATATAATTTAAGTTAAGTACTTTTTTACGGCACGTTTTGCTGATTACATAGTTAGATTAAATTACAGAATAATTAACAAAAAATCATAACCTGATGTTAAGAATATATTTCAAAATAAGACTACCATTATTACAAAACGGCCGGTAAACTGGCCAAGTACGCAAAGAACAAAAATCACAATGAAAAAAAAACAAACATACACACACACACATTTTAACCTTAACCACAGCAGTTATTCAAGATTGAAGACACTACACTCAAAATCTTCAGTGAGGTATTTCCTTGTTCTTCAAATACTGTCTCTATACGGAGGTGGCATTCGGCACACAGAACAAAAGAGCTGAGCTCAGTTTTTAATTTAACAAAGAATCAGTATTTTAAGAACTTGTATGTGATCAGTGCATCACAATTACTTTTCGTTTACTATTAATTCTTACATCACCTTCCTGGTGTTAAGTTAATTCGGGTTTATAATAAGACTCCTAGCCTTAGATTATCGTTTCTGTACCGTTTGCCCTAATTTCGTTATTTTCACTGTTACCAGAAGAAACAATACCTCCCAGTGTAACATGATAAGGGATGTCCCCTTTTCATGTAATATAAAAATAGAGGGATTAAGTTCAAATGAAAATAAAATGAGAGAAAACGAGAATCGAACCCTGGAGATAAGTTTTAAAGAACAATAGGTTTAAATGGAATGCCCAGTACATTGTTGATTCTGATTAAATGAATAATAAATAAACTATCATTGTTAGAAAGAATGTGGATAATAAAATATGGGTTAAATGAATTAGATATGTAGGTTGAATTCCTTTGTGAAAACAACAAAGGAAAAATATGGGAAATCAGAATGTTCGGAAACGTGCAGGTCGCGCATGTTGATGGCACGTGAATTGTGGTCACGTTGGCCGGACATGCATGGATTTCTCAATATAGGAAGTGAGAGTTAGTTAGTTAGTGAGTGAGAAGTCAGAAGAAGGGATGCAGAGAGTCAGTCAGACGAGAGTTTGACCAGGGAAGAGAAGTTTCAGTTCGAACCTTGGCCTCTGGAAGCGAGAGGGATTTAAACAGAAAAAGATGTAAAGAAAGAACCTTTGGCTTCCTGAATGCAAAGCCATTGGCCGGTCAAAAGAAGAATAAATGCTCAGCATGTTTTTTTTTATAACTGCCGTCTCCTGTGTCCATAATTACATGAAAAAGGTATTGTAAATTTGGGACTAAAGAATTATCCGAAATTCATCATCTAAAAAATATATGTTTAGAAAGTATATGAGTCGTTCTATTTAGGTTATTTTAACACTCCCGTTCATACGAACTGTCAAAGCATAAATGCCAACCTGTCAATCCATCGGCATAAATGCCAACCTATCGGTCTGTCTATCTTGATATGAAAACACCTTCTCAAAATGTATTTATATGCAATCTCTCTCATTAATAAACTCTCACTCTCTCTTTATATACACCTGTTAATGTCTTACAATATGAACACTTACAACATGACCATCTCTCTTAAGACTCATATCCTTTATAACATGAACAACAAAAGAACGTTCATCATCTGTAAGTATAATAAGTGAATCGTTTAAAATATAACATATATTAAAGTTGGTGTACGTGACTAGTCCACTCATGCAAGGTTGGGTTAAAAAAAAACTGGCGTTACCATGAAAAAACAAAAAAACAAAAAAACAACGTTTACTAGACGATCACAGAATGCGAAAAGAAAAAGAAATTCAAAACGAAATAAAGCAATAATTAAAAAAAAAGAAAAAGAGAAGCATGCACACATACGCAGTATTGAAAAATATTTTAAAATATTGAACACACACAAGGAACAAGAGTATACAAGAAATATTAAAAAAGAAAAGGCCGATATGCCGCAAAAGAAATCCGTAGTAATGAATGGAAATAATAAATAGTAGTAAACAGAAGTCACCGTGAATAATTCATTGAAATGAATTCTTTTGATGAAAAAAAAGACAAAAAAATATATATATGTAGCACATACACAAAATAAAATAAATGTGTGTCAGCAATGTTTTTTGTAAATGCGGGTCAAAGCAGTTTGTGTAAAGTCAGCTGTCAATCATTGTAACAATTTTGTGTCAAAGTCAGATGTACTTTGAAATTCTTGTGTTATTGAAAAAAAAAGAATAAAATACGCTATTGTCAAAAAGAAAGCTGCAGAAATGTGAAACGGTTGAACTTTGCAGTTTTAATGTGTGTTTTAATTGTTTGTCTTTGAAAAAAAAGGACAATTTATTTTGTACTAACGGACTTTGAAATGTATAATGTAACGTAGTTTTTAAAATGTTTTTATATTGCAAAATATCTTAAATGTATGTAAATGTAATGTTTTTTTACGACAGGAATTCAAAGTCATTATTAGATATATACATTAGAATTAAAGTGATCTAGTAGAAAATAAGTTTAAGGGGAATGGTTGGTTTAGAAATCAGACTTTTAAGAGTGGGACTAAATAAATTACGTAAGCGGGTATGTAGAGAGTTTTTAGATGTGATAAGCCGTAAGAAAAATGTTTTTTAGCATTTGGTTTTTGTTTTGTTTTTTTGTTTTTTAGAGATCCTATAATTTTTTCCAAGAAAAGTGACTTGGTAGGGATTGATAAGCACAAGATGTGCCCTTATTCGAAAAATTTGGGAACCTGTGTTAATTAAGTGCTTAAAACAAGCTGGTTGCACGTAACGACTCCAAGCAAGTGGTAAGACTTGGCTTAATTAATAAACAGGCGTTGGAAAGAATACGAAAATTCTTAAGGGGACCAGTAAACCGATGATAGGTAGTCCCGAGGCAATCAGATATAGCTTAATGAAGTAAGAGACAGGCAAAAATATGCCGTAGACTACGTCAGAAAGATATAACCTTGTACTTTTTTTAGAGACGCATGAATGTGGGATATATCTGCTGGATCTTGGAAGCTCTGGTGAGAGAAAAGAAAAATCACAAAAAATCGGGCTATTAGATAGAATTTAGAGCGCGATTAAAGTATTGGGCGCAAAAGGTGTTAGTTAGTTAAGGCTGATATTTTCTGGATCTTCGTCAGGTTCTGAGAGTCCAGGCAAGGAAATCCAAGTGAATCAGTGTGAAAGATTTTAGTAAATAAGCTTTGAGTATGTCCCAAGAGAATAAGATAGTTATAGAATAAAAAAAACAAAGCCATACTTGATAAGACTAAGAGTTGCTCAGGACACTTTTGGGACGAAGGAAGTCGTCCATTTCAGGGGGTGGAAACCTCTAGTCTGCGGCATATGGGTGGTTGGAAAGTAGCTTATGTGAATAATAGGTAAAGACCCTACACCCAAAAAGTAAATGCCAAGAAGATCAGAAAGGTTCTGATCATATAAAAATATAATAATTGTGAAGACGGCCGAGGAGGGCTGACTGAAATAGATTTTTTTTAGCATGATCTTTCCTAGCTGTATGGTTGTGTAAATGTAGAAAAAATATACTAAATTTAAAAATACATACATTTTTTGTGAAATATGGAAGGGAGGGATGTTACATGATAAGGGATGTCCCCTTTTCATGTAAGTGTAAAAATAGAGGGATTAAGTTCAAATGAAAATAAAATGAGAGAAAACGAGAATCTAACCCTGGAGATAAGTTTTAAAGAACAATAGGTTTAAATGGAATGTCCAGTAAATTGTTAATACTGATGAAATAAATAATAAATAAACTATCATTGTTAGAAAGAATGTGGATAATAAAATATGGGTTAAATGAATTAGATATGTAGGTTGAATTCCTTTGTGAAAACAACAAAGGAAAAAATGGGAAATCAGAACGTTCGGAAACGTGCAGGTCGCGCATGTTGATGGCACGTGAATTGTGGTCACGTTGGCTGGACATGCATGGATTTCTACATTATAGGAAGTGAGAGTTAGTTAGTTAGTGAGAAGCCAGAAGAAGGGATGCAGAGAGTCAGAGTCAGATGAGAGTTTGACCAGGGAAGAGAAGTTTCAGTTCGAACCTTGGCCTCTGGAAGCGAGAGGGATTTAAACAGAAAAAGATGTAAAGAAAGAACCTTTGAATTCCTGAATGCAAAGCCATTGGCCGGTCAAGGGAAGAATAAATGCTCAGCATGTTTTTTTTATATAACTGCCGTCTCCTGTGTCCATAATTACATGAAAATGGTATTGTAAATTTATATATAAGAATTATCCGAAATTCATCATCTAAAAAATATATGTTTAGAAAGTATATGTGTCGTTCTATTTAGGTTAATTTAACACTCCCGTTCATACGAACTGTCAAAGCATAAATGCCAACCTGCCAATCCATCGGCTTAAATGCCAACCTATCGGTGTGTCTATCTAGATATGAAAACACGTTCTCAAAATGTATGTATATGCAATCTCTCTCATTAATAAATTTTCACTCTCTCTTTATATATACCTGTTAATGTCTCCATATCTCACAACATGATCCACACATGAACCCCAAAGATCTCTTACTTCCATGAACACTCTTAAGATTCTAATCTCTCCTAAGACTGTCTATCACTCTAAAACTTTCTAATACAAACAAGAACACTAAATAAGAAGTCACGTAACATACACGCACAAGTGGTACCTTCGTCTAATAATAACACCCTCACGTAACAACAGAAAAATGACACAAAAACAATGATAACCAACACATTTACCTCGTAAAACCTTATTATACAAGACGACGATCGCAAAAAAAAAAAAAGAAATGAAAGAAATATGATATTCCTCCAGAAATGGCTTGCGTGTTCTTTCATGGCTGTAGATTCAGCAATTGTTGCCCCTCGGATGCTTGCATGTATGCCACGTATAGCTCTGCTGTGGTAGGTTTTTCCACGACTTGGAATACAAACTGAACTGCATAAGGGGGAGTTTCAAGCTCTATTTAGATCGTTTTTGATGTCCTTCAACACTCATTTTACTTTTGTGCAGTTCACCGTGAAGCAATGTTTTAACGACTTTGGAATCTAGTTGTATTAAATTTGGTGGAAGCTGAACAATGCTAGTTCTCGTCGAAATACGTTGATAATTCTGCAGAAATTGTTCTATTACAGCTTTGCTTAAAAAATGACGACTCATAACGATATATCTTAATTTCCGTTACGCTAAAGAAGGAATGGTTGTTAATACGTAGGTGAACTCACAATTTTTTTTTATCGGAACCAAATTGCCAACAAATTTCTAATATAAATCTCTTACTGTTATAATATAACCATTTGCGACCAGCTAAACCACTTCCCTGGCATCACATTGTCCTTGTAACAACATCCTCAGATCGTTTAATGCAGAGAGGATTGTTTCAATGAATTGACACGCCGGCCTATTTATTGTTATTTTCTTGATACTACTCGATTGCACTTGCGTGTTCCTTTTCCTTTGGCAATCGGTCATGTTTATTTATTTATTTATTTATTTTTTACCAGGCAATTAGTCCTTGATATCAGATGCATTATTTTGTGTTTAAAAACCTTTTAGGATTTGAAAATATTTACCTCTCCATAATTTATCATGTCTTTCTGTTTATTGAATTTCCGTTGTCCGATTCACTTCATCTTGTAAAATAACCAGTGTGTATACACGACCTAGATATTTCATAGAGATCACCAACGACTTTTTTCTTTCCCAACGTTTTCATGTACATCTTAGTCATATGAGGTATTTTTACTATGAACCGTTGATAAAACTGATAAAACAATCTGTCATTCCTGATTCGGCGCAGATAAACCCTTATTTAGATAAAGAAAACGGGCTATTAACTAAGCTGAATGAAACAAGTTATTGTGAAATATTATACATATTCTTCTTTCCTTGTCGAAAAACAGTGAGAAAGAACAGTCTCGTTATAGATGTGTTTTATTTAGATAAGCCAGACATCTATTCATCTTGCCTGTCGTCTGCAAAATATCAAAACCGATTAACACATGAAGATGTTCTAGTAAAAAGTATACTATCTTTGGAAAGATACGTTTGGTTTATCTATGAGGTAAGAGCGGCTGAAACGTTGAAATTATATTAACAGTGGTCGGAATAATAGTTCGATTAATCTAAATAACACGAATGAGTAAAACCATATTCACAGCACTATTTCCTGCCTGCTCAGAGTAAAAAAAAAAAGCTGCTTTGAAATTTAGGGAAAGATATCCCTTTCGTAATTCTATGAACTTTTTTCCAGAGAAGAGACTCTGCTTGTCTTCAGCTTAATGTCAAGTCCTCGACTGAGCTTTAATCAATATCGCATCCCTTTTAAAATATTCACAAAAACAACTTGTCGGGATCGAGTCTCTGAAAATAAGTTTTCCCCCTCTCTGCGATTAAAACTAAGTAGACTTCCATTAGCAAAAGATTTTTCCTAGAATTATCCATTTGAGAATAAAATAGAGCGAGTATGCTTCCCAGCAAACTATAACTCGGTCATTTTTAAGTTGAAATATACGCACGTTCTTATTCAGTTGGTTTTGCAAATGATTCCAATCTGGCTGCTTTCTACCATTACTGCGCATTACGGTGTTATTTTATCGCCACCGCTGAAACTAATTAACATTTATCCTCATGTATTCTTTAAGTCTAGATGAGTAGTGACTTCCTCATTAAAAAGGCTTGAAAAATAATTAAAGTATACTAGCAGAGAGATCCGACGTTGCCCTCGATTGAATGTTGATCACCGAATATTTCGCACTCTCGCATTTTTATTGTCCTCGAAATCGGTGAAACCGCCCATATTCCAATCAACTCTATTGATTGTCTGCTCTTGTATTAAACCCATCGCGAAATACATTGTAATCTACATCTATCTAGAAAAGCTATAGTTAATATTATAACATTAATTTTATATATAATGTCTCGAATTAAAATCTCAAATTCAAAAGTTAAATATCAGTACTCGGTTGTGCACTACACAGAAACATTCATTTCGAACGCTCTCCTGTCACAACAAAGAACCACTGTTGCTTTTATATGACTGACATTTATGTTTGTGCTGTGATTGGCTTAAATCTAAGTTTAAAATGAAAAAGTCACGTGCCATAGTTTAATTGCGGTTGAAACAGAAACATTTGGAACTCGTCCTTATCATATCAAAGAACATATTGTGGATTTTATATGCCAGATCTCTCTACATTTGTGGTAATACACCATCTCTAATACATTTGTGATGTTAGGCTGTGTAAGGTGTTAACTTTGGTTTTTGTTTCGTTTTGGTTTCTGTTTCTTCTTATATCGGATAATTTCGAATATCGATTGCCGATTATCTATACTTATCGGAGACATTCTGATCGAAAGCCTTTCTAAAAACGCTGGTCATTACAAAGAATACATTTGTGATAAATTTCTTAAAATCGGCGCAGCCGTTGTGGAGTTAATGGGAAACGAACTCTACACGCACATACAAAGCGCCTTATGAGTATGAGATAGATAGATATGTTTAAAGTGCGTGTTAATTGGGTGCGTAGAAATTTGTAAGCTAACGAAATATACAAAAAATTAAGACTTTCAGACTAGATTTTCAACGCTTGCTATTCTGATTAATCATGCGTGGAAAATTTTTCGGAAAAGAAACCGAAAATATAAACTAGCATATTATAATAGCTACATAAAATTATACACCTATACAAAGAACTTTAATCTATCTAAACTAGTTAGAGTCAATGAAATACGGGATTATCACGTTGAAGAACAGCTACTCGTAAGATCACCAAAGTTGACCAACGTTTAGACAAGGCAGTAACGGATGGGTCACCATTTGAGAATACAAAGTGTTGTATGCATAAAGACGTCGACACCTCCCTTCAAGAGATGTAAATATATGAATGCCGTCATTCCCTTGGCGAGGATATACATGTGATCGGAGACCGGTTGTGAATTTCATACTCCAATCGAAATCCTACTTAAGAGGAAGGCGTTTCAGTTAGTTAATGCCGTCGGTCGGGTACAGTAAATGGGTTTGCAACTGTATGGGATCTCTTAGATTTCCATTCCTTGCAACACGATTGATCTGCAGTAAAAAATTGCAAATCTATAAGATATACATACATACAGTGAATAAATATAAAAATGCAAAACAAAAAAAAATGCCTACTAAATTATAGATAACAGAATCTAACAAAACACCCTCAACTATGACTTATATTAAAACTGCAAATAATAGCAGTAATAATAATAATAATAATAATAATAATAATAATTATTATTATTATTATTATAATTATTATTATTATTATCATTCTTAGTTTTTCTATAATTTTTAATTATGTAAAATTTCAAACACCTTAAAAGAACTACACAATAATAAGACGAAACCGCAGATATAATAAAAAATAAATTAAACGAAAAAAGACTACCTAATAATACAAAGTAATTAAGGTTAAATATTATTTGAAAAATAAACATGCATAAAAATAAATAACAAACAAAAACAAAACGCCCGATAATAATAAAAAAATATATAAAATAAAATTAAAGCACCCAAGTTAATCTAAAGGTTATCTTAATTGACTTACTGCCTTTAGGTTTTGGTTTCAATCTCAGTTGGATTTCTTTTCATTACAAGAAGTGAAAAAAGTATAATACTCACAGGAACACGTCTTTGGTTCTTTCCATATTTTAGACATTTTTTCACGAATTTTACGTTACGTTTAAAACCGTGTAACGCCGAGTACATTTTCAAGTGTTTATATAGAAAAAACCTGCAAATAATATCGATTAGCAAGACAGTTCTATATTTGGAAATTATGCATCGGAAACAGATAAATTATATTTCAATTTTTGCAAAACTGCTCCATTCATTAAACCTGCCATGCACATTTTAAAGTGAAACACACGTCTGTCAAAAGAAAGAAATCCGGGAATATAACTTCACCTACACACCATCGACCGCTTGATGCAAGTAAGCAGATCCTACATGTAAAATATTTCATAAAAAAAACATATGTATATACGTGTGATTATACATAAATGCATTAATTTGATCAATATGAACGAAACGTCACTGGTGCCACAATTATATCTTCAGTTGCGTCATTCTGAGTCTATCCGCCACACCTTTGAATTTTATCAACCAAAAATTATTATTCTACTCTTAATAATAATAATAATAATAATAGTGCAAATACGCACAGAAAAAGGGACCATCTCCAGCAACTAAAGACCTATAACTTGTTTACCTACAATGAAAGTACTTACTGTTTATAGGCTTATAAGAGTAGTGGTAGATGGACAAAAATCGGAGGCCTGCAATATAAATGCTGGAGTCCCTCAGGGGTCAATCCTCGGCCCAACTCTCTTCCTGATCTACATCAATGACCTCCCTAAACACATACTTAAATCATTCGTTGACATCTATGCTGATGACACTACCATCTAGGGCAACACATCAAAGGCTGTAAATGACGAAGTTCTCTCTGATTCTCTCTCCTCTGATCTCGAGCGCGTGGTTCAGTGGGGGAAGATGTGGCTAGTTACCTTTAATGCATCTAAAACCAAACTCCTATCCTTACATCATCAACGCTCTGATCCCCAGCTGGCATCAATTGTGATGGATGGCTCTCGTCTGGGTGAGGCCCCATGTTTTGACAAGCTTCTGGGTTTGACCTTTACTTCTGATCTGAAATGGAACACGTACATCAAGTCTGTTGCCAAGGTCGCAGGAAAGATGGTGGGATCCTTCTACCGCTCCAGAAGATATCTCACTACTGATGCAATTCTCTATCTATATAAAAGCCAAGTACGGCCAAGGATGGAATACTGTTGCCATATCTGGGCAGGAGCTGCTAAAAACAGCCTATCATGCCTTGACAGAGTACAAAATAGACTTCGTGGTTTAGTGGGGGATGCCCTTTTCTCTACCCTGCAACCCCTCTCCCACAGAAGAGACGTTGCGAGCCTGTCCTTGTTTTATCGTTATTTTCATGGCAGGTGCTCGTCTGAGCTCCAATCCCTGCCCCCCCCCCGGCCAAACTTTCACGAGAAACACCCGTCTAGCTGAATCCACTGTGAAAAATTTCCCCCACTCTATATCTGTGCCTAAATCAAAACGCGGATTTCATGAGCAAAGCTTCTTTCTTAGAACTGCACGCCTGTGGAACTCTGTTCCGTCTGCCTGCTTCCCTCCGGACTACAACTTGGATGTCTTCAAGTCTAATGTTAACAAATTCCTAATGAACCGCCCCCCTAATTAAACACTTCATAAAATCTCCTCACTAACGTGATGTACTTGCAATAACCCTTATCCCTGAGTGGCTTCCGGGCCTTGATAAGTGGTGATCACTGTGTAAAAAAAAAAAAAAAAAAAAACTGAAACAAATTTATCAGTCTCTTCATAACCGCGGACTACTCTCAGTAGAAATATGAGAGATAGGATGCCAAACAGGAAAAAGAAGAACAGACGGCCTAATATATTTAGCCCAAAGGATTCTTAAGGAGGTCAAACATAGACAGAGAACCTAGAACTGGCATGGATAGATTATAAGAAAGCATATGACAGAATCTCGAAAGCGTGGTTAATAGAATGCCTAAAAAGATACAAAATATCAATATAATATAACCAATCTGAAAGAAAGTGCAATGAAAATATGGATACTTGAACAGGCAGCTGAAATCAAAATGCAAAGAGGACTCTTCCAATGTTATTCCCTATCACGATTACTGTTAATTATAGCTATGATGCCCCTGAACAACATCCTAAGCAAATACCAAGCCGGATGCAACGTCTCTTACACAGAAGAAAGAAAGAATAACTTAATGTACATGGATGACCTGAAACTGTTTGTAAAAACAAAGATAGAACAAGAAACACTAATTAAAATGACTAGAATCTTTAGCCAGGATATCTAAATGGAATTCGGTATGAAAAATGCGCACTGCTGACCATGGGGAGGAGACATCAAGTAGCAACTGAAGGTATAGTACTGTCCAATCCAACAGAGATGAGGGCACTAGGTTAACATGGGAGCTACAAATACGTGGGAGTGCTGAAAGCAGCCACTATCAATGAAAAATAAAATAGGAAAGTAATAACTTAGAAGGATATGAAAATTCCTAATTAGTCGAAACGTAAAGGAATAAACACGTGGGCATTGTCACTAATAAGATACTCTGGAATATTTGTAAGCTGGACTAAAGGAGAACTAAAGAAAATTCGACCAGAAGACTAGGAAACTCATGACGATACACAATAAACTACACCCGAAGGATGCAATTGACCGACTATATGCGTAAAGGAAAGACGGGGGAAGAGGACTGGTCTGTACATAAGACTGTGTAAATAATACAAGAAAAGGTTGGAAAAATACCTAATGAAGAACACCGAAAGAATAATAACTACGACAAAAAACACGAAAAAAAAAAAGCAAACAACATATAGAGCAATAAGACAAGGAAGATAAAAATTGGAAGAGAAACAGCTACATGGACGATTCATAAGGATTATAAAAGAAGAGACTAACGAAAATACTTGGGAATGGCTACAAAAAAGGTAATCTTAACAGGGAAACTGAATCACTCATAACAGCTGCGCAATATTATGCAATTAGAACCTATCACATCACTTCACATCAAGGATTGACAAAACACAAGAAAACAGTAAATGCGAACAATGTGGACAAAGAGACGAAACAATAAACCACATAATAAGTGGATGCAGCAAACTAGTCCAAAATGAATATAAAAATAGACACGATCAAGTAGGGGAGTCAGTATATTGGCAATTATTCAATGAATTGCATCTTGAACACACACAAATGATACACACACAAACCCGAAGCAGTACTGTAACATGAAAGTGAAACAACCCTATAGGATATACACATAAACCCATATCAGCAAGAAGACCTTATATCATAATCCCTAATTATGATAAATGAGGCGCAGTTTTTCCCCTCTGGACCAAAGTACTACAGGTTTACAACAATAGATGCCACATTCAATTTTTTCATACCCAGCCTGTTAGCGACTATCTTATGTAACTTTATATATATACTTTTCTGGCACATAAACTGTTCAAATAAAATCTACGATTCCTTCTGAAGAACTACACCAGCACGATCGCATTAACCTACAGTAGTCCTGATTTTTACCCTCATTGCTGACGTGCTGTCATTCATCCCCATAAACACCGCAGGGATTTATACACATGGTATGGATATTGTGGGTACACCCGTCGTAATTGATTAACGTTAAATTCCTGTCCATCGATTCATGAAATGATAAATTCTCCCTCGTAACATTTCTGCTATCCTGATTGGCTTAGATCAGGCCGATCCCTCATTCTATATTACAATTCTGTTAACTAAAGCGAACCTGCCAACCGTTATCCAACATGGCGTATACCAATACAGGAGGCCGGCGTTTTACATTAAATAAAGCGATTACTGAACCGCACGAGGGTATTTGCTTCTCACCCACTCTCTCTGTCCTTCTCTCTTTCTCTCTCTCTCTCTCTCTCTCTCTCTCTCTCTAAATGTGTTTACAGGGCTGAAGAGAGAGATAAGCAGAGACAAATCCAAGCGAAAGTTATATCTATTTTGTTTACATTCGACCACTGTACCGGAACGACAGAGAGAGAGAGAGAGAGAGAGAAAGAGAGAGAGACAGAGACAGAGACAGAGAGAGAATCATCGTCACGGATTGACTTCATTATATTACCGCGTCCACTTATTTTTTCTAACTTGAAAAAAAAACCGACGTTATTTCGCTGTGGAACAGTCGTCTCGGATCTGCATCGAAACCAATGGATTTCACGTTCGCACCTATGTAATGGATTTTTTTTTATTTGTTTGAAGTTTTAGCATTTAACACGGTTACGCCTAGCGATAAATACGTATAACTGTTCGTTTTATTTTTCCATTTTTCTTATTCATTTTTTGTTTATGGAATTCAAACTATTTTCTTTACTTTTTCCGCTTTTTATTTGTTTTATTTTTTCGTGGGGGTATACAAATGAAACAGTAAACCTTCATTTGTTTTTGTGGTGTTTTCTTTAGTTGTTGTTTAAAGGGTTTATTTTATTTTATTTTGGTTTTATTTCTTATTTGTTACGGTGGTAACTGAAAATTTAAACCAAGTACTGCAGTAGTTTATAAATAATAATAAAGAGGTTTAGTTTTATTTCCTTTTGATAGGAATGCATGTTTTCATTCTTATATTAATTTCTGCTTATTAATACAACTTTGAGACGAACTATTTTTAGTCGCGGAGGCCGATAAATAACCCGTCAACATCAACAAAGCTTCAACGGTTAAATGTTATGTTTTTTTTGTTTGTTATTCTTTCACCTCTCTCTACCCGAGATCCTACTGCATTCATATAGCCGTTCTTACGATGAGGAATTGGAGGTGTCTATTCAAAATCCCGTTCGTAACGTGAGGAGCTTGGGGATCGGGCAGCAGCAGCAGCAACAACAACAACAACAACACTCTTTTTTGAAGGGGGACGCTTCCACCGTTAGTAATTAATAAAAAAGAAAAGTAATGCCAGATTTTATATTTTGCCGTTTCAACAGACAGATTGAAGATCAAGCAGACTGAAATACGGAGACAAATACAAAGAACTGGCATGAGAGAACAAAGAAAAAGTAATGATACTAGCAGTAATAGAAGGAGCAAGGAGGGATACCGAAAAACTTTGAAAAATTAATGGGAGAGATTAGAATTAGAGCGATGGCAAAGAAGATACAATGAATTTCAATAATGAAAACTGCAGTAATATTAAAGAAAAACCACCGAAATGTGAAGACTAACACAACACATAAACTGCACACTAACTGACAGAAAAACGTTTACAAAACACAAAGGAACATCACATGGGATCATGACAACTGAAACTGTTCAATTGAAAATGTTCGCCCCCTCCCCGTTATTTTGTGAGTCTCATCATAAACAGGCACCGCACCAAATAAGAAAGATCAACGAGGATAGAAAGATCGAAGAGAGAAACCACCAGCCAGACCTCCTCTGGAGTAGTGCACAGAGGACTGACACCTTGGCAGACATCTCTACCCAAAATTCAGCGATGACCCATGGTTATCGCCAACAAGAAACCAATGGTTAGCGTCTGTTGTGATAACGCAAATTCTTTTGCAAAGTTTATCGAAGGTGATGGAGAGTGCTGGAAATTTTGGGAGAGTTGTTGCCACTCAGACCCCAGGGAATACCACATGTTGTTCTCAGAGAGCAATCTTTGATGCTAGTGTGAATAGTCCTAGTGAGTAAATAATAATAAAATAACTAATAGCAAAATAAAAATCTATTGAAAATGTATGCAGATAAGAATTATAAAAGCAGAGCATGAACACTTCTCTTGTGTAGTCGTCCTTCGCATGTACATTTATAGCAATAACTAGCAGAAATTACCAAACATTGTACATGGTTAGAATGAGAGTCAAAGAATGTTCACCACAGCTAATACGTTTATTCTCATCGAAATTGATGAAATTTTTCAATCAAACCGTTTAATAGCCTTTTTTAGACTATAAATCACTGCAATGCACCAGGAATGCGCTTCATTTGTCTTCCAGCTGTTATTTAATCCACTTCATCCACAATGTATTGTAGTCTACTTTACACTGTAGAAACTCTTCCTGGGATCGTATAAAACTATTTTAATATAAAGACTTGAATCCAAACTTAATTACTAAAACCATATTATATGGTTCAATTGTGTTTAAGAAGAAAATGTCATTTCGCACACTCCACTGTCTTATCAGCTTTTTCTTTGTTAGTATCATGGCACGTCCTCAGATGTTGGAAATTAAGTCTGATACATTATGAAAGTTTATCGTACGCAAAAAAAAAAAAAAACTGTCTGGATATTCCTAAAATAAGTTATTTTAGTAATCGCATATTCGAAAAAAAAAAGAAAAGGTTTTCTTGTAATAAATAGAAATCTTCATTAATATATAATTCTTGTTATGTCTGTTCTTTCAACAATTACATCTGATTTGTCTGGTCTTTCAACCGTAACTCTTAAATTCTTGTTATATAGCGCTTTTTAAATTGTGTACTCCTTCTCTTTCTCTCTCTCTCTCTCTCTCTCTCTCTCTCTCTATATATATATATATATATATATATATATATATATATATATATATATATGAAGTGAACGTGTCTGTGTACTTTTCCCATACGCAATAACTCTGTCAATTTTAAGCCTACAGATTCGAAATATGATATACCGGGTACTGAGATTTGGGACAATCGATGTGATCCGTTTTCGGCCAGAAATTTGGCGATTAAGGGGTCAAAGTTCAACGATTTGACATTTGAGAACTCTACCAAACTCCTCATAAAAGTGTGTGTCTAAATACGTGAAATTTTAGATATAGGTTCTTTGGACATGGATCTAACATGATAACTTTATTGGAGCCCAAAAGAATAAATGTAAAGGGGTCAAAAAAGAGGTCAAAGTAACAAAAAAAATGACCTCTGCGGTCTCTTCCAAATGACTCAGAAATTTTCTGGTCTAAATATTTGAAATTTTACACAAAGGTATTCAGAGATAAGGCAAGCTTTTTCATCGGTTTGGGTCGAAAATTTTTAGTTACTAATATATAAATATATGTATGTCTTTATGTATGTATGTGTGCATGTCTGCCTAAAACTTTCAATAAAGGCGACGGATTTTACAAAGATCAGTATCGTTTTGAAGGTATCCTCTCCTTTCCATTGTCTAGCTTTAATTTTAAAAAATGTCACTTCCGGGTCGTTGGTGGTCGTAACAGCACATACGTTAGGTTTTTACCGCGTTCTTTTCCTTCTTCGCGGTACGGGTTCGAACCTGCTTCTTACTTCCACATTTTTTTTGTTGTTCAATAGACACATCGAACCGCCCGGGCAACAGCGAGCCTAAATGCTAGTATGTATATATATATATATAATGTGGGTATATATGCGTATATATGTGTATGCATATATGTATATATATATAATATATATATATGTTTATATATATATGTTTATATATATATGTATATATATGTGTCTATTTTTTGTGTGTGGCATCCGTTAGTCGAAACGATTATGGATCAGCGCCGCATTAAGATGTTGCCTGTATGCATCCTTTTGTGTGACTGTAGAGACCAATTCTTGATTTGCATAGTCTGCCACAGCCTTGACATACGAAGGTTGTTATGCAATTTGCCGCTTCGTCCGGCTGTTCCGCCTGTACACTCGCTCTTCTCCTAGCTCTCTTTGCAGCGTTTTCAACATGGAGGGTCCTCTCGCTGATGATAATCCCCTGGCGTATCATTTTCCTCCAGGCAGTTCTGTCAGCTGCAGAGGCTTCCCATGTATTCCTGTCCACCGAGAAAGCCTGTACGTCGCGCTTGCAGACATCCCTGTAGCGAAGATGGGGTCGCCCCCTGTTTCTTGAGCCTGAGGCAAGCTCGCCATTTAGGGATGCGCCCATCACCCATCCTGCGCACATGGCCCAGCCAGCGAAGACGTCGCTCGCGCAGTAGGGAGTAAATGGATGGGATGCCCGCTATCTGCAGAACATCAGTATTACTCACTCTGTCCTGCCATGTGATACCAAGTATCCTACGTATACACCTCATATGGAAGACCTGGAGTTTCCTCTCATACTACATACTACATGTGTATATATATATATATATATATATATATATATATATATGTATGTCAGGTCATGTGATATGCTACTGGAACCATGTAACCCAGTACTACCTGCCTCATGGTCGGGTCACCGGCGACTAAATTGGTTCCCCCACCAGACTTGTTTGGTGAGGAGGGCGGGTAGTCTCCCTGCAGGATTAAAAACAAGACCTTCCAAAGGGTTAATGAACTTATTTCTGGGTAAACGGCCAACAAGCAACGTGTATACTTGTGTGTGTATATGTGTATTGGGGCAGAGAGGGCTCCCGTAAGCCTTGGTGAAGGCAACCTTTCTAGGAGAAGCAAATCTCTGATTTAAAACACCATAAAGCGGAAGTCCGGTACCCGCATTAAGCTGGTCTGCAGTTTAATTTGTCGCTGGCTATCTTGCTCTTGCTTGTTGCTGGATCTCAACATTTTGAACCGCAAGAGAGACTTAGCTGTCTTAAAAAGCTAAGACTCTGTAACATCATATTTGTATAGATACTCCCTCAGACATTTGGGCTCATGGATTTTAAATGTCTGAGGGAGTGGCACTCTTCTGATAAGACGTTGCAATCATCATATATATGTATATATATATGTACATATATTTTATGTTTATATATATATATTTATGTATATAAGTTTATTTATATATTTATGTATATATGTATATATATATTTATGTATATACACATATATATTATGATTATATATATATTATGTATATATATGTATGTATATATATATATTTATGTATATACACATATATATTATGATTTATATATATATTATGTATATATATGTATGTATATATGTATATATATATAGTTATGTATGTATATATGTATATATATATATTTATGTATATATATTTAGTTATGTATATATATATGTATATATATATTTATATATATATATTTAGTTATATATGTTATATATATGCATATATATTTATGTATATGTGTGTATATATATTTATGCATATATATGCATATATATATTAGATATGTATATATATATAATTATGTATGTATATATATATTTATGTATGTATATATTTATGTATGTATGTATATATATGTATGTATATATATGTATGTATATATATGTATATATATATATATGTATGTATATATATGTATGTATATATATGTATGTATATATATATGTATATATGTATGTATTTATATATATATGTCTATATATTTATATATGTATATATATATATCTTTATATATATTTATATATATATGTCTATATATTTATATATGTATATATATATCTTTATATATATATATATATATATATATATATATATATATATATATATATATATATATATATATATATATATATATACTAGCAAGGGTTCCCGGAGTTGCTCGGGTGTTTGGAGGTGTATGCTGTGCAAAAAAACAAAACAAAAAAAAGGTTAATTTTGTAAAAATTTGACCCCTATTATGACCACCTAAAATTTATTGTGTCGGGCTCAAATCCCATTATTAAGTTAGATCCATGTTCAAGGAACCTATATATAAAATTTCAAGTGTCTTGACCCAAAATTGTCGGAGGAGTTTGGTAGAGTTCTTAAAAGTTAAATCGTTGAAATTTGACCCCACAACAGCCAAATTTCTGGCTGACACACGTCACATCGATTTTCCCAAATCTCAGTACCCGGTATTTCAAATTTCAAGACTATAGACTAAAAATTGACAGAGTTATTTCGTAGGGAAATGTACACAGACAGACAGAAAAACAGACAGACAGACACGTTCACTTTAATAGATATATAGATATATATGTCTATATAAATATTCATATATATTTATGTAAATATATTTATATATATTTTTCCATACATATTAGTTTGTATATATTTATATATGTTTATGCATATATATTACTAGCAGGGGCTCCCGGCGTGGCTCGGGTTTTTGGAGGTGTTTGCTGTGCAAAAAAAGCAAAAAAAAAACAAAAAAAATGGTTAATATTTTAAAATTTGACCCCTATTATGACCCCTAAAAATTCATAGTTTCGGGCTCAAATAACTTTATTAAGTTAGATCCAGGTTCAAGGAACCTGTGTCTAAAATTTCAAGTGTCTAGACCCAAAATTGTCGGAGGAGTTTGGTTGAGTTCTTAAAGGTCAAATCGTTGAAATTTGACCCCTTAACAGACAAATTTCTGGCTGACACCCGTCAAATCGATTTTCCCAAATCTCAGTACCCGGTATTTCAAATTTCGAGTCTATAGACTTAAAATTGACAGAGTTATTGCGTAGGGAAATCTACACAGACAGACAGACACACAGACACACAGATAGACAGACAGACACGTTCACTTTTATAGATATAATAGATTTATTTTTTCATATATATATTACTATATATATATTTATTATTACATATATAGTTATAATTATATATATTTATATTTAAATATATTTATGCTTATATATATTTATATATATTTATGCTTATATATATTTATATATATATATTTAAATATATTTATGCTCATATATATATTTATATATATATATATATATATATGCAAATATATATATACACATATATTCATGATTATATATATGTTTGTATTTCTATTTATATATATATATATATATATATATATAGTTATATATTGATAAATATATTATAGATAATTATTTATATATTTATATATATTATACACATATTCATTTATTTATATATTTTTATATATATATTTATATTCATATATATTTTTTTACACAGTGGTTACCACCCATCAAGGCCCGGAATCCACTCAGGGATAAGGGTTCTTGCAAATACGTACATTACGTTAATGTGGAGATTTGATGAATTTTTTACTTAAGGGGGAGGTTCATTAGGAATTTGTTAATGTTGGACTGTAACCCATGCAGATTGTAGTCAGGTGGGAAGCAGGCAGACGGAACAGAGTTCCACAGGCGTGCAGTTCTAAGAAAGAAGCTTTGTTCATGGAATACACGTTTTGATTAAGGCACAGATAAAGAGTGGGGGAAATTTTTCACAGTGGATTCGACTAGACGGGTGTGTTTCGTGATAGATTGTTTGGGGTGGACCAGAGATAGGATTTCAGACGAGCACCGGCTATGGAAATTACAATAAAACAAGGATAGGCTCGCAACGTCTTTTCTGTGGGAGAGAGGTTGCAGGGAAGAGAAAAGGGCATCCCACACTAAGCCACAAAGTCTATTTTGTACTCTGTCAAGGCAGGATAGGCTGTTTTTAGCAGCTTCTGTCCAGATATGGCAGCAGTATTCCATCCTTGGACGCACTTGGCTTTTATATAGATAGAGAACTGCATCAGTAGTGAGATATCTTCTGGAGCGGTAGAAGGATCCCACCATCTTTCCCGCGACCTTGGCAACAGACTTGATGTATGTGTTCCATTTCAGATCAGGAGTAACGGTCAAACCCAGTAGCTTGTCAAAACACGGGGCCTCTCTCAGACGTGAGCCATCCATCCCAATTGATGCCAGATGGGGATCAGAGCGTTGATGATGTAAGGATAGGAGTTTGGTTTTAGATGCATTAAAGGTAACCTGCCACGTCTTCCCCCACTGAACCACGCACTCGAGATCAGAGGAGAGAGAATCAGAGAGAACTTTGTCATTTACAGCGTTGATGTGTTGCCGTAGATGGTCGTGTCATCAGCATAGATGTCAACGAATGACTTAAGTATATGTTTAGGGAGGTCATTGATGTAGATCAGGAAGAGAGTTGGGCCCAGAATTGACCCCTGAGGGACTCCAGCATTAATACTGCAGGCCTCTGATTTTTGGCCATCGACCACTACTCTTATGAGCCTATCGGCGAGAAATGATTTAATGATTGAGAAAACATTTCCAGTAATACCGTAGCTGTAAATCTTGTGAAGTAGACCCTTATGCCATACCTTGTCGAAGGCTTTTGATATGTCAAGAGCAATTGCCCTAGAAAGGAAGTCTTCGTCAAGAGATTCACTAATACTGTGAGATATAACCGTCAGCACATCTGCGGTAGATCTTGCGGAGTGGAAACCATATTGTGTGTCACTAAGAAGATTGTTTCTGCTGCGGTGGTTTACTATTTCTCTATTTAATATGGATTCCAGCAACTTACTCATAACACACAGGAGACTTATTGGTCTGAACTGAGAGGGAGATTACTTATCACCTGAATTCTTAAATACAGGGCAAAATGATGAGGTCTTGGAGGGAGTCGGAAAGCACTTCTCCTTAAGGCAGTGCTTAAACAGTTTCGTAAGTGGTTGAAGCTTTTTAACACTATAATTAGTATGCCGTCATGGCCAGTTGCTTTACTGGAATCAAGGTTCTTGATTAGCTTGGCAACCTCATGCACGGATATTTGTATGTTACCTAGCGTGTTCTGTGTTATAGGAGGAAATATGGGGAGTTGATGGCCATCGTCGCATAGGGTAGAATTATATATATATATAGAGAGAGAGATGAGAAAGAAGTGAACTATAATCGAATGGTAAATTATACATAAGTCGATTAAAAAAATAACGAAGTTTAATACAGCCCAAGAAAAAAGGTAACAATAAATGAATGTTATAAAATAAATTTTACAAAAATCACGAAATGCAAAAAAACAAACCCCACGTTCTTTTCGTCAGACATACTTTTTAATGATATACGTCTGTTAGAACAGATTTTCTTTCTTTTTCTTTTCTTTTTTTTTTTGCTTTTTTTTAAAGAATTGTTGTAATAATATGCGAAAGGACCAAACACGAAAAAAAAATTAATTGAATATGTTCTTCCAAACAGTTCTAAATGTAATAACCGAAGGTCTTTCTGCTTAAACAAAGTAGGGGGCTAAAACTGACAACAAGCACCTCGAGAACAGACAGGTGGAACTTAGTGCGTCCTCTTTGTAAAAGACATAACCAATCTGAAAACAATTTAGAATCACAGTCTTTTCATCTACTAAGAGTTGTCCAATAACCGATTCTACTAATTGGGAACTCCTTGAAATAGGCTGATTTCGGATGTAACGCAGCACATGCTGGACGATTCTTACTTGAATACGCTCGGTCGTCTTTCCTATATAGACGGCATTACAACGACATCGAAATTTATAAACAACATACCTTTACTGCGAGATAGGCAAGACATACTTCGAAAAGAGGGAAATGCACGCTTTCTAAAGAAAGAAATTCGAAGTGATAAAGTATTAAATATTAGAAGTGACAAGAGAAGAAATATTGTATTCAATGCGTCAGCTTTCAGGTCCGATCCTAGGACACTTGAGGTATACTGGAAATCTAGATGTACCATTTTGCTCAGAAAAGGATCCTATTTTCTTGTTTACAATTTTGTGGACCAATGGGGGTGGATATCCATTTTTAATTAACATTCGTTTAATATTATCAATTTCTGAATCGACATATAAAGGAGAGAAAATTATATATATATAGTAAGTTATAAAATATATATGGCGATTAAGCTACACAGAATATTCCGCGTTTCATCTACGCTAGGATTCAACAGGCTTATGCGAGGATTTTTTGGTTGTCTCACGTTTTTATATACGCATCTTCTATTGAGTTTTTTTAGTTAGCCAATCAGTTCTTTAGTTTTTACCGCACCCTTCCTAATGAGCAAGGCACTTACAGGACAAAGGCTCAGCTGACCTCCGGTTGACCCGTTAATTTGTGTGTGCTATTTTTGTAGGGAGCTTCCTGACCTATTTTAAACCTGGGTTAAATGTGTTATTTATGTCAGTTTATATATATATATATATATATATATATATATATATATATATATACATACATCTATACATATATATATATACATACATTTATACATATATATATACATACATATACATACATCTATACACACACACACACACATATATATATATATATATACGCACATGATAATTTTTGTATATGTATGTTTATTTTATTTGGTTATTTTCTATTATTATTAGTTTTAAAATTATTTTGTATCGCTATCTTACAGTAAAGTTTAACCTGTGAACACGGTTGTTCGCTATTTCTCTCCTACAGTTTAATAGATGTTCGGGTTCTTCAAAGTATAGAATCGCAAAAGACATAATCTACATAGGTCGTGTAGGTCTCTACATGTGTTTGCTTGTCGTACTATTTTTCTTTCGACTATCGGCGAACGCCCGCTTTCTTTGAGTTCCCAATATTAGTTTCCTAGAGTTGTTTTCAGTCGGTGTTTTTCTTTATTCTTGAATGTACTTTTGTGGTCATAATATCGAGTTTTGAAACCTACGGAAGTCATAACTACGTAATATTTCTTTTTAGCTGGATGTACTTTTGCAAATATTGTGGCTTTTATCTAGACATTTATTTTTAAGCGGGTACAGTGTGCGGTATCTGCAGTTGCATTTATCTTGTTCGATATTAGTATTTTTTTTAATTTCTAGTATGGTTGTCGTTATCCGGGGTTGGTTTATTATTATTATTATTATTATTATTATTATTATTATTATTATTATTATTATTATTATTATTATTATTTCTACTAGTTGCACATGTGTCCTTTGTGTCAGTTTAATTTTTGTCATGATGTGCACGTCTTTCATTGTTCTTGTTGTTGTTGTTGCTGTTTTCATTGCTTTTATTTAATATTTTGTTATTAAGCGCTATAATTTTCAGTTCTAAATTTTCGCAGCGGCTGTAGGACAATTTCCATTAAAATGTTGCGTAAGGGATCAATTGAAGGTAATTGCTTTTCGATAAGATCTAGAAATATATTTCAAAGTTTTGCTTTAAACATCTGATTGTATTGTTCTGTATACCAGATTATATATTTTTTCTTCTATTTTTAATTTTATTATAGGTATTGTGTTTTTTTTGCTTATATTTGATATCAATATTTTTGTAACAACTATTTTTAAGGCTGTTTCATAGATATATATTGAACTGTTGAATACATTTTCATCGTTTGAGTTGTTGCTGATTCTACTTACGATCGAATTAGGAATCTGTTTTATAATTGCTATATTTATAAATATTTACATATGCATATATTTGTATATATTTATATATGTATTTATTTATACATATATTTATATATATATATTTATATGCATGTATATATTCATATATATATATATGTTTATATATATATTTAGATATATATTTTATATAAATGTATATACGTATAAATATATTTATATAAATATATTTACATACATATTTACATCTATATTTTTACATATATTTATATGTATAGTTATATATATATATTTATACATATATTTGTAGTCATATTTATATATAATTGTATATATATACATATATTTGTAGATATATTTATGTATATATATAATTACATATGTGTACATATATATATATATATATATATATATATATATATATATATATATATATATATACATTCATATAAATATTAATATATACTGTGCCACGCAAAAGTATTGGATACATTACATTTTTCTTTATAATTTTAATTAGGTTTCAAGATTTTACCTAAAATGTGGTCAGTATATTCCTATTAGTAATGTAAATTATACTTGAAGTAGCAATTACCTCATCAAATTTAAGAAAGTTTATATGTAAGGAAAAATATAAATTAACGAACGCAAAAGAATTGGATACACTTAAAAAAATATTTTTCTGAAACAAATGTAATGACTTTTGCTTAGCGTGTGGCAATAATACAAACGAGTTATTACTCACCGAGCTTCATATTAAAATAATTTAAAAAATTCTTCCAGTTTGGATTCACTTCTTCAAAATCGACCAGTTCATTTATAAAAATTCCTTAAGCTAAAATGTGGTCAATAGACATTCATAAAAGTTATTGATAAACACAAATAAGGAAAAGGGTATCGAATTATATCAAGGGAACATAATCAACCGTTAGTAGAGGTGGAAAAGTTATAAGAAAGTTGAAAATCCCTGGTGAAGTTGTTGCAAAACTTCCAAGATGTGGTCGGCCAAGGTAATTAAACGAAAAAAAAAATCCAGCTGGGTAAGCAGAAAGGTACAGAAAACATTTTATTACGCATGGTGAAATTCAAACCAGCCTCAGACAAGCTGGGATAAATGTGAACAATAATACAATCAGTAGAGTTTTAAATCGTTCAGGTTTTGTATCAAGAAAAGTTCCATTATTGAAGCTTAAACAGTTCAGATCACGTTTGAATTATGTAAAAACATATGGGGAACAACTCCAAGAATTTTGGAACAAGGTAATCTGGTCAGATGTAACGAAAATCGAAATCTTTGGAAAGAACACAGCAACACATGTATGGCGTAAAAATGGAATCGCCTATAACAAAAAGAATACCATTTATACGGTAAAATTTGGCGGTGGTTTGATTATAGTATGGGAGCATTTTTCATCCAAAGGTATTGGTGAACTAGAAATCATCAAGGTAGAACGAATGGACGTGTGTACAGTGAGAATTTGAAGAAAAACCTCCAGAAATCTGCTGATTTGTTGGGGCATAATACCAACTCGTGTTTCAGCAGAGCAATGATCCCAAGCATACTGACAAACTAACCAAAGAATGGCTTTGAAATAACGGAATTGACGTTCTTATTTTATTCAGTCAATCTCCAGACCTCAAAGGAATTAGAAATTTTTGGAAAATATTGAAAATCAATGTTCACATGCGCAATCCAGAAAATATTCAACAACTAGATCTGTTCTGCAAAGAATAATGGCGCAAAATACCTGCATATATTTGCAAAAAACTTGTGTGAACTATAGAATGCGATTGGAAGATGTTGCACGCAATAAAGACTATGCAACCAAATATTAAATCAATGTATCCAATACTTTTGCGTTAGTTGATTTATATTTTTCCTTGAATATAAACATTCTAAGCTTTTATTTCGTAAGTATTATATCAAATATTAGAAGAGTAATAGAAAATACTGACAAAATTTTAGGTAAATCTTGAAACCTAATAAACGTTATGAGGAAAAATGTAATGTATCCAATACTTTTGTGTGACACAATATATATATATATATATATATATATATATATATATATATATATAAATATATATATAAATATATAAATTCACATATATTTATACTTAAATTTATTTGCATTTATATATATATATATATTTATATGTATTTTATATACTTATTACTACATATATTTACATAGATATTTATATATATATTTATTAATATAGGTATTAATATATATTTACATATATTTATTTATATATATACATATATTTATATATATTTCTACATATATGTATATATTTAATAATACATATATTCAATTATATAAATATTTATATATGTATGTTTATATATATTTATGTATATATATATTTATATATATTTATTTATATAAATATTTATAGATATATTCATATATTTATGTATATATTTATATATACATATTTATATTTGTGTATATATTTATTTATATATATATATGCATATATTTATATATTTATTTATATTTATGCATATATATACATATATATATTCATTAATATATATATATATATACCCATATATATATATATATATATATAAATTAAATATCTGGTTTGTTCTAAGCTAGAAATATATGAGCCTGTTTTCCGTAGCAGTTATAACAGTGATTGTATCTAATCTAACTGTGTTTTATAATATTAAAAAGTAAAAAATATTACCATATAAAAAAAAAACTTCTATCCGACATAGTTTCTTTTCGGGTGTTCATGGTCAAATGACGAAAAATTGCAGTTCTGTGTACACTTGCGTACATAATAAACTTTTTAAAACGCTCGGTAAGGGAGTAAAACAGAAATTTGTAATTTACGAAATAAAGCATGAGTAAAAAATTATTTGTTCTTGTGCACTTAACGAACCATACATAAGTCAGCGTTCGTCTCTGATTTTTCCGGAACATGACATCTACAGAAAAAAGAAATTTGGCGAGTTAATTTACGGGCGCCGCTCCCGTGGGTCGATCGTTAGGACTTCTGACTGTTAACGCGATGGTTCTAGGTTCAATCCTCGGCTTAGGAGAGGTGCTAGGCTAACGGCACTGATAAGTTGTGCACAATACCACAGTTATGTATGTTCATGACTCCAAATATATATATATATATATATATATATATATATATATATATATATATATATATATATATATATATATATATGTGTGTGGGTTTAAAAAGTAATAAATGTAATTTTACCTCTATAAATTCAGGAAACTTATGTTCGTAAATGCACCAAAATATATATGTGGTTCATGATAGGCAACATGTAAAGAATATACATTTTCTTTAGGAGGTTTTATTAATGTCTAGGGCTTGTTTGCTCTTCGGCCCGAAAAAATGAAAAACTTCAGTAGTGATTTATTTTATACGCTTTATCCTTATCAATATATATATATATATATATATATATATATATTATAGTATTTCCTTTATTTATCATATATTGTTTATCTGTTAAATATATAACTCAAGGGAAAATTATATGTCACGCATAGTTTCTCATTCCAATATCCAAATACGGTTATGTTCGTACACTTGAGTTAAAAAGCAAAACAAACAAAAAAAAAACGCAGAACAAATCTCAACCGCATGTGATACAAACATACTATGATTAGGACATTGAGATAAATAACTAGTTATAAAAATATATTTCCATAATAATACGTTAATCTTATAATAAAAATAAAGAATAAATATAAAAATAAACAAAAATATTATATATATGACACATAATCTATATATCTACAAAAGCGAAATTGTCTGTGTGTGTGTTGTTTCCTTACCAAACTACTCTGTACATTTTCTGTCTAGAAATTCAAGATTTGACCTTAAGAGTATTGAGATTTGGGAATATCTTTTTAATCGGTTTTCAGCCAGAAATTTGTCGGTCTAGGGGTAAAAGTTCAACGATTTGACTTTTGAGAACTCTACCAATCCCCTCCGCTAATTTTGGGTGTAAATAATTGACAGTTTAAATGTAGGTTACTTGAACAGGGATCAAACATTTTAATTTGATTTTAGCCCAAAATAATTAACATTAAGTGTCAAAATTCGGATCAAACTTTAAAAATGACTTCTGCGGTCTCTATAAAATTACTTAACCAATGTCTGTGTATTCAGACATAAGGCAGGCTTTTTTCGTTTTTTTGGCCGAAAATTTGGCTGCCAAGATGTCAAAATTCCAAAGATTTGACCTTTCCCGTCTCTAGCAAATTATTAAGCTAATTTTGGGTATAAATATTTGAAATTTTACGTATAAGGTATTCAGACATAATGCCATATTTTTAATCAGTTTTGGGCGACTGCTAAGATGTAAAAGTTGAAAGAGTTTACCTTTGCAGACTCTACCAAACTCCCCGTCAATTCGGGGTCTTAACACTTGGAATTTTAGATGTACGTTATCTGGACAGTACAAATCCGGGCTGAACTTCTAGTATTGTAATGAAACAAAGTACATAATTATTCCAATTATATTCTTTTAGTTCATATATAGAGAGGAGTGGCATGGCATTGTTACTGATATTTTTGTTTTTAAACAAAAGGAAAACACAAACCATGTTAACTCCTGCAACAGACCTGCTTGCAAATATAGCTGCTTCCACTGCATGAAATCTTACTCAGCCCCTCCTCCAGTAACAAATAATGAAATAGCAATGCCCTGTAATCACTTTGAGGAGTATAATTTTTTTCAGTTGATATATAACCCTTTAAACTAACCCGTTTACATTAACCATCAACGCGGGGGCCAAGAAATACCTGGATTAGCACCCAGGCGCGGGGAAAACCCTCTCGGTACTGATGGACCCATAGATCTTCCCAGGTCATCCATCTAGGAGAAGGAAAACTCTAAAGCTAAACCTCTCCAGTCTTGGATGACAACCTTCCTAGAGCTTGCGACTTAAACAAATTACCGGTCTGCAAACCTAAACTGCTTGAGAAGTAGCCCGGCTTCCATACTCCTTCTTTGCCTATTAGCTAGGCGATGAGGTCGAATCACAGGGAGTCGACAGACCTTCAGTGGTCGATATAGTTTCCTAACTTGGGCAATGAACGCCGTTTACCTCATTCCCGGCGCATCAAATCCCCTAAACTGGGCACTTGGGAGTGCTTGAATTCCAAAATGCCAGTACAAGTAGATTGGGTTGGCCATTGTCTGATGGGTTGAGGGTACTGGATAGACAGTTCCTGCCTGCTGTTCGCGACAGGTAGTACTGCATGCCTAACACTTTGGTAGCGCTTAGAGCGGCTGCTTCATCAACAGTTGTATAATATCGGTTTGTTTTAGTGCCATGTCGCGCATGGAAAAAGACCCTGCACTCATTCCCGGTGGGCTATCCCGAGGCCACAATACTAGTAGATGGCAGGACAACTGATGGTCTGCGTGTGTTGCATGTCTGGTATTCAGCATTCATTACCTAAACTGAAACTCTTGAAAACAAATGACAGTACAATAAAAAAAATACGCTAAAACCAGGCCCAAACTAAAAAAAACAACCTGCCTTCTCCCTTGAGGCTTGCTTGTACGAACATCCGTGAGCTTAGAACTAATTTAAATGATGTCGAAGCATTTCTCCTAACAAACATCCCGGATATTTTAGCACTAAGTGAGACGAACCTACACTCTCCATCCCCTCTAACTACTTTAACATGCCTGGATATCTCCCACTCTGCTGTAAGTACTCTGACGGTTATATGCACGGACTAGGAGTCTATATTCGCAACACCCCCCCCCCCCCTTGACTAGAGAAACAAACCTAGAATCGGACAATGAAGCCTTTATGTGTTTTAGACTAAACATACAACATTAGCTACTTTTATTTTCTCTACCGCTCTCCCTCGACCCAGGACTGCACCATAATAAAAAAAAAGTTCTCTGACAGCAACGACACAGCACTCTCCCTCGACACTAGCACACAAGTAAGTGTATTTGGTGACTTTAATGTCCACCACAAAAACTGGCTTGGATTCTCATTTTACACAGATGCAGCGGGCAGCACAACGCATAGCTTCGCTATATCCCACTCCTTATCCCAAATAGTTACGTTCCCAACCCGTTTAACTGACCAGCAAGAACAACACGCATCACTTTTGACCGCAGTTCCCCAGGATTGTATACCAAATGCTGACAGCCTACTCAGGAATGCTGATCATGCAGTGATAATAGTCGAAATCGCCCTAAATTCTAGACTCAAAACTGAAGAGTCAGTGCTCAAAACAACGAGATATTATAAAAAGGCTGACTGAGAAGTCATATGAGATCATATCAGAGATGCCCCATGGAAAAATTATTTTTCTCTTCCTGCTGAATAGTGCGCAAATGAGACCATTGAATGGTTCAAAATGACAATTGAAGCACATGTACCATGCTGACATTTTATAGACAACAACACTTCCCCCAATGGTTTACTTCTACTTGCGCAACTGCCATTGCTCAAAGGCAGCATGCATACCACAGATTTAACCGACATAAGTCCAGTTCAAACATACATAAGTATATAGAAGCTAAAAGTAACGTTAAGAAAGAATAGCGACAGCTAAGAGAGAATTTACTAAAACCACTAAAAAACGTATCGACGCACAAAAATTAGGAACGCGTGACCTCTGGAAAATCTACAACAGTGCAGTAATAATGGGCAATCAACAATTCCCGCCACTAACCAACAATCACGAGGTTGTTCGCTCAGCAACCGACATAGCTAATATGCTTGCCAGTCGGTTTGTCTCAAACTCCATACTGGACCCTTCCAACCACCCCCTGCCTGACTTTCCTCTGCGGACAGACGCAACGCTACACGATCTAAAACTCACCCCTTCTCAGGTGCATGCTATCATAAAAAGCCTTCACACTTCAAAAGCATGTGGACCCGATCTCATCTCAGCTGTGCTATTAAAATAGTACTCAGCCGAAGTAGCTCTAGTTCTCTCCAAACTCTACAAGAAATGACTTCATGAATCTTGCTTTCCGGGCTGTTGGAAAATTGCTTCTGTGGTACCAGTATTCAAGAATTCTGGCGAAAGAACTGCCCCATCAAATTATCGCCGCATTAGCCTCCTCCCACTTTTCGCCAAAATATTTAAGACCATAATTAACTTTGCTCTAGTCCATCACCTTACAGATGTTAAACTTCTGATTGACAAATAATATGGATTTAGGCAAGCCCGTTCCACAACAAACATCCTCACTGTAATCACTGAACGTATATACTATTCACTGGACAAAGCGGGGGGGGCAGAGCGGTAGCTCTAGATATATCTTAGACTTTGACAGGGTATGGCATGAGGGTCTCCCCAGGAAAATTAGATCATACGGTATCACTGGTAGAATACTTAACATAATTAAATTCTTCTTGGATAAGAGAACAATCCAGTTTGTCCTCGAACGTCGTACATCTAAACAATATGATATAAATGCGGGAGTGCTTCAAGGGTCTATCCTTGGACCTCTATTGTTCCTAATATTCATTAATGACCTCCCCGACTAAGTTGCCTCTGAGATGGGTATATATGCTGATGACGCCACACACTATAACAGGCATGGCAGGAAAACTAATGAGCACATATCTAAAGAAATGACAAAAAACACTAGAGGATGACCTCCAATCTGTAGTGAAATGGGGACAAAAATGAATGGTCATATTCAATGCTGCCAAGACTAAACTGGTTTCCTTCAATAATTACAAGAAATCTTCTCTGCCACAAATAGCAATGGGCAGCGCCTCTTTATCTGAGAGTACATCTTTCAAACTCCTTGGCCTAACGTTCACATGAGTTGGAGCAATTACATTGAAAGCATTGCCAGGGCCGCTGCAAAGAAGGTAGGTTCTCTCTACTGTGCTAGAAAACTACTAACACCCAAAAGTATCCTGTACTTCTAGAAGGCCACCATTCGCCCATGTATGGAGTATTGTTGTCATATTTGGGCTGATGCATATACTGCTAGTCTCTCATTCCTAGACTTGGTTCAAAAGAGAGTCGCAAATCTTATAGGCACTGAACTGGCATCTAAGCTTCAGCCTCTGTCCCAACGACGAAATGTTGCATCCCTCTGCCTGTTCTACAAGTATTCTAATGATGAATGGTCTGGCGAACTGCAAACACGTACCCCTACGATGTAGACACGCTTGACAAACCCGACAAGCAGCTAAATCCCACCCCGCACAGTAGAGATCCCTAGGAAGATCTTTCTACTCCAGTAAGTTCTTCCCCAGTACCGCTAGCGTCTGGAAGTCCATTCCAGGTTTCTGCTTGCCAAACTGTACTGACATGCAGAAGTTCATGTGTAACGTGAACCGACATCTCGCTGCCCAATCCTAACATAGTACCCCAGTTGCTGTTACCCCTGATAGTAGCCCCCTACACCAAAGTGGCAATGTGCCTTGTTTGGGGTGAAAATGTAATAAAAATATATTGCGTTATCTCTAAATTGATATCATAGTGTCGTAAACATACGTACGTGTGTAACGGTTTTCAGAGTATGAATTATTTGATCAGGAGATACCATTTATTAAAAAGGAGTCTAGAAAGTGATAAAGTACTAAGAACATCTGATTAGTATATAGATGTGGTAATGTAATGTTCCTAGTATATTATCGTTTTCTATTCTGATGAGTAATAAATATTTTTGTTATGATCACCGAAGACTAATATACACCTTGGACTTATAGCTCAGATCCATGAGAATTATTTGAACTGTCTCAAAATTGTATAATGCTATCGTGGAGTTTCTGTTAGCGCCGGGGTCCATACAATAAAAATATGTCACTTACTTCTATAAGGATAATGGAGATAAACTGTTATGAAGAGACATCTTGTGACACTATATTAAGTAGATGAAGGGCTATAATCATATCGCCGGGCCTTCATTCAGGCTGAACGTCCACAAAATGGTCGGCAGGAATATATTACATGAAATAGTACTACCTTGGAATTTCCACAGGTCCCGATAATATAGATGATTTAATTTACTGGTTGTATTGTAGCCAGATATGCTGTGTATTATACTATAACTTATTAGGCAATCTCCAATCTATTATTAAGGTCTAGAGGTAACTTAGAAATTAAAATGGCTTCTTTAATACGAATATTTCCGACATTGTAATAATTGCTAAGATTAAATGCACAAACACTTAAGTGAAAAAAGAAGACATATGAGTATTCAATTACATGCATATGCGTATATACGAACAGAAATTGATATGACTTAATTTTATATCCCTACAAATGTAAAAGATAAATTATTAAAACTTAATGAATAACGGAATTATTAGAAAATGAAATAGTTATAAAAATGTTTGTAAGAGTTATGTTCCCATTTTGGATGGCATTAAACAAGAAGCTGACCTGAGTTTGAATAACACATTAAGTAATACAAAAAGCATTAATTACACATAAAGCTACTAGATAAAAAAATATAATAATAAATAAAGCAAACTACTCAACTACAAATACTATATCAAATAAGATTAACAGATTATAGTATCACTCCGACATCACGAACATTTTCTATAAAAATAAAAGCTAATGATAACACCAAATAATAGTGTGAAACCTTCACACAGTAATAGTGAAGAGAAGTAAAAAAAAGAAAGAAACGTAGAAATACACTATATATAAAGCGTAGAAATACACAATATATAAATACACTATATATAAAGCATAATAGCTTCCGATCTTATGGAATGGATTTGAGAGCTGATAAATAAATGAATGACAGTACTTAATTAGAGAAAGAACATATTTTAACAAGCCAGACTAGCATGTAAAATAAAAATAATTAAATGAAAAAAAAAACTAAAATATAAAAAAAAATATGTAAAAAAACATTCTACTTATAATTATGTTGCCCCAGATGCAACAACCAATCTACATACAAATATTACACTCTGTCTGAGCCGCGGTAACCCTATATAATTTAATAAAAGTATTGCATTAATAACACAAAACTAGCGGGGTCTGTGGAAATCTCACAGGCGACTCATTAATATGTAATATATTGATGTTTGAATTCTGTAGATCTTCAGCATAAATGAAGACACTTTGTTATTAGTGAAGCTCTTTTGTTGTGTGTGCAAAATTATTTATTTAAAGTATAAGGGACGCCCGGCATAGTCCTCTCGTAAAGCACACGTAAACATAATATTTAAATTCTTGCAGATATCATATATATTATTATAGAGTTAATGCTCTATCGTTTTTTATAGCTTATATTATTGCTATATCCAAAAAATATCTACATGACTTTGATCGAAACCGAAATTAAAACTCATATATATATATATATATATATATATATATATATATATATATATATATATAAACTTGGATTACTGCAACTTTAATCGAAACTGAAATCAACACCTGTGAAGAATTCTTGACAAAGTTATTTATAAAAGAAAGATGACTGGAGTCTCATCAGCTATAACTGAAACCAAAAGTTATGAAGATTCATTTGTAAATAATTTATTACAAGAAATGGAAATTTATAACGATTTAACGACAGTCACCCAGATGTAGGCGTGACATACAAACTGAATAATGAACAGGTTACCCAATTAAATTATAGATACTATTATTAATATATAATGGAGGATATAATTATAGAAACAAGTCATCATTTAATTTACCGTGTTTTAATTCCGTCTATATTTTGCGAGACTCCTGTGATCCATATCTTTACCTCCCTCTGTAATATTTACAATAAAATAATTTAGATATTGTAAACTGCAAGAATCCTTTCATATACTACCTGTTTTAAAATATATATGGAATAAAGTAATTTGAGATCGTAAACTGCTTCAGGTATTTCCGTGACCGACTTCATATTATCGGAGCCCCACTCTTAGAAAATATATCTGAAACAAGGTAACGTTTGGATCGTATACTGAGTCAGCCATCTCCGGGAGTTAGTCCATATTTCCTCTTATTTTGTAAATATATATAAAATAAAGTAATTATTAGATCGTAAACTTCTTAAGCTATTTCCGGGACTAGCTTAGGTTCTAGCCCTCTCGTAAACACATATATGAAATGAAGAAGTTTTGAGATCGTAAACACCTTCAGATTTTACCAGGACTGACTCCATATTGTCCCTCCTCTCTATCATTAAAACAGCTATGAAATAAAGTAATTGTCGACTGTAAATTCATTCTTACGTTTCTGAGGTTTTAATCCATGTAAACTCCTTTTTTTAAATATATATAAAATCAGGTAACTTGCAGATCATAAACTGCTTCATCCTTTTCAGGGACTGTATTCATATACCCCTATTTTAAAATATATATGAAATAAAATTAATTATAATGCTTGGGAGATAGCTTTGTGACAATAACATTAACTTTACTTTCTCACAGGCGCCTATATATCACTAACCGGTATTTTGCAAATATGAGAAGTAATTATAAAAAAAATATTTGATACTTCTACATAATTTTAAGGATATGAGAAATAAGGGCGATACAATGTAAGATTTCCTTGTTTTGTTCATATATGTATTATACTGTGCAAGCACATTATTACCTGGGTGTGATATTGCAAAAGTAATTTAATTATTATTTAAAAATGAAACTACTTGATAATTATAAATACTTTTCTGTTGTGTTTACTTTTTCACCTCATTGGTAGGTGTTTATTCCTTTTTTCATCTGTGTGCTATAGAGAAGAAGCAATTTATTTTCATGTTTAAAATCATACTGCTCTATTACGTAATTATCTGGTTTACTATCTTTTATCTACTTCAGGGGTAAGATTTTATTTTATTTTTTGAATGGGCACTGCCGTCTTCAATTACCTTATTTCAAGGGTAGAATACTGTACACTATTTTTAATAAACTACTCTATTATTTTACTTAATTTCTTGTTGTGCTAACTTTGCCGTACGTCCTGTTAGATATATTTGTTTTTCTTCTGTGTGCTTTAGTCAAGAAGCACCGATTTCTTATATAAATATCATACGAGAATATATTACCTGATTTTCGGTTTTAATGACTTTTATGTACGTCACAGATAAGATTTTCTTTGTTCTTTTTATATCGTACTGTCTTGTACAAGTACCGTATTTCCCGGGTAGAATAAGGTACAAGCACTGTATCTCTACTTAAAAATTAAACTACTCAGGTGTTTCTCCAAATGTATACATACCTATATATTTCATTATAAATTGTTTTCATTTTTTGTATGGTTACTATACTTTACAAGCACCTTATTTAAGTCATACTACGAAACAAAAATATTTTAAAGAGTATATAATTGTTAGGATACACTTTCATAACTATAGATTAATCAAGAAATTAGATCAAGTAAGGTATACTTAATTTTAACGAATACTAAACAAAAATGGAGTTAATACATAGGATGAACCTACTTGGAGTTTTGCCTAAGTGCAATGGCCTAATTATTCCAGCAACCTCATGACCCTTCTAAAACCAATTTTACCTAATTCTAAATACAAGCACAGAAGATAATGCTTGAGAGATTTCTTTGTGACAAAAAAAAAAAAATAAAAACGACACTACTTACGTGCTTTTTGAAATATGACAAATAAGGACTAAATATATTCTGTATCGAGGAAAGTAATCTCTATTACGGTTACTTAATCTTTAAACGAACATCAAAGTGTAGTGTATGTTCATACCAACGACCTCATCTTCCGGCTCCTTAAAACAGAGCACGGATATAATATTTCCCCTAATACCAAGCAAAATGCGGGGGTTATTCTTGAAAATATTGCCTAGTGACAACAAAACAGATGTTTTGGTATATTACAAACAGCGACGAAATATAGTCCTTGTCGATTTTTTAAATGTATTTTTAAGGAGGAGACAATGTCTGGTGGGAAACTATTCTATATTACAAAACAGACTACGGATCTAATATCTTTACTAATGCTAAACAAAAACAGTAGTAGTAATGATAGGGAGAATTTCTACAACGTCTTTTCGCCCGTAAAAGAAGGTTACTAAACGAAAATAGTAAGTGTAATGCTAGGGAAAACTTCCTTGTGACAACAAAACGGAGACAATCCCCCTACATCTGCATATAAATGTAGGATTGGCAGTTTAAATATAAATATTAGTAAATGGCAAGTTAAGGGTAAAGATATCGTTTCCGGTAAATGACTCTGCATTTTTTCAATGCATAAATAAATACATTGATTTGTTTTTAAAAACATGTCAACTGTTTGCTGTTTTCCTTATCGATATAATATTTCCTACATAATTTTTTTTTCTGCCACATCGTTTTTTTTTTTTTGTGATTCTTGGACAGTTTACTATTTGAATCGCCACAATTACGCGTGTACATTCTGTTTTATTTAAAAATCAGGATTTTTTCGGTTTTGTGTTAAGGAACCACTTCGTTTTTCTCGTTTAAAATAATAACCTTTAAAAATATCACGCATTATTCCCGGTAGCATGAGTCAGCATTTTTCCAAGCTTCAATACATGAATACATTGATTTTTTAAAAATAAATTATGTGATAATAACATTGGACATATGGCCAAAACGGTATCCTCTTGCATATACCTGCGCAGTTGACCGTCAAAGAATTAATATTTTTGGCTAATAAATATATATGGAGCCAGGCAGACAAACATATCACCTTTTATATATTAGATAGTGCAATTTTTAGACCGTCATCTGCTTCAGCCATTTGCAGAACTGACTCGATATACCCCTTCTCTAACATACATGAACTAAAGTAATGTTAAGATCGTAAACTGCTCCAGATATTTTCGCTACATACTGCATATAAGTCCATCTTATAAATATGTAATAAATAAAGGATTTTCGTGTCGTAAACTCCTTCGGCTATTTCTGGGACTGAATTCATATGCCTCAGCCACTATTAAATATATATTACATAAAGTAATTTAAAGGAGGAAAACCGAATCAGACTTATCCGGGACTGCATCTAAATACCACCCCTCTTTAGAATATATATATATATACATATATATATATATATATATATGTATATATGTATATATAAAGTAAGATAAAGATTGAAAACTGCTTCATACATTTCCGAGACTTATTTTTATATACTCTGTCGTAAAAATATAAAAGAATTAAAGTCATTTTCAGATCGTAAATTGTTTTAACCATTTCCATGGTTGATTCAATATGCTCCATATGAAATATAGTAATTTTCACATCGTAAAATGGTCCAGCTATTTTAGGGACTGTCTTCATACAACCCAAATTTTAAAATATATACGAGTGATTTTAAGATCGTAAACTGCTTCAGCTATTTTCTAGATTGACTCAATATACCCAACTGGTATAAATATACATGAAATAATGTAATTTTCAAATTTAGTTATTTCCCAGACTTACTGAATATATCTCGTGTTTTAAAACAATATGCGCATGAAATAAAAAATTAAAAAAAACTATTAATATCGTAAACTGCTCTATCATTTCCGGAGCTTATTCTATATGCCCCACCAGCCACTTATAACATTTATATGAAATTAAGTAATTTTACACTCGTAAGCTGCTTCAGCCATTTCCTGGACTTTTCGTTTTACCCCCCCCCCCCTCTTAAAATATATAAGATTATAAAACAAAAGGGCAAGATTTAAGATTCAAAAATTTTCGTGGCCGGCTTCATATATTCACATAAAAAAATTCACAAACTTTATATCAAATAAACTAATTGTGTAATCGTATACTGCTTTAACAATTTTCAGGATCGAGTCTTATATACTCTGTCTTAATATATATATATATATATATATATATATATATATATATATATATATATATATATAT
>NC_136484.1:98640899-98678399 GCF_053919585.1 Euprymna scolopes
AATTCGCATAAACATTATTTGATAAACATACCTGATTTATAGTATATGACAAATAAGCATTAAAGCTTACTGATAAATGTACGTGATTTAAGGAATATGATAAATAAGCATAAAATTACTTGAACAATATACGCGATTTATTGGAATATGTCTACTAGGAACTAAACATTGCTTGATCAATATCCGTGATTTAAAAAATTTAACAAATAAGCCTGAAACATTATTTAATGAATATACGCGATTTTTGTAATACAACTATAAGCATTAAACATTATTAATCAATGTACGTGATATTTGGTATATGACAAATCAGCACGAAACATTACTTGATAAATCTACGTGATTTTCGGAATATGACAAGCAAGAACACAATATTACTTGCTCGATTTAAATGATTTTTGAAATATGAAGAGTAACCAGGAAACAATATTTGATCAATTAACAGGATTTTCGGAATCTGATGAATAAGAACTAAAGAGTACTTCATCAATGTACTATATTTTCGGAATCTGACATATAAACACAAAACATTATTAGCTTACTGCATATACTTCGCTTTTAAAAATTTATATGACATAAAGGATTTTCAGATCGTAAACTGCTTCTGCCAATTCAGGGACTGACTCCCTATGCTCCACTCACCACTTAAACAAATTTATATACATAAAGTAATTTTGAGAACAAAAAGTGCATCGGACTTTTCCGGGACTGTATCTAAATATTTTAGAAATAAATATTTTATAATTTAGTAAAAAAAGCTTCATATTTCTATAAAGTAATTTTGAGAACAAAAAGTGCATCGGACTTTTCCGGGACTGTATCTAAATATTTTAAAAATAAATATTTTATAATTTATTAAAAAAAGCTTCATATTTCTTATTTGAAAGTCATATTACACTGATATATGTGATTTTCGGTATTTATAACTTTTATGTACATCACAGGTAAGCTTTCCTTTGATGTTAATATAGGTTCTATACTGTACAAGGACATTATTTCTTGGGTAGAATACTGTACAACTCTTTTAGAAGGGGTTAGTTTATTGCGAATCGTCTAAAACGATCCGCTAGGAATGCTGGAAGAGCTGTTCAGTTATTTGTACAGAGTCGGAGGACTCTTCTCTTGAGCACTGCCTTTTTAAAACCCACTTTCCGGTCCTGATGTCACAGTTTTTGCAGTGAGAGAGAACTATATACTTCCTTTCCCTCTAACTTTTTAGTTGGTTGGGTTATTGGTGGAGGTGACTTCACAAAAATATGTGTTGCTGTCATAGAATTAGTATTTGACAGCAATAACAAACTAAACAGGAAAGCAGAAAATAAATAAGTCATATGATTAGAATACTTTCAATTAAACGCCATTTATTTTCATTTGAATTATAGCGTGCGTATGCAGCATCCGATGGCGATAATAATTTGATTTTAATCTTTAAAAATCAACTATTTTTGTATATCAGTGTTTTTAATTACGAGATGAACTTGTATTCGGTACAAATAATCTTTACTGCAACTTTCAGTATTAATTTCGTAAGTTTGGAGTTTACGATAATTTCTGGTCATAAATGTCAATAATAATTGTGCAAGTGAAAATATTCCAAAACAATTAAGACGAAATTCACAGTTACAGCCTATCAAGAAGTAAAACGAATGTAGGACAAAGGGCGTTAGAGTCACGTAAGTGTGAAACGTTGAATGTTTAACGTGCTGACAATACTGGCTGTAAAACACGATCAGTTCGCCCGCGCTTGATGTCGCCTCACGTGTAAATATCACGTCGAAATGAGATTTTTCTTCATTAGTTTAATTAGCGGACATAATCGTGCATCGGTCGAATTCTGAAGGCGACAAATTCACGACTAAACTTCCAATTCTAACGCACTGTGTTAAGGGACATGCCTATGGAATTATTTAATCTCCTTCCACAGAAAAATGATATGACACAATAGTCGGAAAGTTGGAATGTAAAACAAAAAAGAAGAAAAAGCGCCTCGTGTAAGGTTACCCAACACGTTGTAGCCTCAGTCGCAATGTAAAGAAAACATATAAAATAACTTCAACTTTTTGTTCTTGTTGTTTAAGAATAACAATTATTTTCTCATTCTTCCACAACGCGTGACTTCTCGAAGCAACCACACCATTGAGATAAAAATACAGTAATAGATAGAGTATTAAGAAGATATTACACTTTACGTGTATATTGAAAAAAAGCTCCTAGCCTAATAGTGAAAATCGCTCTTACATCAAATACGGATGACTATGTTAAAAGCTCTAGTGAATACAGAACAATTCAAGAATTATAAAAAGCGAACGAAATTAAATGAAGCTTATCGAAAACACTATAGCAATAATCGATTGTTTGCAGATAAGACTTGCTAACGCTACACATGCGGATAACTAACAGTTATTCCCTATAATAATAAATGTATGAATTTATTTAAAGGTTACAGCTATCTTACACATCCAGCGAGCTGTTTACTAAATTCTATTTATTGTAGTGAAATCCTGTACGTCAGATTAGTGACTTGAAAATTGTTTATGTGTAGTATTTCATCTTTCGTGGAGAACTTCATTGATCAATTAATCGTTATGAAGGTGTGCAAAAATGTGACAAATCTCACTGCCATTGACGCGTTTGCACATTTGTATCGCTTATAGTAGATTTTTATTTTCGTAGACAATAGAAGATAATGTGCGATTCGTAATTTCACAAATATCTCAACAAATGATAAATATATTGCCAAATCATGATCAGCGATGCTAGCATCTTGCACATATATATATATATATATATATATATATATATATATATATATATATATATACACGCACACATCTATACATATAAAAGCGAAAATGTGTGTGTGTTTGTGTGTGTGTGCATTTTCTGTAAGTCCGGCAAAGGCTTTTTTTCCGGTTGCTGTATAAAATATAAAAATACACAAAAATAAGCTCGAATTACCCACTCTATACACGAATGTAAATACATAAAAAACAAAACAAAAAAACAACCCAAAAACAAAAGAACACAAAATAAAAACATCAACAACAACTACAAATATATATTTATAACAAACTAGTCTAAAACATATAGATATATATATATATTTATAACAATAATATAATAAAAATAGATAAAATAGGGTCAAACACAGTTATCTCCCCCTCACACACAAGGTCACGTGAATCTTCACTGCGATACTATTATTGAAAAGAATGAAAACCCTTGTCCGTATAATAACAACAACAACAACAATAATAAAAATAATAATAAATTATACAATATTATATATATATAATATATATACATACATTATATATATATATATACATACCAATGCTTATAACAGAAATTAAAAAAAATAATAACTAAGTAAAATAAAATTACCCCCAGCTCCATACGGCTAAACTAATCGCGCCTTTCTGCGATCCTGACTTTTCTCTGCAGTCCTGTCATCTTCTATTCCGCCTTCTTGAATATACTTTTGTTTTCTATTTTGAAAAGGGAAGGTCCCCCTCTCCCGAAATTAATCGAAGTTCCATACCGCCAACGGACTTTATATACACCGGGCATATCAGCAATTTGGTTATAAAATAATTATGCATTGAGGTGAAGAATGATAGACGAATAAACAGTTAGACATTCCTCTACTCAAACATACCCGTCTACTTTTTGTTTGTTTTCATTTTCTTTACTTTCATGATTCCGGTCTTTCTTCGCATTGTTTTTTGGCTTTTAAAACTTACACACACGGACACACAGACACACAGACACACACACACACACAAACACATACATATATATATATATATGTATATATATATATATAGGCCATTAGAACAACAGTCTAAAAACAGAGTATATTTTAATGGATTTGTAAATTCATTAATACAAATAGAATAAAAGAAAAGAACACATTGCTCGTTGTAATATAGATATATAATAAGCTCTATAGGCATATATGTCCTAGGGCTATTTTAATATTGAGTAAGATGATTGATAATTTATAATAAACATTAAAAATCAAACATCTGTTTCATAAGAAAAAACAAACAAAATCAATAAAATGTACAATCGTTACGGAAACGATGTTTTTATTGTGATAGACAGTGCATCTTGGACAATATTTTATGATATAGGTTTTTGTAGACAAAGTCTCCTCATCAGCAAAAATATTGGCTGTTTTTTTTAAAGACACCAAAAATAAACCTAACATTTTTTAAGTAATGCAGATGTATCTTTTAATGGTTCGTCTACTAAATGTCGTACGTATCATCGCTGATGCATTCATTTGCCTGCTATTTCCGACTGGTAGTACAGAAGCCCTAACTATTTGGTAGCGCTGATGCTCCATCAGCAGTTGTATAATATCGGGATGTTTGTAGTGCTATGTCGCGCATGGAAAAGGACTCTGCACTCATCCCCGGTGAGCATTCCTAATTGATGAAAGGTCAGCTAATGGTCTACTTGTGTTGCATGTCTGGTATTTTTAATAACTTCTTGTTCAGCACCCCTATATAAACTAAAACTCTTTTAAAAAATGGCAGTACAATAAGAAAACGCTTAAACCAGGCCTAGGTTAAAACAAAATCAACTTGCCTTTTCACTTGAGGCTTGCATTGCGGCTTAACGTTCGTGGGTTAAAGACTAATTTAGATAATGTTGAAGCATTTCATCTAACAAACCACTCGGATATCTTAGCACTAAGTGAGACTAACTTACACTCCTCCATCTTATCTAACTACGTAAACGTACCTGGATATTACGGACTCTGCCGGAAGGACTCTGACAGACATATGCACGGACTTGGTTTCTGTATTGGTAATACCCTCCCCTTGACTAGAGAAACAAACCTAGGATCGGACGATGAAGCCTTTATGTGCTTTAGATTTAACATGCAACATAATATTACACACTTTTATTTTTTTCTACCGCTCTCCCGTGACCCAGAACTGCACCCTAATAAACAAAGTCTCTGACAGCAGAGATACAGCACTCTCCTCGACATCAGTGCACAAGTACATGTATTTGGTTACTTCAATGTCCACCACAGAAACTGGCTTCGAATCTCTACATACACACGCTCTGCGGGGTAACACAGCACATAGCTTCTCTATATCCCACTCCCTATCACAAAGGGTTACGTTCCAACCCGTTTCCCAGACCAGCAAAGACAGCACGCATGGCCTCTAGATCTGTTCCTGCCCACATTTCCCGATGATTGTATAACGAATGCCCAGAGCCCACTTGGGAACGCTGATCATGCAGTGATAATGGTCGGAATTGCCCTAAACTCTTGAGCTAAAACGGAAGAGGCGTTGCTCTAAACAACGAGATATTATAAAAAGGCTAACTGGGAAGCCATCAGGGATTTCATCAGAGATGCCACAATGAGGAAATATATTTTCTCTTCCTGCTGAACAGTGCACAAACGAGACCACTGAATGGTTCAAAACGGCAATTGAAGTACATGTTCCGACGCGGAAATTTTATAGCAATCCCCACTCTCTCCAATTATTTACTTCTCTTTCCTTTGCGGACAGACGCCACGCTAGACGATCTGAAAATCACCCCTTCTCAGGTGCATGCTATCATAAAAAAACAAACTTTACACTTCAAAACTATGTAGACCTGATTTCATCCCGACTGTGCTATTAAAAATGCTCAGTCGAAGTATCTCCACTCCTCGCCAAACAATACAACAAATGCCTTAATGAATCTTGCTTTCCGGACTGCTTCTGTGGTACCAGTTTAAAAGAATTCTGGCGAAAGAACTGAACCATAAAATTATCGCCCCATTACACTCCTCCCGTTTTCTTCAAAATATTTGAGTCCATAATTAACCAAGCTCTAGTCCATCACCTTACACATGCTTAACTCCTGACCGACAAACAATATAAATTTCGGCAAGCCCGTTCCATAGTAGAGATCCTAACTGTAATCTCTGAACGTATACACTATTCACTGGACAAAACACGGGAGGGTAGAGCCGTAGCTCTAGATATATCTAAGGCTTTTGGCAGAGTATGACATAAAGGTCTTCTCATGAACGAATATTTAACATAACATCCTTCTTAAATAAGAGAAAAACGGCCGTTTATCTAAACAACATGATATAAATGCAGGAGTGCCTCAGAGGTCGCTCCTTGGACATTTATTTTTCCTGATAGTCATTAATGACCTCACTCACAAAAATTGCCCCTGGGATGGGTGTACATGCTGATGACACCACGCTTTAAAACAGGCACGACAGGAAAAAATGAACACGTATATGGGAAAATAGCAGAAACACTAGAGGATGACCTCCAGCCTGTAGTGGAATGGGGACAAAATTAGATGGTTACATTCAATGTTGCCCAAACTAAACTTGTTTATTTAAAGAATTACAAGAAACCTTCTCTACCACCAATATAAATGGACAAAGACTTTATCTGTTTATCTTTTAAACTCCTCGGTATAACGTTTACATAAAACATTAGTTGGAACAATTCTATTGAGAGCATTACCAGGACCGCTGCGAGGAAGGTAAGCTCTCTCTACCGTGCCTTGTTTGGTGTGAAAAGGCAATGATAAAAATGTAAAGGGTTCAAAATTGGGCTCAAAGTTTAAAAAAAAATGACTTTTGCGGTGTCTACCAAATTAGTCAGAAAATTTCTGGTCTAAACATTTGAAATTTTACTTAAAGATTATTCAGAGATAAGGCAAGGTTTTCAACTGGGGCGAGTCGAAAATTATGTCTTACTAGGTGATAAAAGTTCTAAACTAGTCAGAAAACTTTGGGTCTAAAAATTGGAAATTTTCTATAACTGGTATTCAGACATACGGCAAGAAAAGATTAGGCTGTCAAAAGCTCAAAGTTTAAGGAGTTGACCTTTGCAAATGCTACGAACCTCCGCTTTTGTGTCTAAACACTTGAAATTTTAGATATAGGTAACTTGGGCATGGGTCCAACATTTTATTTTGATTTGAAACCAAATCAATGAATGTTAAGGGGTCAAAATTAGGGTCAAAGTTTTAAAAAATTACCTCTCGTATCTCTACGAGATTTCTCAAACAATTGTTGATCTAATAATTTGAAATTTTGCATAAAAGTATATTCACACAAGTTATGAACAGTACAAAGGGCTTGAGGAAAGCCGGACAGAAATTAAAGTAGTAAATAAGGTTGGTTTAGAGAGTAATAGTAAATTAATATGAAATAATTTTGGGGTTTAAAGTAATAGTGAATAAAGAATAATTAAGTTTAATCTTTAGAGTAATAGTAAATAAGTATCAAATAATTTTGGGTTTAAGATTAATTGTTAATTAATAGCAAATACGTTGGAGTTGGGAAAATAGAAATTAAATAGCAAATAATTTTGTGTTTCATATTAATAGCAGTGAATAAATGGCAAATAAGTTTGGAGTTGAAAAAATAGTAAATTAGTAGCAAATAACATTAGCTTGAGAATACTAATGAATTCATCTTTCTATCTATCTATCTATCTATCTATCTATCTATCTATCTATATATCTATAAATGTGAAAATGCCTGTCTGTGTGTATGCCTGTGTACATTTTCCTACGAAATAACTCTGTCAATTTTCGGTCTACACACTCGAAATTTGACATAAGCCGTATTTTGATTTGAGAAAATCATTTTAATCTGTTTTCGTTCAGAAATTTAACAAACATATAAACGATTTGACCCTTGAAAACCCTACAAAACTCCTCCGCCAATTTTAGTTTTAAACACTTGAAATTTTAAATGTAGGTTACTTGGACATAGACCAATTTTTTAAAATTTAATTTGGGCCCCAAAGATATATGTTAAGGGGTAAACATTAAATTCCGCTGGCTCTACCTAATTACTCAGCCAATTTCTGGTTATAACATTTGAAACTTTACATAAGGCGTATTCAGAGATCGGGCAAGGTTTTTACTCGATTTGGGTCGAAAATTCCAGCTGCCAAGGGGTCAAAGTTAAAAAAAATGGACTTTTGCGGTGTTTAGCTAACAACTCAGAAACTTTTGTGTCTAAATATTTGAAATTTATTCATAGCGAGTATTCAGACATGCATCAAGCATTTTAATTAGCTTTGGGGCAAAAATGTGTTTACCAAAGGTCAAAGTTGAAAAAGTTGACCTTTGCAAATGCTACTAAATTGCTCTGCCAATTCGGGGTCTAAAGACTTGAAGCTTTAGATGTGGGGAACTTGGATATGGGTAAAACTTTGTATTTTAATTTGAGACCAAAATAAGAAATCTTAATTGTTCAAAATTGGGGTAAATTTAAAAAAAAAAAAAAAAAAACTACTACGGTCTTTACGAAATTACTCAGACAAATTTTGGTCTAAACATTTGAAATCTTACATAACGTGTATCCACAGGTAGGGCAAGTTATAAACGGTACACACGGCCTGAGCAAAGCCGGACAGAAATGCACGTTGTAAATAAGCTTGGATTTGAGAACAATAGTAAATTTATAGCAAATAATTGTGGGTTTGATATTAATAGTGAATTATGAGTAAATCTTTAATAACGTTGTGTAGCCATTAATATTTTTTATAAAGCCATTAATATTTTTTATAAAGCCATTAATATTTTTTATAAAGCCATTAATATTTTTTATAAAGATATGGCGACGTTAATATTCTATCTGGAATAATATGTCTGTTAAAATGCCAATATATGTATGTAACTCGAATAAAATGAGTGCGTTTTTATCATGTAATTTTATGAATGAGATTGTATGTATTAATTAGTAGAGAAGGTGTTTCTCTGTGTGAACTACTCACACCATAGAAATAGGCCCTTTAATAAATATTACATATAATCTCAATCAATAAATTATATTACAAAAGCACACCCATTTTAAATAATGTAAAGTGCACAAATCTTTTTTGTTCAAATATTTTGACTGGTGTTTTTTTTTCTTTATTTTAATCATATATATATATATATATATATTGCTTTTTGATAAATCAGAAGTCATACACACATACTTCACAAACACACAAATATATATATATATATATATATAAACGTATATGCCTTTTTGATAAATCAGAAGTCATACACACGCACACACTTCACCCACACATTTCGTAATCAAGCTTAAACTATTTTCATGCGAACATTAGTCATTGAAATATTTTCATAAGGTAGTACATTGTTTTAATATAATTTGGAATTTCTGATATTTAACATTGTTTATATTATTGGGAATTGCCGATATTTAAAAAAACTAAATGGTGACTGTTAATATAACTTTCATGTCTTTTCTTGTACGCATTTTTTACATAATTTTTGTTAAATATAATTGTTTAAACTGGACGTCAAATCACAAATCTTTTAATACGTTCCTTGAGCATATGTCGTAAACCGAATTCTTTCCAATGCTCTCCATGTCTCACTCGATAATTAAATCAGGAATAGAAACCTTTTATTAATTTCTTCGACAGTGTTCAATTATTGTCGAGTTTTCTAAAACCGATTGAAATCAAACAAAAGAGTAACTAATAGTCAATAAAAAATGTTAAAGTACTTTTTTCCCGGTCGTGTATGTCAACTCCCGTGTCAAGGGCTTCAGAAGAAGCCGTCGAAGTAGAGGATATTGAAACCAATAAAAAGAAAACCTAAAGAGGTTAAAAGTGTTAGATTGGAGAAAACATCCAATAGAGAAAGTTACGCCCTTGGCATTATCGTATACACTGTGTGGAGACCAGTTATTCGTGTAGTTGTACTTAAACAAGCGATAAAAAAAAACTTAAATCGAAAATAAATATAACTTTTGTGATTTTTTTCCTCATATCATTATCAAACACGTTTCGTTACATTTGTCAGGAGCAAACTTCAGTATCTGCTTTAATACAACACTTTAGACTTTTCTGTTTCAGTCAGTGAAACAAAAATATATTTTAAATGAAATAAAATAAGCATCCAGTGCGCTTGAAAGCCAAATCACAACGTAATATTAGAAAACAAATATTTTATTTATTTGAAATTTATAACACACACATATATATATATATATATATATATATATATATATATATATATATATATATATATATATTTCAGAGCTAAACTCCATCTCTATTACGTTGTTTTCTTTCTTTGCTTATTTTCCAAATATTAGTTTGTGGTTATGCCTTCAAGTGCACTTGATGCGTATTTATTTTATTCAAATTAAATCAACGTTTCTATAAAAAAAAGCATACCCTTATCATGTTTCTCGCGTTGTCAATGCACTGTTTTAAGATTTCAAAATACAACCGCTGAGATACACCACGCGGCTCTTTACTTTTCTTTTTTCCTGCAAATTCTACCGACATGATATTATTGGTTTATTACAGAGACGGAAAAGAAAATTGACTGTTTGAGGCCCGAAAACTTTATGCCTCCGGTCATAAACGTCTGGTAACATAGTGGTGTTATATGACGATCTAAATTCTAAAAATAGTAATTGCAAACAATTCTTATTCAAAAAGGCAGGGATTATTATTTATCCTTTCATTTTATAGATTTACGTGCACTCCATCTAAATATTCTTTAATCTACATATTTCTGTATTTTCATAAACTTTTTTTCATGGAGTTTTATGCTAATATGATTGGCCTCACATTTTTCACTTCCATTTAATGCGCTAAACAGCAGAATTAGGATAAACGATAATGTCGTGCTAATATGTTTTATCTGAATAGAGGATGACATTCTTTGGAACTCTGAAAAAAAAAAGGAATTACTTAATATTTATTGTATGTTCCTTCTCGAATAAAGAATATTTAAATTGACAATGATAAACATGCATATCAAGGAATATAAAATGTAGTAATAAAAATAAGATAGGGCTAGAAAGTAGGAATTAAGTGTCCGAGAATAGGAAGGCCAGATTTTAACATGAAAAAATTATCATGACTTACAAAAAATGAAAATGGGACGACAGTAAAAATGTATTAATCGTTAAGAAATGATAGTGATAATTGCAGAATAAGAGGCAGCAAATGGAAAAAAAAGAGAAAGTAAACAGGCAATGTAGTGAAAAGTGGAATAAAGTGGAAAAAGAGAGGCAGGGTACGAAAATAAATATGAGAAAATAAGACACGTTTAATACGAAATAAAAAATGTGAAAACCGAACGTGAAATATATATATATATATATATATTTATTGATGTATATATATATATATATATATATATTTATGTATATATATATATATATTTATTTATGTATATATATATTTATTTATGTATATATATATTTATTTATGTATATATATATTTATTTGTGTATATATATATATATTTATTTATGTATATATATATATATATTTATGTATATATATATATATATTTATTTATGTATATATATATTTATTTATGTATATATATATTTATTTATGTATATATATATTTATTTATGTATATATATTTATTTATGTATATATATATATTTATTTATGTATATATATGTTTATTTATGTATATATATATTTATTTATGTATATATATTAATCTATGTATATATATATTTATTTATGTATATATATATATATATTTATGTATATATATATTTATTTATATATATATTTATGTATATATATATTTATTTATATATATATTTATGTATATATATATTTATGTATATATATATTTATGTATATATATATTTATGTATATATATATATTTATGTATATATATTTATGTATATGTATATATATATGTATTTAAGTATATATATATATTTATTTATGTATATATATATTTATTTATGTATATATATCTATTTTTGTATATATATATTTATTTATTTATGTATAAATTTATTTAGCTATGTATATATTTATATATATATATATATTTATTTATGTATATATATATATTTATGTATACGGATATATATTTATATATATGTATTTATTTTGTATATAAATATATATAAATATATAAATCTATATTTATATATTTATATATATGCATATATATATATTTATGTATATTTATATATATACATATATATATATATATATATATATATTAATGTATATTTATATATGCATATATATGTATTTGTATATTAACATATATTTCTATATTTATATTTATACATAAATATAAATATATAAATATATTTATTTATATATTTATATATAAATATAAATATATATATATAGTCGTATGTTTATATATTTATATAAACATATATAAATATATATATTCATTTATATATTTATATTTATATATTTATATTTACATCTGTTGACAAGAACTTAATAAATCTTTAAGAAGAGTCCCTCGTTAGACTTTAGATTCTATTCATTTGGAGGCTAAACATTTAATGATTAATATGAACATTCATAACTTCACTGAATTAATTTCTCCGGGTTAACCTAGAGTTACCCTCGAGGATCATAAACCTAAGTAATTCTGACTTAACTGATTGAAAAATTTAATTAATTCTCCTAACGAGAATGTTCTTTATACCATTCACCAATAAGTGTTGGACTAGAAATGACATCCCTAATAATGTTGACATTGTGATGGGTTTTTCTCACTCTGTAGAAGATACGGATTAAGTGGGGTCCTTCCTACTGTAATAACTTAAATACCACTTTGGATATCCTTCTATAGAGACGATGCCCGTTTGACTACAACAGCCCGGCCAAGAGAGTACAATAAAACAATTTATAAATTACATAACTTTTCTATAAATATTGTCTTTCTATAATTATCGAACTGACCAAAAACCTTCAAACTTTCTAGGCATTACACTTAATTTTAACACCGAGGCTTATAGCCCTTATCACAAACCCAACCTTACGCTTTTATATTCCCATACATCTTCTAAACACTCCAACACAATTATAAAATCTATAGTACCTAGAAGACTTTCTACTCTTTCTGCAAAAAAAAAACAACACTGCTAATCAAAATGCTACTTTCTTCAATAATGCCTAAAGGAACTCAGGACACAATGAAAAAATTTAATACAACATTATGCTCCTCCTGCTGGCCGCCTTAAATCTGTAATCCCACACAATATGACCCGCAAAAAAAAAATTCAAAAAACAAGATCTGCCGATATCAGTTGCAATGAACCAGTCTACATGTATAATCCAAACCAAAATACTGATCGTAATACATCTAACCTACCCACTTGCACAAAGAGAAAGAAAGATATTTGGTTTAGTCCTCCATTTAGCGTAAATGTCAAAACTAATATACCTAAGGAATTTTTCAACATTGTACAAAACTCTTTCAGATACTCACCCGGATAGAGTTCTATTTTCAATAAACCCCTAATAAGGATTTCTTATTCAAATATGCCTAATTTAGCACAAAGGATCTTAACATCTAATAACAAAAACATGAATCAGCCCAAATAAATCTCCTTCTTAATTAAACCCAAAACTAACTGTAATTGTAATAATAAACATGTTTTCCCACTTAGTAATGATTGCACCCATAAATATGTTATATATTTATGCACAATTACTGAGCTCCCACGCAATACTCCCATAACAGACACTAATATTTTGGCTTCTAGTTATCACCTTTCTCATCCACCATCTGATATAGTTACTAATCACACACGCAGTCTCTGCATCTATAATCATACAACCAGCAATAACAATAATGATGATAATAATAATAATGATAATATTGATATTTCTCCTAACAGCCATACTAACACTAACAACTCTCATTGTCCCCTCCGAAACAGTCCTCGTACAATCATTGTCCCGCCCTTTGTTCAACACAATGAAAAAAAATTCAAACTATTTCCCTAACACAAATCAGCAAATTTATATTAATTCCAGACCTCGAGCTTTTAATAAAGTACATACATATAACGGTGCTACTTCAACGGATATTAAGAAAAGAATGTCAAACACCATTTCTACATTAACAACCAAAATTCTAATATTAACCAATGAAATTCTCTAACCACGTTATTAAAAAAAACTTAATTCTAATAATACCCCTTTGTCTATCAAATGGGCTATCCTAAAAAAAGGTTAAGTCTTATACTCCAGGCTCTAAGTCATCTCGCGTTAGCACAACTGCAGCTTTAACAATAATTGCCTCCCATCAAAATAACAATATAATAAACTCCTAAAACGAACTGATTTTTTCTGCAAACATCAGACCAAATCCAATTAGAGTTAATTTGAAATTGCATAGCCATTAATTTAACCTTTCAGCCTTTCAGATATATATATATATATATATATATATATATATATATATATATATATATATTCTTTTCTATAACATTATCGTTTTCTCTACATACTTTCTTAATACTTTACAAGTTAATTTTTTTCATTGTAATTCTTTTTTTTTACTTGTTTGGCCTGTTTTTCATTTGTAATTTCCGTGTTTAGCGTTTAAATTTTCTCATATGTATATTAATCTACCTACACTTTTATATTTTGCATGTATGTTTACTTATACTTTACAGTATGCATTTACTTACATACTTACTTTATCCATGATTTGAAGATACGGGCTTCTCCCTCCCCTTAACATTTTTTATTTATTCATCTATTTTATTTACTTATATGTATGTATGTGGGTGTGTTTGTTGTATATATATATATATATATATATATATATATATATATATATATATATTTATATATATATGTATATGTATATATATATATGTATATGTATATATATATATGTATATGTATGTATATGTATATATATATGTATATATATGTATATATATATATATATATATATATATATATATATATATGAATAAAAAAGAATGCGAAAAGTATAAAGGCTTATAACTTTTCTTTATTCGTTTTTAATTGGTGACGTGCAGGAATACAAAATAATAATATTATGAAAAAAAATTAAAAAACTTTTTTCATATATATATATATATATATATATATATATATATATATATATATATATGTGTGTGTGTGTGTAATTGTATGTATTCATATATATATGTATGTATTTATTTAGATGTGTACGTATTTATTTTATATTTCTTCTTATTTCAATTTGTTGTCTTTCAACTACTCCTGCTGAAAATTCAATTGATGACTAATAACTTTTGTACATTTCACTTGACCTCTTGTTTGCTTAAAAGTTTTGGCGCCTTTAACGTTATCTTTTCTGGGTCATTTTTATATTGTTTTTTCTAGTTCAAATTTATTCCAATCACCATTCCACTTTTTTCTCCTCCCTCCTTTTTCTTTTTTCCTTACTTTTTCACCAATTCTTGTTGATTCAATCTTGCCTCGACAGTCGAGCTGCATATTTGTTCCATTTCTTTTTGACGCACTTTCCGTCTTTCTTTTAATAATATATTGGAATTCTTTTCCATTTCCTTGCACCTATTTGTGAGCTATTCCAGGGATTTCTGCCTTTTGGATTACTTTGGATCATCTTCCAATTACGCGGTTCCCTTGGATTTTACTTGTGCGAATGGAAATTGAACTAACTTTCTTGGATTCGGCATCTTCGTATTTTACCGTCATTGGAAATTTTACTCTTCACCAGACTATCCATTCACGTGAAATCACTTTTTTATTCACCCTATTCCCTCTGCTTCACTTTTTGTTATCAAGTAAGATCTATGGCTTACTTGTAGTTTCATTTAATTCTTTGCAAGCAAAATCCGATCCCGCATTTTGCTACATCCTACCCTCTTATGAGAGGGAAAGTATTTCTTGGAAACTCCGCAGGTTAAGGACTATCCATTTATTTAGTGTTTCCTTTTTTCAAATTAAATATGTTTTTAACTCTTTTTCATCGTGTTTTTTTAGCATGTTTTATTAACTATCTGTTCTTATATGTACATTTATATATACTTAATTATATGCATATATATTTAGGTATTTATATATATATTTATATATATATATATATATGTATATATAAAGCTGAACGTCTGTGTGTGTGTCTGGTTACGAATAGGCTCCTATATGGTTGAGTAGTATAGATAACTGATCACATATAATGATAGAAGATGTATGGCGACACAAAAATTTGTATGTTTGATCGGGCATAGTGATGATTCATTACAATTGTAGGGGTTTGCGTACGCGCCTGGTCCACTAAGTATGGAAATAAAAAAAAAATTACAAATATCGTTTACAAGTGTTTTTATATAGAATTACATAATACTTTGATAAGTATGTTTTAACTTAAATAGGGAAAGTATAATAAAATTGTTGGGTCTGAGTTCGCGCCTGGCCCCCATAGAATGGAAATAGGCATATACTTTTCATATCTATCAGCGTAAGTATGCTTTGATAATAATGTTTCAGTTTAAAGAAATATGGTATAAGAAAATTATGGGGGTTCGTTCGAGCCTTACCTCCATCATCATCATCATCATCATCATCATCGTCATCGTCATCGTCATCATCATCATCATCATCATATTGATTAGCTTAACGGGCTCCTTGTCCGGAGCAATGTGACTCTTCCTCTCCAGAGTTGTCTGTCTTCAATCAGTTGCCTCAGATTTTCAGATTCACAGTTGGCGTCATGTGTTATTTGTTGTATGTACCTGGATCTAGGTTGTCATCTACTTGCGCCTCCGTGCCGTGGAGTCCATAGCAATACATCACTCACCAGTTCATGCTTGCCCCTCAGACAATGGCAGGCAAATCGTAGGCGTCTTTCTCTGATGGTATTAGATATGGCAGCTAGGTTGGCATAAAGATGCTGCCTTGTCGGATGATTCTGCCAAGATATATTTAATATTGTTCTTAGCATACGTGTGTATGTGCCGTCTAGTTTTCTTTCCAATCTTTTGGTGAGTGTCCAGGTGGTAGCACCGTAAACAAGGTCAGACTGTACCACTGCCCTGAAGAACTCCCTTTTCAGTTTGTAAGCCATACTGAATGTAGGCCATCCAATGTGGTCCATGCTTTTGAGATGCAAATTCCGATATGTCTCTCTGTGGAAACTATATTGCTATCCAGATACGTAAACTGAGCGACTTTATGTGTTGATCCAACCAAAGCCCTGATCTTTCCTTTAACATTGAAAGTCATGAACTTTGTCTTGTCCGCATTTATGTGGAGACCAATGCCATTTGCAGACTTTTCTAGCTGACGTAACAGTGTTTGTGCGAACAAAGCAATATCGTCTGCGTAATCTGCATCAGTTATGTGTACTGATTGATGACTTCTGTTTTTGGATTCATTTCATGTTGTGTATATTAACAGAGGTGCGAAGTACAATATCAAGACAGACAATGAAAAGGAAAGGGGCAAGAGTATCTCCTTGTAGAACCCCACTGCGGATGTCGAAAAATTCAGTGTCCCCATCTGGGAACCTGCCCATTGCACAGGTGTGCTCATATAGCATCATGATAGCATTAATGACTTAATTTGGAATGCCATATGCTTTTAATATGCTGGCCATTTTTCCTCTATGTACGAAGTCGAATGCTTTGGAGAAATCTATAACGATCATGACTGCATCAATGTTTTTGCGTTGACTCCTTCAATCAGTCTCGTAACAGTAAGTATTTGACTAGTAGTAGAGCGATTCTTTCTAAATCCATTTTGGTTCTTCCTGGGCACTTCTTCGATCTTTGGTTGGATACGGTTGAGAAGCATGGTATTGTAGATATTTGCTGCAATTGTAGTGAGTGCTATTACTCTGTAGTAGCTTGGTATGCTAAGGTCACCCTTCTTGTGGAATGGAAGTATGCATCCTTCCCTCCATATATTAATTTTTTTGTTTATATAGAGAATTGCATGAATTAAGATGTATGTCATTGACACCACCTGTCTTCCATACTTCAGGAGGTATGTTATCTAAGCCATCAGCTTTACGATTATTGGTCTTCTTTAGTACATTTAGAAGTTCCTCCATTGTAAAATCACCCTTCTTAATATCGAGTTCCTATACAACAATCGACTGAATTGGTTGGTCTGTCACTTCTGGTTTGTTTCTGAGTAGCTTTTCAAAATCTGCTTTCTATTTTGAACATGCTTTTTTCCACAGTGTTTGCCTTTAACTTAGCTTTGGCAGGTCGTTTGCGCCCAGATATCTCTTTTGCTACTTGCTAAGCCAGATAGGATTGTTTGTTATCTGCTGCATTCTGGATTCGATCTATTTGTTCTTGAACATACTTCTGTTGTTCTGATAAATGCATCATACTAAGCTATTGAAGCGCCTGCTTCCTTAATTTTGTATTCTGTCGAGTGTGGTATTTATGTTGCTGTTTGATTATGTTTTTAAACTTTTCTTGTTTTAATATTATTTTGTCATTTTCCCACGGTACTTTTCGCTTTAAATTGGGCTTCAGAGGTATAGACTTCTTTGCTAATTCTTGGTGCGATCTAACGAAGTTTTCATAGACGGTATTAGCAGTTGGTTCCTGCTCTTGTGCTTTTAAAGTATCAAATCTGTTTCGCAGTTCGAAGATGAATCTCTGTTTGATCTGATTGCCGTGTTACAATGTTGACCAGTTGTAGTGCTGTCTAGATTATTTTTTTTAGTTTTGTTTGCTCGTAGGCTTAACTTCAACTTGGAGGTTACAATCCCATGATCAGTAGACACACCATAGAAACTGCTATAACCTTCACAGTTATGACAACTATTGATCCACTTCTTACTCAAAAAAGAATGCCCAGTTGTGCCTTGTCTCTATTTGGGGATTGATGGGTTCAGAGCTTTCCGGGTCTTTTCTGAAAACGGGTATTCATGCATTGTAGGTTGTTTCCAAGGTGAAAAGTTAATAGACACTCTCCATTTCGGTCTTTCCATCAGGAAAATATAATTTATGCTTGTTGTCTTCCCGTCCAATATGTGCATTAATGTCACCTCCGATAACCAATAAATTATTTTTGGGATTGAGCGCACTATTGCTGAGAGTTCATCTTAGAAATTCAGGATCTCTTGGTTGTCACTGACTTGGTAGGGCTGTAGTAACAAATAACAGTAGTAGCAGAATTTCCACTGAAGGTAGCAAGAATTACCCTTGGTGGTATCTTCTCAGCACTGTTCAATGATTTCAATGCTCGAGGGCTAAGCAGAAGTTCTACTTCCCCAATGGAACTATTTGTCGAATTGTCCATGCTGACGTTGATACTAGTTTCCAACTTTTGATTTGGATATAAAAAGATTATACGGAAAATCGAAAAATTAAAAAAAAAAAAGAATCATAAAGCAAAGTGTCACCGTTGCATTTAATAATATTTGCTTGAATGAAAAAATGCTGCCTAAATATACCAATATATATATATACATATATATATAAGTACATCATTTACTCACATAAATTTAATATACTAAAGTATAGATTTATGCGTAAACTTTAAGTATTTACTTCAAAAGTGCTCAATACGTAGGTAGAGCTAGTTAGTAATTTATAAAATATATATGGCGATTAAGCTACACTGAATATTCTGCGTTTCATCCACTATAGGATTCGTCAGGCTTATGCGCGAATTCTGTGGTTGCTTCTTGTTTTTATATATGTTGAGGATTTCTAGTTAGCCAATCAGCTTTCTAGTATCCAACGCGCCCCTTCCTATCAGCCAATGGGCATGCATTTTATCGAACAAAAGATCTGTTTTAGAACTAGGTTAGTGGTTTAAGGTAGATCTTTTCCCTCCTTTTATATATATATATATATATATATATATATATATATAAATATTCCTATGTGTACACACATACATGCACATATATATACATATATATATATACATATATGTGTGATTGTTTGTATAAAAACAACACTAGCGAATAAATACTGGGTACTGAAAGAAAGCGGACATTCGCCGGTAGTCGAATGGAAAATAATGAGACAAGCTACCACATGCAGACATTTAGACGACACATGTAAATTATGCCTCCATGAAAAATTTGCTATCCTGTACTTTAAAGAACCTCAAAATCATTTAAACTGTAGACGAGAAATAGCAAACAACTGTGTTCACAAAATAAAACTTACTCTAGGATAGCGATATAAAAGATAGCTTTAAAACTAACAATAACAATAGAAAACAAACAAATAAATAAATTAAACAAACATGAATATACATAAACGATCACACATATATGTGTATATATATATGTGCATGTATGTGTGTACACATAGGTATATTTATATATATATAAAAAGGAGGGAAAATATTTACCTTAAACCACTAACCTAGTTCTAAAACAGATCTTTTTTTCGATAAAATGCATGCCCATTGGCTGATAGGAAGGGGCGCGGTGGATACTAGAAAACTGATTGACTAACTTGAAATCCTCAACATATATAAAAAAAAGAAGCAACCACAGAATTCGCGCATAAGCCTGACGAATCCTATAGTGGATGAAACGCAGAATATTCAGTGTAGCTTAATCGCCATATATTTTATAAATTACTATATATATATATATATGTATATATATATATATGTGTGTGTGTGTGTGTATATATATATATTAGAAATGGTAATTAAATAAATATGTAAGAAATATGGTATCAGAAAATTATGGGGTGTTCGTTCGCGTCTGACCTCCATAGAATGGAAATATGTTACAAAAGTTTAACAAGTTTTGTTTTTTTTAATATAGATCGACACAATATTGTGATAAGTGTTTCAGTGTGAACAGGTATTGTATAATAGATTATGGGGCTTATCCATTTTATTTTTACTTTCATCATATTTTGCTTTGGTTTTGATACCCCCGAATTCGAAGTTATCTCATTATAACCCTTCCTTTTCATAACCTAACATACATTCATTAATCAGAGTCCATTTTCTGTAGTCTGTTTTTGAACCCAGTCAACGACGGGTACTTTTTCTAGTATATATATAAAAATATACATTAATATATAAATATATATATATTTATATATATAAATATATATCTATATAGAGAGAGATATAAAGATGAATATATTATTAAAAGCAAAAACTATATCCTTAGATATTAGACACATAAGAGGGAATAATACAGTAGCAGACGCCTTGTCACGAAAATACGAATTGAAGTAAACAAAAAGACGGAAAAGAAAGAAAAAAACGAAGAAAAATATTAAGTTATATATTAGAAAAATCACTTAGGTAGGGCTTCTTCATTTTTTTTTCTTTTATGGAAGAGGGTGTTATAAGAAAAAAAATACCCTCTTCTTCCTTTTATGTCTTAATAAATGTATGTATTAGTCAAGTAGAAACCTCATTCCAACCTCTCTCCATCCACCCACGAAAAGGAAGTTAAAGAGACAAGATTTCCTACTCCATTCCCATCGTTTTCGAAAAGATATAACGGATGTAAACCAGACAGAAATCTCAATCAACCCATTTCAGAAGGGAAAACGTTGAAATAAAAACTAGAGCGGGAAATTTAGTTGAGCTGCGAACCGCCACGAGAACACTTGGTAAAAATCCGGCCCCTAAGAAAATGGGAGTGAACACCAGCGTAGAAAGACGCATAGGTGACTGAAATACAGCCCACTCAACCTGGATTGGCATATCACCATCGAACCGAAAATGGAAACGAACTCAAAGCTTGGATCTACCTTGGCCGAATGTTATTCTTGGAGACGAATATGCCTCCAATGGAGAATTCTTTACTAAAAATCACGCGTCAGAACTTGGAGACGAATATCTCTCCAATGAAGAATTCTATACTAAAAATCACTCGTCATGAATAATGTTAAAAAACAAACAACGGTGACGAATGAGAGAAAAGACACTTACGTTAACGACGCACGCTCGTGAGGAGCGGACAATAACCAAGAAGCTAAGTATGCATCGATTTTCATTCACCTCAATCCGCCCAATCCGTTCCCATGTTCGTATGCTCAAATATCAGTCTTGTTAGATATATAAATTTACTATTTGCCATGTGCAAAGAAAGAAGAACTACTTTACTGTCTGATTCCAAATAACAACTGTGACTCAATTTTCTTTTCATTCAAAAAAAAAAAAAGAAAAAATGGGAAAAAGACAAAGCGTCCCCATGAATAAACTTTATTATGCCTCCCCCCATCTCGACCCGTAATCTTGTCTGCACCCCTATGTGCATTATTGCTGTTTATTTTTATTGCATTCACCTGTATAACACTCATGTAAATAAATTAATGCGTTTTTAGTATGTTCATACTCGATTGTGTCATCGCCATTCTTATTGCATAATTCTAATTATTAATCGTGAATACCATTATGGTGTTTCATGATGATAATGCTGGTTTGCACCTTGGCAAGTGTCATTTGGTTGTGATATCAGTACAACCGGCACACTGCATATGTTTTTTTATCTTACAACGTGCATTTGGGAGGAGAATTTCCCTTTGTAATGCCTAACCCCGGGCTATCGACACACGGGATTTCCATCCGGGATCTCAATATTTGTCAACCCCTGGGCTAGACCCAAAACGGTTACATGGGGATTCGTCCGGGATCAACACACACCCAGCACATAGGTGACCGCCGGACGATCAGTTACACACCAAACAAGTTTGACCCACACTATTGCTTGAATAGTAATCCTCATTGGAATACCCGAACATTGTACACGGATAAACAGGGCATAATGACGGACATAGAAAATCCATCACCAAATAGGTTATATATGTTTAAGTAAGATGAGTTAATCATAATAGGAAAAAAACTAGACATAGAGATTATGGGACCTATGAGAAAAAGTCACTTGATAAGAGTAATAGCTGACCACATGGTAGATAATGACATCTTCAGGGAGGAAGCGCTAGAAGAATTACCAGCGAAGAAGATATCCATGACGCCTGATCAAGTCGAATCAGAAAATAACGAGAATAATGGCTAAAATGGAAATAGAGAAAGCTCGAATCGAACATGAGTTGAGAATGTGTGAACTGAATATAGCTCATCAGCCACGAGAAGACAGAAACAGATTTGATATGAAAAAACAGATGCGGAAAAAGAATTCGATGATTACTTCGCACATTTTGAGAGGACCGCCCTAAACATCAACTGGTCGAGAGAATGCTGGGCAATGCTTTTGCAGACAGCATTGAGCGGTAAGGCCCAAAAGACTTACGCAGCACTCCCATCAGAAGACTGCGCCGATGACGAGATAGTGAAAGCGGCCATATTGAAAGGGTACGAGCTCGTCCCACAAGCTTACCTACAAAAGTTTAGGAACTTAAGAAAAAGTTAGGGACAAACATACGTAGAGTTTTCTAAATTAAAAGAGAATTATTTTGATCGGTGGTGCAATGCCACGACCGAAGAAGGTAACCTCGCCAGGTTTAAACAACGTATGTTTATTGAGTAATTTCCAAACTGGATATCCGATTACATGAGAATGCACCTAGCCGGCAAAAAGGCTGAAACGGCGCTCGATATAGCCACGTCAGCCGATGAGTACGTATTGATTCATAAGAGAAGCAGGGCAAGCCCCAGGGACTTATGCATTCACAAGCCAGGAAGCGTTGTACAAACAACGACAATCAGCGGGCACCCATCAGAAACCCTCTTAACACAACCAACCGACCAGTACTAGGACGGGAAACGAACCCATAGTAAGATTCAACTGTCGAAAAACGGGTCATGTAGCTGTGAAATGCCAGGCAAAATGATTCTTTGAGATGAATCAGAATATCCCAGCCAAACCACAAGGAGCGATATCCCAGGGAGTAGATAAAACATATAAGCCCTTCATATCACGGGGATATATAGCCCGAGATAGTGAGAGTCAAGCGGAACCCATCAACATTCACAGGGATACGGGTGCATCACAATCCCTAGTGAAAAGAAAACCGATGCCCAAGGAACAGTGAGAGCTGTAGGCAGATCGATTACGTTAAAGGCCATAAAAACAACCCGATCACAGTTCCGTTATTTAAAGTCCACCTAGTATCAGACTGGTATTCGGGAGAGGTCACAATATGGATAATCTTTCTTTATTAAACATGAATTTAGAAAGTCTCCTTTGACTTACATTTAATATGAGATTCCCACAAAATAAATGGTATCATTTAAATATATATTATTTGAATAAAATTAATTAAATTTATTATAATTAAAATTAGATCAATTATGCTTTGCATGCATAACATTATTTTCTATTCATGAAGGGGTCTTTTTATGATAAAACACATTTATAATTGGTGATTTAAACTTATGTTTAACTAGAAACATACACATCCTATGGAAGGCACCGTGCCAACATTCGTGAAAACGGTTCTTACCAAATCTAAAATAACACATTAACGCAACCGGGGATTTGAATTCAAATACATCAACATTTTCGACATAACGCGTATTTTCGTTGTTCCTATTTATAACAACCCCAACAATTACTCGGTTTAATTAAATCAACTTATGCATTAATTATATCATTGCAGTCCCATGACACTTACGTTGTCCAGCTTATTAGCCATAATTTTGCCCTCTGTAGTCTGAGATGTTCATGCTTGCCCTGGTTACAATGTTTATCATTAGCAATATTAGATATTGATTCCATGTGGGATACTGTCAGTCTGACTATGTGTAAAGTTTCAGATTGAAATAGAACTGTTGTTGGAGACTCTTTGTCGAATTAGAAACATTTGCTTCATTCTGTTCATCTTAAATTAAATATTAGGTTTAGAGCTTGCGAAATCTTTCATTTTTATTTCAAATTATGTAGTTTCAAATCAGTTTTCGTTATCATACTTTTACTTCATATCTAATTGTTTAAAGGACACTCGTTTTGAAACGAGGTTTTCTATTTTTTCAGAAAGTTGAATACAGGATGAAAAAAGAAGCAAATTCGCACAATTTTTTTATTTAAGTTAAAGCTAGGCCGATAAGTTGCTGATACAGTTCGCGATATCAACGAAATGTTTGCCCCATGAATCACTATTGAATGCACAACACAACGCTGGTTTAAGAAATTACCTAGTGGCGATCAGACGCTTGAAAATAATGAGCGTAGTGGTCGGCCATCAAATGTTGACAATGACTAATTAAAATCTTTAATGAAACCAAACCCTAGCACAGAAGAACCTAAATAAACTTTTAATTTTACTAATTTCTTCCTCGCTGTACCCCTAAAATTTAAATATAATTTTTGTCAGAGATTTAACATTTGATACATCCAAGTTTTTAGTTTTGCTGTAAACTATATGGGAAAAATTAACACTTTTATCTGTTACGCTATGCGAACCACATTAGCTGTAAAGTTGTGAGATTAAGTCTCAAGATAGGAACAGTAGTCCGAATAACTAAAATACAAATTGAACAATTAATTTTGAAATAGGATGTCTATTAATCTGCAAAGTCTAAAAATACAATATTATTACAACCTGGTCTGTCATGCTTACGTTTTTAAAATTGGATTTTATCTATCTCACAACAGTTTTAAAAAGCGTTCATAGATCGACGTCGAAATTGAAGGGACGCACCGGGCAATTATTAGTTATAAAAGGTGTAAGTTAGAAAAGGCATTTTCATTGCTAAATGTAGAGACTGAAATGTAAAGTGTAAAATCTAGGGCCGAATTCTACTAAAAATGTCTACTGAAAAATAAGGAGGAAAAGTGAAAACTGTGTTTTATATTTAATGTATGCTTCACACATTCACAAAGTTAACAAAATACGACAAACTTAATCATAAATTGAATAAAGACAACGTTTAAAAAGGCGTTATAAAAACTATGTTTATTTTTTAATAGTTTACTATGTAAAATGATTTTTGCAAATAGTGTTATTTATAAAAAGAGTCTTTTTTATTTTAAAATTGCATTTAATAATGTATGCTTTTAAATAAAAGTGTGTCTTTTTTAACCTTACACTTTAACTTGAATAATACTCGAATAATACATACGCAATTTTTAAAAGGTAAGTATTCTACAAAATTTGGTAAAATTTACAGAATAAAAAATATATTATTTTTGTGTAAGCGAATAAACAAAAACACATTACAAAAAATATAAACTTGTTTATTATTCTGTGAATTTTACACCATGTAAAGAATACTTGTAATAAACTGGGAGTAATATCCGTAGCATTTGCTAACAGGTGCAATGGCAAAGAGAAAATGTGTGTATTTAAAAGAAAAAGAAAAAATGATATAGTTTTAAGAAGAGCACTTTCACTAATCTTAGCCTCGATCCTCCACTGTTTGTGATAATAATGGAAATTCAAACTTTGTATTACTTCTCTAAAATAAATAGTGTATATTTAAATATTGAATCATACATGTGTTTTTCATTGTGAACGTAATAGCGATCTCAAAAAAAATGTTACTGAAAAAGAACAATGACACCTAATCTCTATAAGCAACACATACTTCCGATCCGACACAAAGTCATAGATTCGCTGCACTTCTATTTGCATATTCTATGACAGATAGTTATCGTATTTTGATGAACACATGCTAAATCACGTCGGGAGATGCATATGCAAAAACCAAATACTGCTTATAAATGAAATACAATTCATATAAAAAGAACAATAGTATTAATGCGGTTTCTGTAAGTCGAATACATACAGTCTATACGATAACAAGGATATCTCATCATGCCCTGCATATCTAAATAACAATCGAGAACCGACCGACCGATCGATTGACGCAAGGAAACAATGCACGACACCTCTTTGCTTCATCAATCAGGAAATATCTAAAGCAATGCAATAGATTGGTTGACAATAACCAGACTTGTCTTCCGAGAGATTAGTCTGCTCACGAAAGAGACAAAGCTGTGATTGCACTAAATTAATGTAAGTGCATCACGAACCATTTCTAAAGTCCTTACTATAATAGATGTTGTATATTTGTGCATTTGTAATTAACACTTGGAACATTAGCTAAATATACATGATATTAAATAACACCGTTCGTTTTATTAAAATTGCAATAGTTAGTGCCCGTGTGAATAAGATGATCTGCATAGAAAGGAAACCTACAAAGTCTTGCCTTTTTATTCTGATTTCTCGGCATTGCCTTCACTGGTAGGGACGGTAATATGTAAGATTTACTACATTCAGAATTGGCCCTGATATTGCAGAACTTGACGATGGTAAGTGTAATCATCACTCCGTGGCAACATCCACTGATTCAGCATCACTATCCAATCATCCATGTTATTTAATGTTATGGTCTGTGTAAACAAATATTTTGCGATTTAAGGACTTGGGAAAATCAATTGTAAACGTTACATTCTCCTGAAAGTTAACAATCAATTCTTAATCTGAGGAACTGAGAAATGCAATTAGGAATTATTTAGGACAACAATCCAATCATGGCTGACGGAACGAGAGCATGCTACTCTCGTGAAGTAAATGAATAGTTCAGTTCTACTTCCAAATTCCCGAGTTCGACATAAACATTCCCGAATTTGAAAAGATACACACCAAGGTCAGCGGTTACATCAACCGAAACGCCGTGAAAATGACACTCAAGATGAAAACAGTAGTCCAATGAATCCAGATAATACGAATAAATACCCTCATCTCAAAAATTCATAAACGTATTAAAAATACTGTTTCGACAAAAATCCATAGATTTACGACTCTTTTTTTATATATACTTTCGAATCACTTTTATAGAAAGTCACCAAAAATATTTCCATATGCCATTGATATAACCGATGCCACTAAAAATAATGTCCCTATTTACTTGCTATTCATAAGGACAGTGTGTGACTTAAGGAGTAATTTAGTTTTCCATGTAAGAAATTCCGATGACCGCATTTTGGATATTACCAAAAAATTGTCTTAGTCTTGAACGATTTTTCCTTCATTGATAACAGAAAATATGAAGTGCAGCATAGGAACAAATACTGAACGTTGCATTGTGTCATTTTTAACTAATATCCGAGATTTTGGTAAAATACATGTTTTGCCAAAGATCTCGCCTCTTCGGTGTCGATATAAATGTTTAGTTAAAATGAAAACATTTAAAAACATTTGTTTATTCCATGCTCTCTTAAAATTTGCGTTCTTTAAAAAAAATGAAACGTTAACCAATAATAGGTAAGCAACAATGTTTTCGTGAGAAACGCGTTGCTTTTTATTTACGAAAAGTAAACATTCGAACAAACAAATCGAACTATTATATACTGTGTTGACGGATTTATATTTACTCGCTTCTTTTCGATAGATTTTGTCGTGCTCCAAATTATTATAGTGGGCGGTGTATAAGAAATATTGTCGTACGAAAAACCAAGCATTGACTTTGTAGAATAAAAACTATCAGTTACTTTAATCGAAAAAAAATCTGACTTATTTGTTTTATTTCAACGCATATGCTTGCGTTATAAGGCCAGAATTAATAACTCGAAATAAAACTGTGGCAATTTATTATTATTTTATGAACTTTACTTTAAAAAAGACATATTACCGTTAGTTTTTGAAGGTCACGATACTATAGTGGGTAATCACAGGAACTGATGACCTGTGTTTTTAGTTCGAATCTTGTTCATTTCACAAAAATGACTTCCACTTAGAATGCTGGCATTCTTCACGTGTTAGTTTTGTAATTACGTGGTGTCATTCTAGAATGAATTCTGGCAAAAAGAATATCGATGTAATAAATTACAATAATAGAGTTTTAGGAGTCATAGAATATGATGATGATGACCGGGAGAAGCTACCATTATTCCGGATAAGATTGATAGAATAAATTTTATTTGAGAGTTGTGCAGAAATTTAATTTAATTTAAATTTTAATTATACAGTCGTCGGTACAGTTCGATGCAAAGAGGTGAACCCAAAGCTAAGAAGCCCAGCGCAAGGTACAATTAAAATAGCAGGTGTTTTATGGATTATTTTACTTTTTTTTTGATATCCCTATGAATCGATGCATCTACATTGATAACGTACAAATCCGATAGACATGTCGGAGCGTATGTAGAGAAAGCAATTTGATGCAACATTGTTGCGATGGGGCAATTGCTAAATTTCGTAGCGAGTGCTGGACTTATAAGGTTGAATCACTTTTACAGCAAGCACAAGGACGTAGCTTGGCAGTAATGAAGCAAGTTTACATAAAACAATTCCAGATCAATTTTGCGTTTCAAATGAGCTGATTTTGTATTAATATTCGGGGTAACATTGCCTTAGATATTTCGCTGTTTATGTAAGACAGGACTGTGTACTGACATAGGTATTCTTATGGCAATTGCTAAGACTTACTACTTCCACGCTCCGTTTTTGCAAATAGAAACCTAGTTCAGTCCGTTTCCATATTACTAGAAGATTGGGTTACAGGGTTAACGGGCTCTTTCTATCCGATGTTGTTTATCCTCAGGCCTCATATTTGAGCGAAGTATGCCAGATCTTGATCTGACATATGAAAGCAAAGGGTTTTATAGATTGTCTGCAAAAAATGTAGTCATAGGTTAGAAATTACAGAATATATGTGCTGTTAAATTTAGTCCAATTTATCTGCACGACCCTGTATATATATATATATATATATATATATATATATATATATATATATATATATATATATATATATGCATACTAGCTGTACCCTGCCACGCGTTGCTGTGGCTCAAATTGGCGCAATGGAAAAAGTTCCAAAATGAGAAAAAGCATGTTTCTTATGGGTTTAAATTTCCATTTTGCATGGGTACACAGTTTTTGTTGTTCCATTTTCTTAGCTGATATAGAGATTTTCCGGTTTGGTGATTCTTGAATATGTAACATAAATTATCCATGTGAAAAAACAGTCAGTGTGTAACTGTAAGGCCCACAATTGCAAATATTGTTCCCTGTGCTTTGTTGATGTTTATTGCAAATGACAATAAAATTGGAAAGTGCAATTTGCTAAAGTGTAATGATGTATCCAGTGGAATCATAGGAATGCATAGAATGAAAATATATTCATCTGTGAAAGGTCCTGTTAAGATTGTTGTTTCTATGATATTGTTTTTTTTACTGCAAGCTATGTGCCATTGCAAAGCTTGGGTTGGTTTATATTTCACAACATGATAATTAGTACACCAAATTTCAGTTGCAATACATGCGGTGGCATCCCTGGCAAATATAACTGTTGGATAATTAACCACTTTATCTGCTTTCACAACAGTGTCGATGGATTTGTATTTGACTACCTCACTTGGAAGTTTACATTGAATTATAGCGTTAAGTTCATGGGCATCTTTGTATTGACCTGCAAGAATAGATTATTAACTCAGTCAAATGGAATTCTTATAATTTGAATATCTGCAAAAACCTTTTAAACTAACTATTCTTTTTGATGAAATAAAATTACAGAAATTACAGAAGTTAAAAGTCAAAGAATTTTGCCCTTAACTCTGACCAGATGGCACTTTTTCGTACCTAATTTCCCACAAGTGATGCAAAAGTTTTTGTGCGGATCAAACAGTCTGCAACTGTACATGCATATTTTGAGTTAAGTTTAATGGCTTCACATGGAACAAAAAAGTAGAGTATTTGAGACAAGCATTTATTTCATCTGCTGGTGTTGATTGAAGAATAACAGGTAACATTTGTCTGAAATCTCCTGCAAGCAATATTACTGCATTCCCAAATGGTCTGAAATTGCCACGCAAATCTTGCAAGGATCGACCAAGAGCCTCAAGTGATTTTTTGCGTACCATTGTGCATTCATCCTAAACAATAAGTTTGCATTTTTGCAATATTTTTCCACATATTGGATGTTTTGGAGATGTCGAACATGAGATTTTTGAAAAATTGAATGTTTTAAAGTAGAATAAATAATTCTTCTAATTGGCAGCAAGGTCGCAGGTATTCCCCATGCAGCAAGGGCTAAGGCTATGTCATTTTGTTACCAAATGGCTGCCAAAATCAATTTAATTAGAAAGGTTTTACCAGTTACTTCTGGCGCTGTTCAAGGTAGCAGTAATTTCCAAATAACTTCTATTCTCACAGTCAGTAAATTAGGTGACTAAAATAGGATTTATCCATGTTTTGACAATGCCTTATTCACTGTAATTAATTTAGGAGACTAAAATAGGATGAGGGATTAGAGATGGGCTGATAGAGAGGAAGATATATAGATAGAAAAGAGACAGTGAGAGGAAAATAGAGTAAGAGAAGGAGATAGAGAGATAAAGGGATTGATAGATAAACAGAGAGAGGGTGAGAGTTAGAAACAGAGAGGGATGAAACAGAGGAAAGGAGAGAGATAGAGGGAGTTAGAGAGAGAAAGGGGCTCAAAGAGAGATGGAGAGGGTGATATAGAGAGAAAGATAGATTGAGAGAGGGAAAGGGAGAGATGGATAGAGAGAGATATTGAGAGAGGGGGAGAGAAACAGAAGGTGAACTACACTTCACCGTTTTTTTCCTCGTTCAGTAGAGAAGAAATCTTTCGAGACTGAGGCAATTTTAATGTTTTGTTATTATCCAGAGTACCACTTGTTTTTGTTTTTTTTGGGGGGGAGCTTGATTTTCCTCGCATTAGAAACCGACCGGGTTATCTGTACTTTCACTTAACAAATTAATAAAAGAAAAACATATTGTAAAATTTTAATTTAACAGGAAAATACTATTTTAAAAAATAGCACGGTAGCATAAGTGCATAAGTGCAACTTTAGGTACTCCTTGGGCGTTGTGTTCCATGGCGACCTGCATAATTATTGAATGGTCGCTCCCTTAGCCCCCTCCCAGTCAAGGCTAATTCATGCGCAGGTAACATTTTTTTATTTACTGACGTTGGCTTAGTAACTAAACGATTTATTGATAATTTTGTAACCCTTAAACGCATGCCGGAAGATTTAAATTGGTTCATTATTGTTGTAATGAAAAAAAAAAAGTTTCATTCAACACAAAACCAAAAACACATATTAATGATAAATGATTTATTATTCTATTCATTGAAATTTTCTAATTCTTAAATAAAAAAGTAAAAAAATGTTAATAAAAAATAGTTGCTTATGTGCGCATAAACAACTTGTTTATTTTTAGATTAGGTCCACCTTATAATCACCCCCCCCCAACTTCCTCATCTTAAGAACAGCTTCCGGAATAAACACCACTTTTGGAGGGGGGACTATTTGAAAAATTTAACTGATATTTGTTGTCAGATTACCCACCCAAAAATACTATTAAAAAAAAAGGAGGGGTTCAGTGCCCGTGGGAGAGAAGTAGATTTATTTATCAATAAAAGTTGCGGAGAAGTAAAATTATTTATCAATAAAAGTCGTCATTTAAAAAAGAAAATTGTGGCGGTGGACCTAAATGTTTTGATTTCGCACTATTCAACAATTTGTTCATCCGCGCATGTAAATTAAAAAATATTTGTAAAAGTGAGAAGTTATCAGTAAATGATTTAGTTTTTTTTTTAAATGTATTTATTTCTTTATTTTTTTACTTTAGGTCCACCTCCACAAATGTTAAGAACGGCTTTCAGAATAAACACCCCCAACCTCTCCATGTTAACAACGGATTTCGGAATAAACACCATGGGGGGATATTAAAAAAAAGTCGATAAAAGTCGTCATTTAAAAAGAAATTTAAAATCAAATGTTTGTAAAAGTGAGAAATTATTAATAAATGTTTAGTAACATTTTTCGGTGCTAATGCAGAGAGTGACCCGCGCTATTGTTTAAATCGTGTGTTGTTTTTAATCAATTGCAAGGTTAAAGTACAGAATAGGTACAAAACACCCTCCCCTCCCCATGTTTAGAATGGCTTTTTAAATAATAACGTTATTATTTCAGCATGGATCACTCTCTGCATGAGTACCCGTTTTTCTGTTAATATTCATAAAAAGTAAAAATTTTTTCAAAATAAATAAATAAATGTTTGTAAATGTGACAAATAATCGTTTAGTTACGGCAACGTCAGTAAATAAAATATGTTACGTGCGGGGTGAGTTGGGAGACTAAGGGAGCGACTATTATTTTTTTCTACTGGTCGCCATGGAACTCAACGCCCAAGGAGAACCAAAATGTAATTTCTTTTGTCAAATAAATAAATTTCAAGCAATAGATAGCAACTTCGTTAATTTTACGACTCGCCCCAGCATATTATAAACACCCTAACTTCCCCAAAAGTTAAGGGTTAAGGGCGTTTATAATACGTTGAGGCATGTCGTAAAAATGAAACAGTTTAGAAAAAGTTAAAACAAACTTTTTTATGTAAACAATGCCGTGAAAATAAACTAAACTATTAAAACGTAATGTTTCATGAGTGAAAAGCCTTAACATAAATAAAATTAAAACAAATTGGTAAGTACATAAATGAATTTAAATTTTTAAAATATGGGATTATTATTTTTTTTGTGTGTGTGTGTGCTAATGCAGAGAGTGATCCGCGCTATTTTTTAAAAATCGTTTTCCTCGTTTAATTAAAGTTTTATGATATGTTTTTATTCAATTGTAAGGTTAAAGTACAGAATAGGTACAAAACACCCTCCTTTCCCCGTGTTAAGAATGGCTTTTTAAATAATAACATTATTATTTCAGCACGGATCACTCTCTGCATGAGTAAGTTTTTTTTTCCTTTTTTTTTTACTTATCGAGGTAACAGAAAATGAAATCTTTCGTCAATTCGTGGCTGTGAAATGAATCGAACCGGAAGTTCAGTTTTACAACAGAACAGATTCGCAGTAACGGTTAAAAATATATTTATTTTATTTAATATTTTAATAATTCGCGAGGTAAATTTATTTCAATGACATAAAAACATACCTCGACTCTAAAGATGGTTTGTCTGAAAATTTCAAATAAATTGGTAACGTAGAAATAGGGTTTTATTATTTTAGAACGAACCAACATTTACATTTATATATATATAGATATAAATATGTATATGTCTATATATGTCTATGTCTATACATGTATATGTATATTTGTGTGCATATATGTGTATATATATATATGTGTGCATATATGTGTATATATATGTGTGAATATATATGTATATATATGCATGCATATGTATATATATATATGTATATATATATATATATATATATATATATATATATATATATATATATATATATATATACACCGGGAAAAAGCCGAGTACCCATGCAAGTATATCTATAAACGTGAACGTGTCTGTGTGTGTCTGTCTGGGTGCCCGTGTACAGTTCCCTACGCAATAGCTTTGTCAATTTTTAGTCTACAGACTCGAAATTTGATAGACAGGGTAATGAGATATCAAAAAATCTATGTGATCGGTTTTCGGCCAGAAATGTTGTTTTTACGGGGTCAACCTTCAAAGATTTGACTTTTTAGAACTCTACCAAACTCCTCCGACAATTTTTGGTCTAAACACGTGAAAGTGTTGACATAGGTTTCTAGAACATGGATCTAACTTTACAACTGAATTTGCCCCCAAAACAATACAAATTAAGGGGTCATATTGTGGGTCAAGTTAAAAAAAATACCGTTTTTTGTTTTTGTTTTTTTCATCAGTATACACCTCCAAACCCCCGGGCAACGCCGAGCACCCATGCTAGTATATCTATAAAAGTGAACGTGTCTGTGTGTCTGTGTTTCTCTCTGTCTGTCTGTTTGTGTGTCTGTCTACATTTCTCTATGCAATAACTCTTTCAATTTTTAGTCTACACACTCGAAATTTGACATACCAGTTACTGAGATTTGGGAGAGTCTATGTGATCGGTGTTCCGCCAGAAATTTGGCGGTTAAGGGGTCAAAGTTAAACAGTATTACTTTTGAGAACCAGACTCCTAACACAATTTTGGGTCTAAACATTTGAAATTTTAGATATAGTTACCTTGGACATGGATCTAACTTAATAACTTGATTTCAGCCCAAAACAATAAAGTTTAAGAGGTCATAATAGGGGTCAGAGTTTTACAAAATTGACCGTTATTTTTTATTTATTTTTTTATTTTTTATTTTTTGCCCAGCATACACCTCTTAACACCCGGGTAATGCCGACCCGAAATTCTAGTCTATATATCTATGAAAGTGAACGTGTATGTGTGTCTGTGTGTCTTTGTGTCTTAGTATATTTTCTACGCAATAGCTCTGTCAATTTTTTGTCTACAGACTCGAAATTTAATATACAGGGTACTGAAGTTTGGGAAAATCTATGTAATGGGTTTTCGGCCAGCAATGTTGATGTTACGGGGTCACAGTTCAACGATTTGACTTTTAAGAACTCTGCCAAACTCCTCCGACAATTTTTGGTGTAAACACTTGGGTTTTGGATATAGGTTCCTTGGACATGATTCTAACTTAATAACTTGATCATAGCCCAAAACAATAAAGTTTAAGGGGTCATATTAGGAGTCAAAGTTATAAAAAATTGACCGTTTTTTTTTCTTTTCCTCAGCATACACCTCCAAACACCCTGGCAACGCCGGGCACCCCTGCTAGTATATCCATAAAAGTGAACGTGTCTGTCTGTCCATGTGTCTGTCTGTGTACACTTCCCTACGAAATAACTCTGTGAATTTTTAGTTTACAGACTCGAAATTTGATAAACAGGGTACTGAGATTTGGGAACATCTTTGTGATTGGTTTTCGGCCAGAATTTGTCTGTTAAGGGGTCAAAGATAAACTATTTGACCTTTTAGAACTCTACCAAACTCCTCCACCAATTTTCGGTATGAACTATTGAAATTTTAGATATAAGTCTCTTGGACCTGGATCTAACTTTATAAATGGATTTAAACCGAAAACAATAAATGTTAAGGGGTCAAAGTTAAAAAAAAAATAACTGTTTTTTTTTTTTTTTTTTTTTTTTTGCTCAGCGTACACCGCCAAACACTCGGGCAACGTTGGACACCCACGCTAGTATATATATATATATATATATATATATATATATATATATATGTATATATATATATAAAGCTGAATGTGTGTGTCTGGTCACGAATAGGCTCCTATATGGCTGACTATTTAAAAAAAAACTGATTACATATAATGAGATAAGATGCATCGAGACACAGGAATGGGTATGTTTGATATGGCAGAACACATGGTTCATTAAAATTGTGGGGTCTACTTTCGCGCCTGGCCCACAAAGTATGGAAAAAAAATCAAATTATAAAAAAAAAAAACGTTTACAAGTTTTTTTGATATAGATGTACATGAGAATATTTTGATAAGTATGTTTTAACTTAAATATGTATGGTATAATAAAATTGTGGGGTCGGCGTTTGCGCCTGGCCTCCATAGAATGGAAATAGGCACACACTTTAACAAAGACTTTTCATATCTATCTGCGTAAGTATACTTTGATAAATATGTTTCTGTTTGAAGAAATATGGTATAATAAAATTATGGGGTGTTCGTGCTCACCTGACCTGCATAGAATGGAAATATGTCACAAAGTTTAACAAGGTTTTTTAATATAGATCCACAGAATATTGTGATAAGTGTTTCAGTGTGAACAGGTATGATATAATAAGTTATGGGGTTTATCTATTTTATTTTTACTTTCATCATATTTTGCTTTGGCTTGGATACCCCCAAATTCAACCCACATTTACAACCCTTTTCATAACCTATCATACTTTTATAAATCAGAGTCAATTTTCTGTAGGCTGTTTATGAATCCAGTCAACGATGGGTACTTTTGCTAGTATATATATATATATATATATATATATATATATATATATATATATATACACGCGCACACACACACACATATATATATATATATATATATATATATATATATATATATATATATAGCGAAGCCGACTGTAAACTTATGATTTAAGAACTGTAAAAATATTTACCGCATTGATTCGTGCCCCGATTGTTAGAGCTGTCGACCGTCAACGCGACAGTTGTAGTATGGATCCACGGCTTGAGAAAGGTGTATGTCTAGCTGCACTGATGAGCTTTGATACAACGACACAGTTTTGCATGTGTATGAGAAATATATATGTGTGTAAAAGGAAAGAGAGAGAGAGAGAGAGAGTAAATCTTAAATAACCAAAACGTATTAAGATCAAGAAAAGTGGAACACTGCCGAGGGGACAGAAAACAATACTATTAAATGAACGCTGAGAAATAAAACTTATATATAACTTTATTATATCATTGTAATCATAAATAAAAGTTGATGGAAAAATTTCGAAAAAAGACCATAGCAATTCGCAGCTTAATGTTTTACATCAAATGTGCAGAAGAGCCAGATTAATACAAAATGAAAATATAGAAGAAAAACTCGCTCACTTTTTTCTATATTTGCATTTTGTATTTGGCTCTGCTCCTCTTATGACGAGAAGCATTTAATTTCAAATGCCATGACCTAAAACGTATGTTTATAAATTTATCCTTAACTTTTTTCTTATTGTTCTGATGATACAATAAATTTATCTCTAACTTTTTCTTCCTCGTTTCTCAGTTAATATTTCGTCTATCTGCTTATCTACCTCTTTATATTTAAAGTATGTTTAATGTGGTCATATCTTTTATGGCTTTGTTTTGGTTATGGACGCGAAATGCCCTCTATAATTTCTAAAACTCTGTTTCATGTTTTATAAGCTCCAACTTCAGATATTTACGATGTTACTGTATTGGTATTTTTCGGATATTTATATAAACGAAAAAATATATAATTCACTCCTGATGAAAAATTTAAGTCTATTTGAAAATCTTCCCAACAAAACTTTTCCAACGAT